>NW_012154951.1:3768401-3775438 GCF_000956105.1 Propithecus coquereli | reverse complement strand
ATAATTTTATAAACTTTGGTTTGTAAGGTATTTCATGAAGAAAGATTATAGTTTACTCATTTATTGGATGTTAGGTTTATTTCTAATTTTTTTTATGTAAATCACTTTGTGTAGCTGAGCTTTTCTGTATTTGATTTTTCATTTTTATTTCATAAGCTTCTTTATAACTGATACATGTATAATATATATTGCTATACTTAAGACCATGTAAGAAGACAGACAGCTTCAAGTAATTTGTTGTTTTCTTTCAGGTTATAGTTATGAGTGCTACACTAGATGCAGGAAAATTCCAGATTTACTTCGATAACTGTCCTCTCTTAACTATTCCTGGGCGTACACATCCTGTTGAGATCTTTTACACTCCAGAACCAGAGAGAGATTATCTTGAAGCAGCAATTCGAACAGTGATCCAAATTCATATGTGTGAAGAGGAAGAGGGAGATCTTCTACTTTTCTTAACTGGTCAAGAGGTATTGTCATTATTTGCTTCATTATTTAGCCTTCGGCATATTATTTCTATTATGCAGAAACTTTAAACTTAAGAATTTGGCATATATTAACCATATTTTTCTTATCCCAACAATTTTCTTCAACCTGATTGTATTAATATGTAAAGTATATAAGCTCTTTTATTTATATACTCTAAGAATACCTTTTTATACCTCCAGTGTTTGTGTTATAGCTAGTTATCCTAAGAGTGTTAAGTACTTTTAGAATTTCAGGATTTAGCGATTGTAGTCTGAGCCTTGGAGAGGTCTGGGTTATAAGTGGTGTTTTGCTGAGACATGAATTTGCGTCACAGCTGGTTTTGAAATGAGGTTACCTTCATCAGTTACTTAGTTTGTGAGTGAACTGGGCTGCCCATCCATCATCAAAACACTTGTGTGTTTTGTTTTGTCATCTTCCATGTGCTCACTGAGGATTGGAAGGAATCACAAAAATTTCTTAGAACTTAACCTAATTTTTAGATATAAATTTTATTCTCAAATACAGCGTTTCCTAAACTCATTTGCAACAGGGTCTTTATAGGTATGCTGTGAAATGTTTGAGTGGCTAAATAAATTTAGGAAAAGCTTATTTGGGTAAAACAATTTTTGGAAGCATTTTAGTAAAGGATTTCTTAGAGTTTTGCTCAAATAGGCTTCGTGAATTTTGTAGAATATGCTTCTGAAATGAATGTACATGCAGATCACTTAGAAAACTTAGAGATTTTGGGCCAGGCATGGTGGCTCGTGCCTGCAGTACCAGCTATTCGGGAGGCTGAGGCGGGAGGATCACTTGAGCCCAGGAGTTTGAGGTTGCTGTGAGCTAGGCTGACGCCAGGACACTCTAGCCTGGGCAACAAAATGAGACGCTGTCTCAAAAAAAAGAAAGAAAGAAAGAAAGAAAACTTGCAGATTTTGATTCATTAGGTCATGATGGGCCCTGAGAGTCTACATTTCTAATAAACATCTTGATAATGCTGGTGCTCCTCAAGGGTTGAATGGCAGGATTCTAGAGCACAGAACTTTCTATAATGCTGGAAGTATTCTGTATCTTCTGTTCGCTAGGGTGGCCACTAACAAAATAGGGCTTTTGAGCATTGAAATGTGGCTACTAAGAAGAAGGCCTAAATTTTTTGTTTCACAGAATATTAAATAATTTAAATTTAAATAGCTACATGTGCTGATCCACCCCCATTTTTGTTTTTTTATGGGCCACTTAATTAAGAGTTGCTTTTACATTTTAAGAGAGTTGTAAATTTAAAAATAATATGCAAGAGAGATGGTACATGAGTGTAAAGCTTAAAATGTTGTGGCATCCTTTACAATGAAAGATTGACTTCCGCTCTGGAATATTTTTCCCCAAGTGTGGTCAGTAGATTGCCTGCCTGAGAGAAGAGAATTTGTTAAAACAAGGCAGTTTCTTACCTCTGTTCCTGACTTGGTGAAACTGGTAAAATTTGGGAGTGAAATATAGAAATCTGCATCTTCAACAAGCTCCTTGGGCCATTTTTATATTTCCTTTATTTTAAGGGTCACTGTTCAGAGGAGTATTTTGGCCAATATGATATGATGCCTGTGATACGTTGATGATGCCCTAAACAGTGTTGTGGGAAATTGCTCTAGTCTCTCTCAGATATCAAAGATCTGCTGTGTGACTGCCTCCCTACACTAGAATGTGAGCTCTTTCTGTTAGATTCTACAAGGGTGCTTGGTACATAATATTTGAGCAAATGCTATTGGATTAACACTGTAAGCATCAAATAATTTTTTCTATCCTTGGATTTCTTCAGGATTGTCCTAATGATTTGTGCCACATTGGCCATGGTTTTCTTTCTGTAGAGCAGGGTTTCTCAACCTCAGTGCTATTTACCCTGTAGGTTAGTTAATTCTGTGTGGTGAGGGACACCGTTCATTGTAGGACATATCAGCCTCCCTAGTGTTCTACCCATTAGATGCACTAACACTCCTTCCCCTGGTTGTGACAACCAAAGGTGTTAGCAGACATTGCCAAATGTCCCCTCAGGGGCTGCAAAATTATTCCCAGTAGAGAAACATACTTGTTCTTTGGGGAAATAAGATGTGTTGCAAATTTATTTTTCCATATAAAGGAAGTTACCCTCTCTTGGTACTCGTTTTCCTTTTTATCCATTTCAAATGGAAGAATTTTCATATATTTCGTAGGCAAGAGTACCAAATGGTTTTTTGATGGCGTGCAAATGGCATTTATACTGCGATGCAGTATTGAGGCTGTTGAGATGCTCATTTTGTCCTCTTGTGTCTGGTCTCTGGTTTCTCACTTCTTCCAAACTGCATAGTGTATTTTCATTTTCTTAATGATTATTTAAAATTGTTAGCGTACTCTGATTAACCCAAGCAAATTGGAATTCTGTCAAATATCAGATGGCTGGCTTCATGGTAAGGACCTGAAAGGTTTTTCTCTGAGACAAGTTGTTTTTTTTTTTTTGGAGACAGAGTCTTGCTCTGTCACTCAGTAGACTGCCATGGTGTCAGCCTAGCTCACAACAACCTAAAACTTGTGGGCTCAAGTGATCCTCCTCAGCCTCCCAAGTAGCTGAGACTATAGGCATGTGCCACGATGCCTGGCTAATTTTTTCTGTTTTTAGTAGAGGCAGAGTCTTACTTTTGCTCAGGCTGGCCTTGAACTCCTGTGCTCAAGCAATCCTACCCCCTTGGCCTCCCAGAGGATTACAGGGATGAGCCATCTCACTAGCTGAGACAATTTTTTGCAGTTCATATTTTGGCGACTGAATGACATAGCTTGGGAAAGGTGGAAGTAAACAACATAGTTTACGGATGTGTGCTGGAGTGTATATCATTCACGTAATAAAGGGCTACGGTAGTTGTGAACTGTTTACATAATAGTGCTTCTGTAGCTATTGAAGTTCATTTGGGAAGGAGAGAGACTGGTTTAAATTGGTGCAAAGTTGAGAAAGATTTGAATTCTAGAATGTTTTTAAGTTATTTTAATGCATAATATCTGGACCTAATGTTTAAAATTGTTGCCTAATAGTAAGTCCTTAGGGAAGCTACTCTATCGAATTAGGTAAGAGTGATTGTAATTGAAGTATCAGTTGTTTTAAAAGTAGATACTTGAAGTTGCTGTGAAACCCTTCATTCCTTAGGCAACAAATTCTTTTATCTTTAGTTTTGTTTAGTAAAATACTTCTTTCAACATACACTGAGTTCATAGGTAAAGGCCAGATTAATGTAGTAACATATATTGATGCTTTGGGGGCTAAAAGTCTTTTCTCAAATCAGAAATTCCCAAACTTCTGTCTTAGTATTGCTGATGACTAAGCAGATGACTGCTGCATGGAAAGTGAACCTTCCATTTCTTTCTCTCTGTTTGTGTTTATCTTCTGATGAATATAGATGAGTTTTGTGGCATTCTGAACTTTTAGTGTTGACTCTGGAAGTTTGGTAAACTTCAAGGGGTAATTTTTATTGCAGAGTTTTAAAGTTGTGTTTAGAACCTTGTTTATAAAAACACATTAAGTAGTATGGGATTTTTCTTCCGTACTTTAGAGATGCCTTTATATCCCACGCAGTTGTCAATTTATTTTATCTCCATGCATGCTTAGCAGATTAGGTAGTCTAGTCCCTCCATTAAAGTTGGAATTTTCATCTTGAAATGCTAGACTCATAAAGCAAATGTATGATTTGGGTGCTTGATTTTTTAGTATGTGAAATCTGGGTATTTCATGACTTTTGACCATATATTTGCCGCTTTATATGGTAAAATTAACAAAATCGCACATACTCTGGGTGTTGGTAATTTAGTTTTGTATATGTGTATAAATTTTTTTTTTTAATTTGGAGAACTCTTAATTTTGTATTTGCATGCCAGCAGGGGGCATTCTAATCTAGATACAGCATTTCAAAGTAATTTTTTTCTAAAAATATTTGTTTCATTTCTTATATTTTTTCTTTTGATGAATAGCATTCTACTTTCCTTTTCTTTTAGAAACTTGATCTCAGGAGGGGAAACTATTAACATCAGATCCTTGTTAGCAATTTTCTGTGTCACAATTTTCAAGACAGATAACCTTATGTTATGAAAGAAAACTGATAATCGAATTAGGTGGAAATAATTTTTTTATTCTTACTGTATTTAAGAACTTTGTGTTTAACATGGAAACAAAATTGTGATTTGATTTAAAATCACTTAAATGAAAATTAATTTGATATAATAAAAATACAGAATAAATTTACCTAGAATTTCGTCTACCCCATTCATATCATTCTGTCTTTTGAACAAAAGATAATTTGTTAATGAGGATAGCTTCTGATTGGGTCGTTCATTGGGTAGGCTACCTAGTATATATTATAACAAGCTGTTTGACATTTCTGGGTGTAGTTGAAATAATGCTTCAGTTAAATTTAGAACACATTTGCCGGCCATGCTCCCCTCCCCATTTTTAAATCTCTTTCCCACTCTAAAAATTCCACTCCCCATATTATAATTTTTCCTTTTAAACTTTGATTTGACTGCAAATGTATTGGAATACAGTCATGTGCTACATAATGGCGTTTTGGTCTTTGACAGACTGCATATATGGTGGCCACAGTGCCATGGTCCCATAATATTTATAATTGAACTAAATGTAGCCTTGTGGCTGGGCGCGGTGGCTCACGCCTGTAATCCTAGCACTCTGGGAGGCCGAGGCGGGCGGATTGTTTGAGCTCAGGAGTTCGAGACCAGCCTGAGCAAGAGCGAGACCCCGTCTCTACTAAAAATAGAAAGAAATTAATCAGACAACTAAAAATATATACAAAAATTAGCCAGGCATGGTGGCACATGCCTGTAGTCCCAGCTACTCGGAAGGCTGAGGAAGTAGGATTGCTTGAGCCCAGGAGTTTGAGGTTGCTGTGAGCTAGGCTGACGTCATGGCACTCTAGCCCAGGCAACAGAGCGAGACTCCTGTCTCAAAAATTTTTATTAAGAAATTTATTTAAATGACAGATTTTGCTTTGGCATTAGTATGAAACCGTGTGATTATTATATTCCATAATCAGGAATATCTTGTTTTCTCAGTACATTTCAGTATTATACTTGTTATGTGTATCTTGTTTCATTATATACTCTTAGAAAATTTTCTTGAAGCTTAATTTTGTGATTGATCATGAACCAATAGCACATTTGTTTTGGGCAGAAGTTTATTTTTGATTTACCTAATGTGTTTGCATTTCATTTTTATGATACCAAGGTTAGTTTTAAATGAACCTTGACCAACATGTTCTTTGTAAATATAGGTATATGACTGATGGGATGTTACTTCGTGAAGCTATGAATGATCCCCTCCTGGAGCGTTATGGTGTAATAATTCTTGATGAGGCTCATGAAAGGACACTGGCTACAGATATTCTCATGGGTGTTTTGAAGGAAGTTGTAAGACAGAGATCAGATTTAAAGGTGAAGTAGTTTCATTTCTAATCTACTTTGCTATATCTTCATTTTAGACTTTAAGTATATTTCTCCCACTTTTTAGTAATGTATTTTTAAGCCAAATCTCAATTTTTAACTCACCCAGTTCTTTTATAATGTGGGAACATATTTTTGTAACTGTGCCAATCACCCTCCTCTTCATTAAGTACAGAGGTCTGCTTTTAGGATCTAATCATTGTCCCTCAGATCCATGTCCTTATCCCAGCACAAACACTGTACCCTTTATAAGTTGTAATGCTGGAGAATGGGAGTAACTATACCCAGGACAAGCAGCTCCTTAGAATTGCAGTTGCTTGCACTAGTGTCTTGGTTTTTAAGGGTTTAAAACTATTTCCCGACATTTTTGTTCCCCAAAGTTTATGAAGTTCTCCTTCTTGCTTTGGTGTATGTGTATGTATATACCATTCATTAGAATGTACACTCATCCCTTGTTGGTGTGTGTGTTGTGGAAAGATTCTGGGTCTTTTTTAAAAACTGAGGTGTAAGCATGTTTTTGCTTATAAAAATTAAATTTATGCTTTAAAATTTAGTGAATTTTATATGTGCTATCATTACTTATTAAACTTCATGAGCTACCAAGGTTTTAGGGAGAAACCGAATAATAGAAATTAAGAACTCTAGTAAAATGTTTTATGGAGGAATCTTCTATTTAAGTAAATTTTTAATGGGTTATGTAATATATGATTTACATAGAGGGAAGGTGACTGCTCAGTTAGTGGCCCTGCACCTGAACATTTTGTTGCTGTGAGTTTCTACAATATAGAATGACACTTGTTTATTTTAGGAACTTCTCAAAAGTCATGCTCATTAAAGATGATTTGGAAGAAGAGAGAAAATTTATATCTGGTCGACTGATTTTTTTTTTTTTTGCGTTTTCTTCTTGTTTTTGCCTATATGTAAAGTTGTTTTAATAAATAAAGCAGTAATCATACTACATGTTAATGTCTTTTACCAATCATTTCACATATATAATTTTATAAACTTTGGTTTGTAAGGTATTTCATGAAGAAAGATTATAGTTTACTCATTTATTGGATGTTAGGTTTATTTCTAATTTTTTTTAATGTAAATCACTTTGTGTAGCT
>NW_012154951.1:3737840-3760235 GCF_000956105.1 Propithecus coquereli | reverse complement strand
GTCCCAGCTACTTGGGAGGCTGAGGCAGAAGGATTGCTTGAGCCCAGGAGTTTGAGGTTGCTGTGAGCTAGGCTGACGCCATGGCACTCGCTCTAGCCCAGGCAACAAAAGCGAGACTCTGTCTCAAAAAAATAAATAAATAAATAAATGTACCCTTGTAACATCACAGGGCAACACATTACTCACCATTTGTAGTGATGCTGGTGTGAACAAACGTACTTTGCTGCCAGTTGTGAGAAGTACTGTATAGCACATATAATTATGTATAATACATAATGCTTGATAATGATAATAAATGATAATATTACTTCATATATTTACTATACTCTCTTTTGTTATTTTAGAGTATCTTCTCACTTTTTAAAAAAAAGTTAATTGTGAAACAGCTTCAGGCAGGTATTCCAGAAGAAGGCTTTGTTATCATGGGAGATGACAACTCCATGGAGACCTTCTAGTGGGACAAGATATGGAGGTGGTAGACAGTGATTTTGATGATCTGACCCTGTGTAGGCCTAGGCTGGTGTGCGTGTGTGTGTGTCTTAGCTTTTAACAAGAAAGAATAAGAAGTAAAAAAAGTTTTAAAAATAGGAAGACGCTTATGGAATAAGTATATAAAGAAAGAAAATATTTTTGTACAGTTTTATGTGTTTGTGTTTTAAGCTAAGTGTTATTACAAAAGAGCCAAACAGGCCGGGCGCGGTGGCTCACACCTGTAATCCTAGTTCTCTGGGAGGCCGAGGCGGGCAGATTGTTTGAGCTTAGAAGTTCGAAACCAGCCTGGGCAAGAGCGAGACTCCGTCTCTACTAAAAATAGAAAGAAATTAATTGGACAACTAAAAATATATAGAAAAAATTAGCCGGGCTTGGTGGTGCATGCCTGTAGTAGTCCCAGCTACTCGGGAGGCTGAGGCAGAAGGATCTCTTGAGCCCAGGAGTTTGAGGTTGCTGTGAGCTAGGGTGACGCCACGGCACTCTAGCCAGGGCAACAGAGTGAGACTCTGTCTCCAGAAAAAAAAAAAAAACCAAACAGTTAAAAAAATTTAATTTATAAAGTAAAAAAGTTACAGTAAGCTAAGGATAATTATCATCGAAGAAAGAAAAATACATTTTTTGTTAATTTGGTGTAGCCTAAGTGTACAGTGTTCTTGAAGTCTACAGTAGAGTGCAGAGTGTCCTAGGTGTTCATATTCACTCACTGACTCACCCAGAGCAATTTCCAGTCCTGTAGGCTCCATGCATGGCAAGTGCCCTGTATAGATGTACAGATTTTTAACTTTTATTTCATATTTTTACTGTATGTTTAGATACACAAATACTATATTACAGTTGCCTGCAGTATTCAGTAAAGGAACTTGCTGTACAGGTTTGTAGCCTAGGGGCAATAGGCTATACCATAGCCTAAGTGTGTAATGGGCTATACCATCTAGGTTCGTGTAAGTATACTGATGTTTGCACAGTAACAAAATTGCCTAACAACATATCTCTGTTGTTAGGCAGCATGTGACTACTTTTCTATGGTAGGAAAATTTTTGAAGCTGCTCTTAAGATATTTGGTTTAGCCTAGTTCTTAAATATCTATGTTGATACTGTAAAGGTGTTTGTTCTCATTAGGCACAATGAAGCAAATCTTCCATATAATTGCATTAGTGATACGTGACATTAAAGCCTAATTGGCTTATTTAAAATGTCTGGCACATCAATTTCTTTTAGATTGTGAAAATTGAAAAGGTCATGAGTGCAGTTAAATATTCCTGGGTGAGAAATTTCAATTTTAGTATAATTTGTTGAGAATTAATTAGGAAATCTGACTATAAGAAAAGGGGGAAGGGAGTGTGGAACGCAAATAAGGCAGTTACATATTCATTCGAATACAAAAATCAAACTTTCTTGGATTGTTGTGGAAATCCGGTTGAAAATGGCTAAATTTGTTTTGATTACTAAATTGAAAATAGGGTATCCATGAAATAAAAGCAGATTGTATACAAAAAAATAAGCTGCATAGAACTAAGATTATGATAAAAACTAAAATGTTTCAGTGTTTCTTTTGTTTTTAGACTCAAACTTTTATTTTGTAGGAAATTGACGAAGCCTGCAAGAGAATAAAGCGTGAAGTTGATGATTTGGGCCCTGAAGTTGGTGACATTAAAATCATTCCGTTGTACTCTACACTTCCACCTCAGCAGCAACAGCGCATTTTTGAGCCTCCGCCTCCAAAAAAACAGAATGGAGCAATTGGAAGAAAGGTAACATTAGAAGAATTTTTTTATAAACATGTTGTCATTAATATCGAAAGAATTGTTTTTTTGAAATATCAAATTATATTCGATTATAAAGTACTATGTTTGCCGTGATTGTGATCTGGATTGTATATAACAAAATAATCTGCATTTGAAAAGTGATAAAAGATGTGTTGAGGTGGGGTTCTGCATATCTTTGACCCTAGAGTAAGAATATGTACTGCTTTCCCCTCCTTGGGAGTCCTCCTCAGCAAATGTAAGGTCAGTTAGGCTGGGTTTAGAAAAGGGGGACATTGGCCAAGTGCTGTCTTTCTCCCATTAAATCATTTGGCAAAAAGCAAGCACTTCTTCCTTCAATGCCTTTGGCCTTCTGCCTAGAATTTTCTTTAAGACTTAACCAAATGTCATGTCTGTAGGTGTGGAATGTTGACTCTGCAGACCTTTAATAACAGTAGCACTAATCACACTGCATAAGTATATGGATTCCTTGAAGGCAGGAACTTTGTCTGGAACCTTTTGGTACAGATGTGTGCCCAGTTATAGGTAAGGGAACAAGGTTATTCCGGCCCTATCTCTGAGGCACTTTGTTGGAGGAATGGGAGGAGAGATGAGTACCAGTTTGAAATAAAGAAGCTAGAAGCTAGGCCTTTATTTTTTAAGATTGGGAGTTCTAACAGATTGTTTGAAAATAAGATTGCACTGTTTTATTAAAAGATTTGAAAACCCCTGGAACAATGGAGTCAGTTTGACTTTTAAGCCTAGCCATTTGTTAGGTTAGATAATAGAAGCATGTTAATTTTTGGTAAGATTCTTAATCTCTGATCCCAATGTTTTTTATTTTTTAAACTGGATATAATTTATTACTTTTTTCACTTTGGTTGGTAGATGATTATTAAGGATTAAGCTTAATGTATATGAGATTAACTAACATGCTGTCTCATGGTAGCTACTGTAAATTTTTTCAGTTTTTTGGTATAGAAGAAAGTCTTATCTTACCTAAAGTTTTACTCACTCATAATTTACTTGTTAGTCAAAATCAAAATCTGTTGCTTTCTTATATCTCTATTCAGGACTCACAACTTCTTTTGCTATTTTTTCCCAATCTTTTTGCTGATACTTTTGATGATTACTGAAAAATTACAAATCACAAAGAAACATTTAACTATATCATGGCCAATTATTTTTTTACATGGCTGTATAAAACTTAAATGAACCAAATATGTTTTTCAAAGTGAGAGAATTTCCTGAATGGACATGCATACCAGCCTGTTGGAATATAAGTTAATAGGAGATCAATAGGGAAAAACATCAACTTCTGAGTTTTTCATAGATCATCAAATGTAGTAAATTTGACTTTAAAAAATAGTATAATCATAGCTTCATTATGTTGAACTTGCAATTATTTTTTTGTTGTAGTGCTATCTCTAGATCATGCTAAAACATTTTTCATGTGTTACTTAATGTGTATTGTGGACTTTGGGGGAGAAAATGTGATGTTTTAAGTGATACTTTTAGTATATAATTTTAAAGTTGACTTTGAAAGTACTTTTTCTCTGTGGACTTTTAAGCTTGATTCCACATCAACAGATGTATATATTTCTTAAACATTTCTGTAATAAAGAGGAGTTAATGCATCCTCTTTAAAGGGCTGAATTTTCAGTGTCCTGAAATCATGTGAACTTTGTATTTCTGCATTTGTTTTATTTTTTCAAATGTTGGCTTGTATACCATTGAGTGAAATTGGCATACAGCAAATACTCTGTGTTTGTCCATCTTTGGGGTACTTCTCATTGCACTGAGTTACATTGAGAGGTGTGGGCCCATGCTTACTATAGTTACACATCTGAGCTCTTTGCTCTCTTTATTATTAATGTATTGGGTATGTAGGTTCAGTCTGGTGCTATTTCAACACTTGATACGTTTTGTATTATCTATAACTTAAGCCTGTGGAGTAGAATTAGGTTTTTTGTTGTCATAGTGGTCGTTTGCTTTTTGTGTTGTAAATCCTAAGGATGCAGAGGAAAATTTTGTCTTACTGAAAGAGTGACTCAGCAGTAGCTGGGTATGCGGTGATGGCCACAGCTAATGTAGTCTCACTCTGGGAAGCGATCCTGTGTTTTTTTAATTCAAAACTAAGGACCACAATGATGCTTTTCCATTCATTGATGGTGTTTCATTCAGTTAGAGTTAGTGGACCTCTTGCTGGAAAATCTTGTTATCTCTTGCCATGTATCAACATCATCTTAAAGGTTGAGAAGAGCCTCCCTGGATGGATGATCCCAGGGGAGCGAGGGAAGACTTCCTTGGCAGTTGGGTCATCATTCTCATTACAAGGAATAACACTGTGAGGCCTAGCATGTTTAAGCACAAATTAAAATTTTTCGTTCAAGAGTAGCTGATAGAGGAGGACCTGCATAGCAAGTCATATATATTTATCGATGGGCAGGGCAGCTGTCTGGTCTGAGATGGAGGTGTCAGCTGACACCTAGAGATAGCTGAAACATATTCTGGCCAATCACTGGCAGGCCCAGTTAGAGCAAGAAGGGACTGGTGGCATTGTGGGGAAGGAGATGGCGTGAGAATTAAGGCTATGTGAGGGAAAATGGGTAGGCACTAGAACAGGAAGCACTGCTATTCAATTGCTGTTTTCTTTTCTCTCTCTCTTTTTTTTTAATGCTTTTTTGTTTCTGTTTTTTTACTCATAACAGCACATAAATGCTTCACCTTTTATAATATCCTATTTACCTTTACAAAATAAAGGACCTGAGGTCCACTAATTAAACACCACACTAGGTACTAAGAGTAGAGCTTTCATTCAAAAGTTCTATCACACACAATAATGATACAATTAATTAAATTTAAATAAGAACAGTTAGAGATTTACTCTCTGCTTCTGATTGTGAAAAACAAAATATGATTTGATTTAATTTTTGTTAAGTTATGTACTTTGTACTAGTATAACAGCATAGAGCAGATACATAAAAATATTTGAAGTTACTGAACAAATAGAATATTTAATATAATATTTTAAATTCCATCAAATTGTAATTCTGTGTAACTTTATATTTCAGTACCTTTTGTAAGGTAGTGTTGTATTTGTTGTCTCACTCCTCATTCCATTAATTTATGCAAAATAGATTTTTCAACTTGATTGTGGTAAAATGAACACAACTTTTAGTGTGAAAGTTTTACAATGTAGATTGTATATAAGATTATGGTTTCTGAGCATTTGTGTACTTAAGTAGCATTCATTTTACAAATAGTTACTATGTTCTTTTTATGTGTACAAATAATAGCACTAACGGTGAACCATTTCAAGTTTTTAACAAGCAAGAAAGGTTCATAACGCAACACATGTATTTATATGAGCGTAGAATGTTCATTTGCTTTAATAATTTCTGAAGCTTTTTTAAGTATTTGATTAAGCTAAAAGCTGTAGTAGTTCTTCATATGCATTAAAGTTTACTCTTCAGTAAAACTCTCCCATGCATCTTTTGACTAAGATTTATAATTGCTGTTTTATAGATTTGGTATTACTAAAATCCAGCAGTGATTAATTTCATTTAAAATAATTAGTTTTCATTAATTTTGTCCATACAAATAGCTGTTTTTTCTGTATCTTATCCTACAGTTTGCTGATTAATATGGTTCAGAGCATATTTGCTCAATAAAAAAGAAATGGCCCTTGTGGAGATGGTTGTGTAGTTTTAAAGAGAGGCTTAATGATCCACAGTCTGAAGATAGCTAGTTTGGTGCTGCTGGATTGTTTATAAGCAAATAAGTTAATGTCCTTGAATTGCAGACCCCTCCCCCCCCGGACTAAAAATCCAAACTAGTTTAATCTAAGTGCATTATTGTGTCCAAACAGTGTTCAAGTAGGGCAAGTCGGATACTCTGAGTTCTACCCCTTGGAGTGAAATTATTGGAATAAATCATAGTAGGTCCCTTTGGAAGGCAGGTTATTGAGGGGAAGTTTACTCTTAGCACATCTTGGCAGTGATGCCAGACTTTTCACCATACGGTTTATTTTCTGTAATTGGGAATATTTACCTGAAATAGTTACTTAGGTTTTAACGCTTTTTAAGCCTCTTTAAACACTTACTGCAAAGTTAAACAGTCTAGAAAGCTTGTAACAGTTAAATAGATTCCTACTGCTCATACGTATTTCCCTTGACAGATTCAGGATCATTTTGTCTCTTGGATGGTGTGCCATATACATGCTTAGGGCTTGCCTCGCTTAGCTGCTGGGGTTCCAGAGCAACTTTTATCATCTCGTTTATTTGTTTGCATTATGTGTGTGTGTATGTTTATTTCGCCTTAACTGTTTGTAGTCCGTGGGAAAACCCTAAAACTTCAGGCTTCTCTGAGGACTCATTTAATGCTTATATTTTGGGGGTTGACTTTTAGCTGGCAATATACTCTTATCACTAATGACATCGGGCGTGCCCAGTTGGCACAATCATTTGATTTTTTAAACACTTGTAGAGTCACACATCCACTTCTTTATAAGTATTATAGAATTTGTCTCACACACCCAGATAAAACATGGGTATACAAATGAAGTTATTTTTTGGAGAAAAAGTGACTTTTTAGATAACTCTTTAAAGAGTTGATCACATCAAGAAATTTTTATCACACGGCCTTTATTTCATTCTAGAAGAAATATGATAAATTATTTTTCCCAAAATAACTATTAAAAAAAAGGAACAGGCCGGGCGTGGTGGCTCACACCTGTAATCCTAGCACTCTGGGAGGCCAAGGCGGGCGGATTGTTTGAGCTCAGGAGTTCGAGACCAGCCTGAGCAAGAGCGAGACCCTGTCTCTACCAAAAATAGAAAGAAATTAATTGGACAGCTAAAAATATATAGAAAAAATTAACCGGGCATGGTGGTGCATGCCTGTAGTCCCAGCTACTCGGGAGGCTGAGGCAGTAGGATTGCTTGAGCCCAGGAGTTTGAGGTTGCTGTGAGCTAGGCTGACGCCACGACACTCACTCTAGCCAGGGCAACAGAGTGAGACTCTGTCCCAAAAAAAAAAGGAACGTAATTTTCTCTACTGTCCCACATATACTCAGAACCATGATTTTCACCCCAGAATTCCAGAAGACCTGTTATATGATTATTAGTATGTAATTGGTTCTCTATAGTTTATAAGGCATTTCCGTATCCATTTTATTCCCTGTAGCTCTGTGTTAGCTAAACTAAGTAATAAGCAAGAGTCATAAAAGCAAATTGAAACTTGGAGATATTAAAAACTTTCCTCAGTTACTTAGCTACTCAGATTTGACTCCTGGTTCTTCCACCTACTCCTGAATTCATTGATCCTTCCACTACAAAAAACTGACTTCCTAGAAGAATATTAATCTCAGGTTATACTTATTCAAGTCTACCTGTCAACTTTATATATGCTATTTATGTGTGCTTCAGTTCTAATTATTGATTGTATTTGTTATCTAAATGTCCTGTAGAATTTCAGTAGCATCATCAAACCACCTGTGGTTTCTTATCCCTTTGCTAGTTCTGCCTTTTCACATGACCAATAAAAAAATGAAATATTTTGGTTTTGACATGTAAATGATTCTGAAATACCCTACTAATAGATTCCTAGTAAGTTTTTAAACCTCCAAGGCTTCCCCCCAATATCTTGGGATGTCTCCTTAGTAGGTATGAAGTCAGAAAATGAAAATGTTAGTATTATTTTAAATGAAACAGCTAATGGAACAAAAGCCTATGAATTATTTAAGCCATTTTATTTATGAAAGAAAATGCTTTTAAAAAATAAAATAATAGGAATACATATAAGTCCTTTCTTATATGTGTTCGTAGACGTTCTTGCCCACATACATTGTTTAAGTTGAACTTTCTAATGCTAATGCTCTTTCCTTCTCTCTTGTGAGTAGATCTTGCTTTACCTTCAAGTACTATTCTAAACTCGGTTTTCTTAATAAAGCCTTGTCTTCAGTGTGGAAGTAAACCCTTTTTAAATCTCACAGTGAATTTTTTGAGTTATTTACTTTTTCTATCCATGCCTAATCTTCTCTTACAAACTATAAAAGCTATAAGCGCAGACTGTTTATCTGATTCATTTTCTGTGTCAACTGCTCACGTACACAGACATCTCCAACTTAATGTTAGTAATCTGTTCCTGAAAATCAGATGTTCTGGGTAAAAATGCAAATGAGGAATCCCCATTTCCCATTGTTTTAAAAGGAAAAGATTATATGTAACATGTCATTTCCAGGTCCTTAACCAATTTCCTAAAACATATCTAACATATAGTTAAATATGCACATATAAAAATAAGTTGTCATACATATTAGTATTTAAATGCTTTAAACTTTGTTCAGTGTATGATTCCTAACAGTTGCTTGTGTACAGTAACATATTACATATCATCCCTTGAGACTGTACACTTACCAACACATTTACATTTGATTGTGATGATTTATCAATTCTTACTGGGTTGTACCTTGAGTTTTTTTCCCTGGGGCATTTCTGAAAAATGGTGAATTGCGTTTCAGTGATAGAAATATGAAGTTCTCCTTCATTAATATTGCTTGAAAAAATTGAAAAATACATGTATGGAAGTTTGGATATTAATTATAAGGAATGTTTTATCATTGAGACATTCTGTAAGGTATGTTGTGTAGCTTTACCAGTATTTTTATTTTGATGCTATTCTTTTATTGCGTAATCATCATGTAATGTGGTTGAGTGATAACCTGAAGTAATAGCTTTGTTGGAAAGGGAGGTAGTTTATTTACTGGTTTGAAATTCCTTGCGTTAGTGAAAGTTGACTAAACTTACTGTCATGTTAGTTTTACTTAATGTGTAGCATAACTTGTATACTGTATTTCTTAACAGGTAGTTGTGTCAACTAACATTGCAGAGACATCTTTGACGATAGATGGTGTGGTGTTTGTGATTGATCCTGGATTTGCAAAACAAAAGGTACATGTTTTAGTGTGTTAGTTGAATACTTTATAAATCAGTGTTAGCTGCATGGTACTTACTACCCATTTATTTAATGGCTAAAATTTACATTTTACAAATTTTTTCTATTTTTCATTTTCAGATTTCTGCCATAGGAGCCCTTTGTGTTCAGAAATTAAGGCAGTATTTTATGTTTAATCCTAGAGGCTTTTTCCCCCCTCCCATTTAGGGTTGCTTTGGTTTCTTTGTTTTAGTGTTGTGGGGGATGTTTTGGTTTGTATGTTCATTTAAGGACTATAGGTGAAGTAATAAAAGTACAGGGTTGTCATCCCTGCAGACCAGTCACTTATCCACCATTAGAGTTCCTGCTATGTACTGGGGAGACACTATTTGAAAAAAGGTACTATGATACTCCTCTATTTTAGCAGTGCTGACCACCAAACATTTTTGACAAATGAAATGGCTACTCAGTAAATACTCTATTTTTCAAACATCTTTTGGGTGAATTGACTGTATCTTGTAGGTATATCATGCTATTGATGGAAAATTTTCCTTTTAAACAGAAAGTACATGACTGACTTCTTTTGGATTAAGTTCAAAGTGTTTTTCTTGATGTCCACTCTGAACATCAGGTGTTGAAATTGCAGGTTTCTTTTCAGGCAAAATCCTTCACTACCAGCATGTAAAAAGCAAGGCACAAGGTAAACTGATAGAACAGAAATTATTTGAAACTAGGAGTAGTCAAGATTATGTAAGCCATCTGTGTGTTGGATGAGAAGTTTTTCATGTTAGCCTTTGTCTTTCAGAATGGCAGAGTCAGAATCTCTGAGAGAAAGCTAAGGCATGGGGCGATGAATTCTCTATTATTGTGGCAACATGATTTATGGTGCTCATCAATACTATTTTGTTTATTTTAGGATTTATTGTGGGCTTTGGGTACCTGTGGATCACAGTTTTTTGTTTAACTGAAGAAATAATCTTGTGTTATTTCCATTCCAATAGGTATATAATCCTCGAATCAGGGTTGAGTCCCTTTTGGTAACAGCTATTAGTAAAGCTTCAGCTCAACAAAGGGCTGGTCGAGCTGGACGTACCAGACCTGGGAAATGCTTCAGACTTTACACAGAGAAAGCTTATAAAACAGAAATGCAGGTAAGGAGTATTACTGTATTTTTCCTGTGTGTTTGGAAGTTTAGGTTGAATTGTTACCAGAAGAAAATTGCTTGATTTACTTTATCTTCCCTTTTAAGACCAAAAGCTCCTTAGTTTTTTTCTGAGTGAGATTTATGGTATAACCTACCAATACAGTAGTCCCCCCTTATCCACAGGGGGATACATTCTAGGACCCCCAGCCTGAAACCTCAGATGGTACAGAACTTTACATATACTATGCACATATTTCTTTTTCCTTTTTCACAGTTTCACTGAAGATACATTCTTACTGTAGATCATAGTATTCTTAGTGTGTGATTCTCCGCCTGCCCTTTGTTAAGTGGAGAGCTTTTCACCTTTTCACTTAAAGGAAGTACTTTAAGGCTTCTCCTTGGCATATGTGAATTGCCAGCATCGCTACTTTTGCTCTTCAGGGCAGTTACTAAAAAAAAATTGAGGGTTACTTGAACACGAACACTGAGATACCGTGACAGTTTAATATTCATTCTGGGCTGGATCGGTTGGGGCTAAGTGAGATTTCATCACGCTACTCAGAACGGTGTACAATGTAAAACTTACAAATTGTTTTCTAAAACTTTTAATCTCAGGTATTGATGGTGGGCAATTGAAACCTTGGATAAGGGGGACTACTACACAACCTTTTTCTTTTTAACTGTTCTGAGTTGGGGTGGACAGCAGCAAATGCTTTGAACATTATAAAGATTATTGGAGAGAAGTATCTGATTTCTGTAGTCCACAAGTATTTTTCTCTCCTCAGACAATGTAATAGAAGTAATGCCAAAGTAAATAGCTAAGGAGTCAGGGAACAGGTATGTTTTGTTTTCCGGAGCACGGTGATTAAGCAATGTTTAACAGCAAACAAATGTTTTTGTTTTTTGCTAGGATAACACCTATCCTGAGATTTTGCGTTCTAATTTAGGATCAGTTGTATTACAGTTGAAGAAACTTGGTATTGATGATTTGGTGCATTTCGATTTTATGGATCCACCAGGTATGACCTAAGACAGCACATTTTGTCAGATCTTTTAACCAAAATGGACTCTTAACTATATGTCTGCATCCTGTTCAGTGTATGTATTAAATACATTTTGCCTTTTTCTTCTAGTATGCATCAAGATAAATGATCTTATATGATAGCATTAAAACTAAAAAGGGTGACAATTACATGAGCAAATAAGTTTTTTTTCTTCAGAATTTATTCTAGGTATTCAGTTTAATTGAATTGTCTTCTGGACATGAAAATGTGAGAATAAACTTTCTGATTTTTCTTTGGGGAAAATAATTTGATAAACACATTGATGAATTAGCAATTATTTAAAATATTTAGAAAAAAGACAGTTTTACCTACAAGAAAATCTTGCAATTTTGTATTATTCATTGTTTGCTAGATCCGTATAATTGAATTTGATGACAATTTGAGTTTGGTCCACTATAGAATGAAAAATGAGATTGCTTATGATAGTACTTTGTCACATTTTTGCTTGCTTAAGGCAACTTGTCTAATAGATTGCCTTTTCCCCCTAGCTCCTGAAACTCTGATGAGAGCCCTAGAACTTTTGAATTATCTGGCTGCTTTAAATGATGATGGAGATCTTACTGAATTGGGATCCATGATGGCAGAGTTTCCTCTAGATCCACAGCTCGCTAAAATGGTTATTGCAAGTTGTGACTACAACTGTTCTAATGAGGTCCTATCTATTACTGCTATGTTGTCAGGTAATAGAGGGAAAGGAACTAACAAAAGCCCAGCTCTTCAAAATTTGGGTGGACTTCACTTTTGTTTTTGTTTTTTAATATTTAGTATGGTAGTGGAATATATAGATCGTTTTAAGGAACTCATTTTGTTTCCTAAATACCTTGTAAATAGCTTCATAATGACATAATATTTACAAATTAAAGGAAGTCATTGTGCACAAAACATAGTAAACATTGGCTCTCTTGAGTGCAAATAAAAATTGCATTGAGAATAAGTTTGAACGCAAGTGTTACTGAATTCTTTGGTAGGTCCATCAGTACTATCTTTGCGGTTTATCACTGAAAGTACAAGAAGAATTTTGTTCTAGTACTTGGCACTTATTAAGTGAGCCTGTGACAGACTTAAACTTTACATTTAAGTTGAGCCATATGTATCTACGTGTATAAATATGTATTCCAGTGGCAGTCAAATAAACATAAATTTCAAACTTAGCATCAAATAAATAGAAGTAGTAATATATACTTTCAGGCTTTAAAACTAATCTGGTAATGTTATTCTTTTACAATGCAGAAAAACACTTGGTAAAAGAAACATACCTAATAGATAAAAGTCCTAATTTTATAAAATTGGAACATTAGGCTGAGGAAATAGTGCTATTTTTAGTAGTAGTGAAATTTAATCCACAAATGAATAGTAACTTGGAAATAGATTTTCCCAAAGGAGTAGAACTATTGTTAACAAACAAATTAGTGATTCTTATAGCTAAAAATAGAAAACAAGTCTTTACTGACAATCAGTATTCTATGCTACTAATTTCAGGACTGGGGAGAACTAACTTCCAATCACAGTGGTTTATTGGTCTTAATTACTTTTAATGCTGCAAATAATTCAAAATCTTCCATGGAATTGAAGGATAAGTTGAAAAATATTTAAATATAAAATTATGGCTTAGTTTAGATGTATGGTATATTCTAATGGTGTGAAGTTTTTATGTAAGAACTAGCTAAAATGTTTTCTTGCAGAGTTATGACTGATCAGACTCAGAGCAGATGGGCAGGGCAGTATCGAATCATTTAAATTAAATTGTAGTCTCATTTGCGGAGGTGGTGGTAGGTTGTTGTCTGCCTTTCTTATGTGTTGTTTTGTTAGATTCTCCCAGTTGTCTTCTCCCAAGAGTTTAGTTTTTAGAGAACGTGGGGCAAGAGTTAACAGATTATCTGTGTACTCACTTATCTGTTATCTGCCCTGTTTATGTTTCTTTAGATTGTCTAATCAGACATACTATATGATTACCATTGTTTGAGTTTAGAGTATTAGCCCTTTAAAAAATTTGTCACTGTGATGCTGTTGAAATCTTCCAACTACATCTCAGTCTTAACCTGTAGTAGGAGTTATGCAAAACATAGGGTTTTGCTGGTGGTCATCTTTAGCAAATCAAGAAAAATAAGCATATATGTGCAGTAGGTTTTAAACAGGCCATTTATGGGAAAAGTGTTGAAATAACGGATAAGAAAGAAGTCATGGAACAAAAACAGGTTGCTGAGCTTGTAATACTTTGCCATTTAAATAGTTTCTGGCGTTTTGAGGTCCTGATATAAACAGTGCAAACCCAGGGGCCTTATGGAGTGCTACCTATTCATTCCCACTTAACTCTGGTGGCTAGTTCACATTAACATTCACAGCTATGAGAAGTTTCTGTACTTTCTTAAATTACCTTGCTTCAGTTACATTAAGCAAGACTTTTAATATTTACTGTGATCATGTTTTGTTGTCTTTGTTTGGCTACTTTGGCATCTTTTTAAAGGGGAAACGGTGTGGGAAAGAGCAATTTAATACTGTATTTGATCTCATTGTCAATTATTCCCATTATCTTCTATCTGAACTGATAATTTATGATTTTTTTTATTGACAAGGTTTTAAGAGCTTTAAAAATGTGTTGAAAAAGTCCCAAGCTGTTAAGTATTTTTATTTCATACTACTTTTATGACTATGGAATTGCTAAAGTAAATTAAGGAAAGCTGTATTTCAAAAAATGTAGTATACGCTTTGTAATAACTTACAGTTTTATGTGAATTAATATTGAGGCTCTAACAAATAACTGTAGTCAAATATTTTGATGACCCTTGAAATGATTGTTTCAGACTAATTGTCAACTTTTAAAATACTGGCATTTGCTTTTTATATTGAGGTTTTGATTCACGTAAGTTTTTTTTTTTTTAACTTAGGACTTTATTTACTGATTTTATTAAAATGTTGGATCACTAGGCTGAATATCACAGCCTTTTTGAATTTTCGTGATTAAAAGGCGGTTTAACCTTCCACCACTACTGCTATCATCAAAACCCAAGACTTGATATTTTTATGTTTACATATGCTTCTGCTCACCGGTGCTAATAGTGATACCCACCAGTTGGTAATAACCATAGTATTAGGGAAGAAATTCTGACAGAAATGTGGCAGTAGACTGGTTGCAAAGTTCATTTTAGTTCTGTAGTGGGTAAGTACAGCTTCCTAATTTTCACAGCCATTCAGTGGATTCACTGGATGGCCTTTTGGAAAATTACAGTTAGCACAAAGGCTGTTGACACCATAATTCTAGTTACTGGTAGAGCTATCAGCACTGGTTTTTTAAAATAAGTTGAGCTTTCTAGTATCTCGATGGCCTTCAGAATAGCTGTTTTGATGCCTACTTTTAGATCCAGTTAAAATAATCAGGTACTCTGTAGCTTTGAAACCCTCTTGTCTTACAGATGTGGTTAGGTGTTGATGTACCTAATCAAGGTAGTAAACAGTCCAAGATGCAGTTGGAGGCCATCCTGCCCTGCCCTATGCTCTGTGAACTGACCTAGCTAGGCCTTGTTCCTCTATCTGTGAATGCGTGACTCATCGATATGGGCGTTTGTGTTGGGCCCATACCAACCTTGTTTAGTCCCACAGTGTTTTGTTCGCCCCACGGAGGCCAAGAAAGCCGCAGATGAGGCCAAGATGAGATTTGCCCACATAGATGGAGATCATCTGACACTGCTGAATGTCTACCATGCTTTTAAACAAAGTAAGTGTAAATTAGATTGAAGGAACTCTTTTGTCTAAATGTCACTTGCAGTGTATAAAATGTTTCTTCATCTCACTTTCATTTATTATCTGTGACAACTTTACATTAAAAACTCAGAAGTACTTTAGAAAAACTACTGACTAGCATTTAAAATAGAAATTGCCAATCCTTTTCAAAAGTTGTTTGCATTTATAATGGGGGGAGCACCAGTTATAGAAAACCTGAAAAATATAAGGTGATAAAAAATGAAAGATTTGTATATAATCTGCCATGAACCATACAAATTTTTATATACGTCTACTCTTCTATTTTCATACACTTTACATTTTTTTGTGACTAGATTAGTATTGTTTATGTAATCATTACTCTTAACATTTTTACTAATAAGGAGCTTTTAATATTAACATTAGCAAAATAGAAAAATGGGCAACAAATGTGACAGTTCTCAGGCTACAAGTGGTCTGTAATCATGAGAGAAAAGTTAAACTCTGCTGTTAGCCCAAGAGTTGCATTATTGTTGAGATACCATTTTCTCACTTATAAAATTGACAAGATTAGAGAAAAATATTCCTTAATTGTGTGGGAGTGGGGTTACTGGAACAATCATACAGCGGAGGTAGGAATATAAAGTGATGTGGGTCTTTATGAAAAGCAGATTTTATGTTACCAAGAACCATAACAACTTCATACTCTTTGACCCAGAAATAATCTAGAAAGCTGTCTTTTGGAATTCTGTTGGATGTAGGATTAAAGTTTTTCATCCCAGAATTAATTGTGATAGTACAAAAATTGGAAGCTACCCAAATGCTCACTAATAGAAAGATGGCTCAGTAAGTTATGCTGTAGACACATGATACAATATTGTTCTAGCTTTAAATTATATTAGCAAATATTTAGTGACTTGAAAGCTGTTTGCCAATTATTTGAAAATGAGGAAGGAATCATAGTCATAATAAAGTTATTGCTAGCTGTTGTTGGAATGTACCATTTCCAAAACTTAAGTGAGAGGAAAACTTCAAAAGGGGAGAATAAATACAGAAATGAATGCAACAGGATCTGAAAAGGTTTGATTTCTGCATATCAGTAGGCTGACCTAAAGATGATAACATAATTAAAGACTGATAGCCCTGTATCATCGCCTTGTGCCAAAAATGAGGGATTCTTAGTCACTCTAAGTTTATGGTTTCTTCTCATGAGTAGTTCCTTAATTTCAATTTTGTACTTGTTTTATTTGCAACTCATTTTTATTATCTTATAAAAATCCTATTTACACTGCTAAAGTGGAGCCTGTTGACTTTGGCACATCTCTTAGGGGGTGGTGGTAAAATTTATTTGTCTAAGTGTCCCAATTCTAGAGGGCCAGCATGTGGAAAAGAATGTAGCACCTGTGGTGCCATACATCTCTGTTTCTTACTCATGAACCCTGGTGTGAGTCAAATAGTATTAATGGCTATCCAGGAGAGAAAAGGTGAGCCCTTCTCTGCCCAGGTCTCAAAAAGTGGGGGCAGATAAGGGCAGTAAAAGAAACGTGGTTGAGAAACCAAGAGCTGAAGGCCAGTACATGATTTACTTCAGAACATTTTATTTTATTCCTCTTGTGTCCATAATATTGGTAATACATAAAGTTAAAGACTTATCCCTGGTAAGATAGGTCAACTCAAGACTATGTTCCTGTTGTCTGCCAGATGTCATGCTGAGTGACCAAGAGATGTATTAATATAACCTATTAACAGACCATGATAGCTGCTGTAAGAGGGAATGCCTTGAGAATGAGCAGGTTCACAATTCACCATGGTTCTCAAAATCTCCTTTGATATTATTACAATGATAATGTTTAAGTGATAATTAAAAGATTTTTGAAGGAGCAGCATGGTTTTATAGATACACCTACCCTATTATTTTCATAAGGCATTTTAACAAATTCTTTTAAAATTAGAGATTGTGTTATTTTGTCATTTAAACTTTTTGTTAACTAAGCATAGCAGTAGTTTGGATTTCATAATTGTGTTTTGAAAATGAAATTCAGGATTGATAGTTTAAGAACTATATTTTGATTTTAAATATAACTAACCATATTTGAATTTAGAGGGATTTAATATTGAAAATTATAAAATTACTAAATGCTTGTTCTTCATAACATATTTGGTACTTGCAAGCTTTCTATGAAAATACTAAATAGTAAACATCTACAGAAACTTTATCCTCTTCAAAAAAGGGCCAGCAGTCGGGGGGAATTTAATGAGTTAGAATGGTAGCTTCCACTCACTAGATGTGTGATGCTTTCTAATAAATACTTCTCACTGCTAGAGGAATGTTAAATCATTGGTTGGATTTTAGGCCTCTGCTGTACAGAAATGCCCTCTTTAGTCAGAGGTAGAGGATTTAATCTTTAATAAGTGACTGCTGCCTCTTCAAATAAGGAGAGCTCTTCAAAAACAAAATCAAATTTTTCTAGACCCTCACACGTTACTGTTTGGATATTTTGTATCCATTTATTGAGTTTGAAATATATTCACTAATGCTTTTTAAATTATGTTAAGTTATTGAGACATTAAATATTTTTAAAAATAGCACATATATTTCAGATATTATTCAAGATGTTTTTCAGTAGTAGAGACAATGGTTGATTGCATAGTAAAGCTGAAATGTCACCTTGATAAAATGTCATCTTAGTACTATTTATCTAAATAACACTTTTTAGAAACAAAACTAGGTTTAAGTTATTTTACAGTACTTTAATCTGTGTGTGAGAGAGATCTGTAAAAATTTTACAAATGGTTTGGCTTTAGATCTCATGAGTAGTTTATTGATGAGAAATAAACAACTAGAATTTTAATAAAATATTCCTAATTTTAGATTTATTGCTCCTGTTTATCAAATGATTTCTCAACAAGTTTAGAAATATACTAGAACTATCAGATATTATTTACTTGGATGAATAACTTTTAGTTGCCAGTTTTTTCATCTTTAGCTTATGAATTGTAAAAATTGAAGACCTTGAAAAGATTGCATTTCAAACTAGAGCCTGCATATCAACAACCCTTTTCAAAAGTCCCCCTTTTTATTGTCCAGTTTAGATATTTTTATTGCCTCTCACTTGCTACAGGGCATCAGCATAAGCAAAAGTACCTCCAAAGTATACTTTGTTTCATCTCCCAGAGATACTTAGTGCTTTGTCAATAACTTTAGACAGATAACTTTTATTTCTCATTCCAGATGGGTTAATTAATGGATGTTTCAATGTCATATTCTTTAATTCAGAGATCTATTTCTGACCCTACCGTATCCACTCTAATTTCTGAAAGGATACATTTTGTAATGGATAAAAATTTATATATCTGTTGTTTTTCTCAAGAGCATTAAGATAGAGTTCTGTGTTACAATTGGTAGAACCCTAGAATCAAAGAGAAAACAGTGTATAAAAGACAAGCATATATCACCATAGCTGGAGAAGGATCAACACAATTTTAATTTTCATGGTTTTTTTCCTTCTGCCATTTCACCGTAACACTTTTAGTTTTATTTACCAAAGGGCCTCTGAAGTAAATGATGCAGTTTTTTGTTGTGACTGTCTTTGGGACATAAAGATGTCACTGTAATATTTTTTTCATGATGCTACAGTTTGAGCTCTTTCTTTAGATGAGCAACACTGGGTTAGTTGAGAGCTTATCGAGGATTCCTCAGTGGAGAAATATTACCCTTTTGATAATACATGTAATGAAATTACTTGAAGTCCTTAGACATAGGTCTTTTTTATTAAACATGAGTGAATATTTCAGACATCCTTGTAAACTTTATCATTTGTATTTCAAACCTTGTAAATTGCTGAGAGGCACATGTGTCACAATAAAATTTCAGCCTCTTGAGGTTTGGGGCACTGTAGCTCAGGCATAAAGAACAATGTACTAAAATAGCAATATACAATAGTTGTTTGATGTTCGATTTCATAACTTTCACGTTGTATTTGATCATCTTAATCTAAGGCTGTGTTTTCTTTGTAAATGAGCAAGATACGGCATTTTACCAAATTCCCCCAGTCACCCCTGTCTGATAGATGATCTGTTGGAAACAAGCAGGTGGATGTTAATGGATAAAATAACTCAATACACTAAAAACAGTTAAAGTCATTGTTTTGACATCCAAAACCAAAAATCTTAGTTACTGTTTCTGATTTTGAACCACACTATGGGATTTTTAGGAAAGTCAGTAACATTGCAGTTAATTTAAAGAAAATGTCTGTAAATCTGCTTTGTGTTTATTTAGCTTATTCTTTGTAACAATTTCCTTTCTAATTAGAAAATACTCCTATGTGGATGATTCATGGTTCTCCTTTTCTCCAACCCCCTCTAACTTTTTAGATCATGAATCGGTTCAGTGGTGTTATGACAACTTCATTAACTACAGGTCCCTGATGTCTGCAGACAATGTACGCCAGCAGCTATCTCGAATTATGGACAGATTTAATTTGCCTCGTCGAAGTACTGACTTTACAAGCAGGGACTATTATATTAATATAAGAAAAGCTTTGGTTACTGGGTATTTTATGCAGGTATGTGGATAATACAGGAATGATTATTAAGTATTCACATGTTACTGTTTGATTTCTATTATGGTCCTTTGAATCCACATAAAGGAAAAGACGAGTTTAAGAATGCCTGTAAAAATCGATCTTAAATGCTGTTACATCCAGTTTCTTTGAATGAATTGATATTCTAAGAACTTTTGTATGTCTAATAAGTAACAAATTAATGCCCTAAATAGCTCAATTAGTACAGTTATGTAGTAATAATTTTAAAACTACCTTTTTATAAATGGATCCTTTGTTATTACAGATGGGCACATCCATTTTCAGGTGTGATTTAGGCCCTTATTTCTTCAGGAGTGTGAAATTCAGCCGTTGACTTTTGATAAGTGTATTAAAGTTTCTCTGAATCTAGATCTTAATTGGAAGCATCTTGTCACAGCAGAATACTAAAGGAAGCAATTGTCTAGGTGGATCTAAAAGTACAGTTCAGTTTCTTTGTAGAAACTGAGCACCCCAAAATTCAAATATTCAAATAACTAGATTTCATTTGCAGTCCTATAGAGTGATCTTAGGCATTTATAATTAAGCCTCTTGGGTACTGCAAAAGCCAAAAATGTCTTTTGAGTAAAGCAATAAAAATGAAACAATTTAAAAGGCTTCCTTTAGTTTAGCTGGTGTGTACTGTATTGGAGACTGTAAGATCTGAAGTAAAACTTTTCAAGTAAATATTGTGAATATTTATTTTAAGGTATTTAAAACCGAGAGAAATTATGTTGGAAAGAAGTCAAGAAAATTAGGAGTTGGTGAGGTGTCTGTATTTGAATCCGAGTAATAATAAGACTGTTGTGGCATCTTATTTTAAGATATTATGCTTAATGGAGTTAGGTATGAAAATTATTTCTCTAGACTTCTAATTATGTTCTTAATAGTTATTTAATATAATAATTTATTTAATATGTACTAGCTTTAATTTGCTTTTAATAATCCAAAAGAGGCATTTTAACAAATTCTTTTAAAATTAGAGATTGTGTTATTTTGTCATTTAAACTTTTTGTTAACTAAGCATAGCAGTAGTTTGGATTTCATAATTGTGTTTTGAAAATGAAATTCAGGATTGATAGTTTAAGAACTATATTTTGATTTTAAATATAACTAACCATATTTGAATTTAGAGGGATTTAATATTGAAAATTATAAAATTACTAAATGCTTGTTCTTCATAACATATTTGGTACTTGCAAGCTTTCTATGAAAATACTAAATAGTAAACATCTACAGAAACTTTATCCTCTTCAAAAAAGGGCCAGCAGTCGGGGGGAATTTAATGAGTTAGAATGGTAGCTTCCACTCACTAGATGTGTGATGCTTTCTAATAAATACTTCTCACTGCTAGAGGAATGTTAAATCATTGGTTGGATTTTAGGCCTCTGCTGTACAGAAATGCCCTCTTTAGTCAGAGGTAGAGGATTTAATCTTTAATAAGTGACTGCTGCCTCTTCAAATAAGGAGAGCTCTTCAAAAACAAAATCAAATTTTTCTAGACCCTCACACGTTACTGTTTGGATATTTTGTATCCATTTATTGAGTTTGAAATATATTCACTAATGCTTTTTAAATTATGTTAAGTTATTGAGACATTAAATATTTTTAAAAATAGCACATATATTTCAGATATTATTCAAGATGTTTTTCAGTAGTAGAGACAATGGTTGATTGCATAGTAAAGCTGAAATGTCACCTTGATAAAATGTCATCTTAGTACTATTTATCTAAATAACACTTTTTAGAAACAAAACTAGGTTTAAGTTATTTTACAGTACTTTAATCTGTGTGTGAGAGAGATCTGTAAAAATTTTACAAATGGTTTGGCTTTAGATCTCATGAGTAGTTTATTGATGAGAAATAAACAACTAGAATTTTAATAAAATATTCCTAATTTTAGATTTATTGCTCCTGTTTATCAAATGATTTCTCAACAAGTTTAGAAATATACTAGAACTATCAGATATTATTTACTTGGATGAATAACTTTTAGTTGCCAGTTTTTTCATCTTTAGCTTATGAATTGTAAAAATTGAAGACCTTGAAAAGATTGCATTTCAAACTAGAGCCTGCATATCAACAACCCTTTTCAAAAGTCCCCCTTTTTATTGTCCAGTTTAGATATTTTTATTGCCTCTCACTTGCTACAGGGCATCAGCATAAGCAAAAGTACCTCCAAAGTATACTTTGTTTCATCTCCCAGAGATACTTAGTGCTTTGTCAATAACTTTAGACAGATAACTTTTATTTCTCATTCCAGATGGGTTAATTAATGGATGTTTCAATGTCATATTCTTTAATTCAGAGATCTATTTCTGACCCTACCGTATCCACTCTAATTTCTGAAAGGATACATTTTGTAATGGATAAAAATTTATATATCTGTTGTTTTTCTCAAGAGCATTAAGATAGAGTTCTGTGTTACAATTGGTAGAACCCTAGAATCAAAGAGAAAACAATGTGTAAAAGACAAGCATATATCACCATAGCTGGAGAAGGATCAACACAATTTTAATTTTCATGGTTTTTTTCCTTCTGCCATTTCACCGTAACACTTTTAGTTTTATTTACCAAAGGGCCTCTGAAGTAAATGATGCAGTTTTTTGTTGTGACTGTCTTTGGGACATAAAGATGTCACTGTAATATTTTTTTCATGATGCTACAGTTTGAGCTCTTTCTTTAGATGAGCAACACTGGGTTAGTTGAGAGCTTATCGAGGATTCCTCAGTGGAGAAATA
>NW_012154951.1:3566661-3737790 GCF_000956105.1 Propithecus coquereli | reverse complement strand
TTAAGGAACAGAGCTGGGCACAGTGGAGCATGCCTCGTCCCAGCTACTCAGAAGGCTGAGGCAACAGGATGGCTTGAACCCAGGAGTCACAATTCTAACATAGCGTGAAACTCAGCTCTTTAAGAAAAAAAAAAAATGTTAGGAACAGCATGCAGTATAGGGCCTGACACATAGTAGGCACTCGGTATCATTTATTCAGTGAAATTGAGTTCATTTTCTATTATTTACACACAGTCTTTATTTATAGAGTTCTAGAATTGGAAACTGCCAATTTTCTGTTTCAGTGTTTGTTAATTAAATATTAGATGAGTATCACCAATCAAGGCATTTGATTATCAAAAAAGAAGTGTAGAAAGGAGAAGCACATTCAACTTCTCTTTTTTCCCCATTCTTTTTCTTTGTAATTTCCTTTCTTTGTTACGTTTTTCTTCTCACTTCTCTTTGCTCTCTAATTTAGTTTTCTACGTTAGCCATGAATCTTCTAATAATTGTTGATCTACTCTCATAGTTGGTGCCCGGTGCTGAAGAGCCTGCTGTAGGTAGTCTAAGGCAGGAAGGACCAAATAATGTATATTAAGGCTCTGTGATCCCATTAGGTCACAACTATACAACTATGCCTACCCTTGTAGCATGACAATCGCCATAGACAGATGAGTGTGCCTGTGTTCCAATAAAACTTATGGGCACTGAAATTTGAATTTCATATGATTTTCATGCTTCGTGAAATGTTTTTTCTTCTGATTTTTTTTCCCTCCAATTATTTAGAGATACATAAACTATTCTTGGCTCACGGGCCTTACAGATAAAGGCTGTGAGTTGGACTTGGACCCATAGGCTGTAGTTTGCTGATACCTGCTTTTATGAAGCAGGGATAAATAAGTATAGCCATAGAATAAAAAGCAAAATGTGAGGCCTGCCTGTTCCTAATTATATAGGTGACTTTACACCATTTTTGTTTTGTAACTAGCACATCAGAAAACATTGTATTAATTTACTGGGTTTTGGTTTCAGGTGGCACATTTAGAACGAACAGGGCATTACTTAACTGTGAAAGATAACCAGGTGGTTCAGTTGCATCCCTCTACTGTTCTTGACCACAAGCCTGAATGGGTGCTTTATAATGAGTTTGTGTTGACAACGAAGAATTACATCCGGACGTGTACAGATATCAAGCCAGAGTGGTAAGTATGCCTTTTGTTCTGATAGTATTTTGCTCAGAATGGAATGTGACTCTGTTGCTGGAGTCATGGCCTTCCATTTACTAATTCGGGGACTCGATTTTCTCCTCAGCTAGGGATGTATATTCCAGTGTGTAGGTATGGGCAATTGGCCTGATGGTATGGTTGATCTTTTCTTTCCTTTGATAAGAAAACAGTGGGATTGTTAGTGTGGCCTGTATTTGGAGCCAGATAAAGTTATAATTGAACAGCATCACGAGTTTCTTTGGAGCCATTCTCTTGCTGTTATGTGTTCCCTGGTTCTAGAAGTCAGTCTTTTTGTATATTTTATTTGTCCCATTACAGTTAGCTCTCAACTATTTATTATTTATATATTGGTTTTAGTATCTGTGCAAGCATAAAAATTATAGCTCTTTGTTTTTTAAAATAGCATATTTGCTTTTACAAAATGTAATTAGATTGGGTTGTTTTATTTTAAGCAAAATAACCTCTGCTCCTATGGGGGCTTTTGTTTTATTTATTTAGTTTTGCCAGAATACATTCTGTAACTTAGATGGAAGATGTCAGCCAAGAGTACTGGGACTGAAGGCACTATTTTAGGTGGTGTCGCTTGCTGTACGTTGTACGGCTTTTTTCCTACACTGATTTGCAACTTTGGACACTTCAATTGTGTAGTGTATTACCATTGTATCTAAAAGGCTTTGTTGAGAAAAAATTGTATGGTAAACTTTATGAAAGATTTCAGTCAAGTGTTTATTTTTGGGTTATAGAGTTATGTTTATAGTTATTAAAACATTGGAAATGAGAAGATCCAATCAGTTGAATGTCAAGGTGTTTCTTATACGGAACCTGTGTTGTTACTATAACCTGGAAGAGGCAGATTAAAATAGTGTGCTAGAGTGAAGAAGTGAAGTGACCTTATGTGTATGTTATTTTTATATTAATGTAAAGAGAAGGTTTTTAAAAGAATATATCTTGAGTTTTTTGAAAAGTTTATGGTAAGTTCAACATCAGAAAATTTACATCTTATTAAAATATTTAACGTTTTTCTAAGGGTGGTGTTTGTAAGGATTAGGCATTTGTATTTTTATCGTTGTTTTGGATTTGAAGATTTGCCTTAGTTCATCAGTATGTTAATAAATGATGCCTAACCTGTTAGTAACTTCTGTACATTAATTAAATGTTAATTTGGTAATTTATCCCCTCTTCTGGACAGGTTGGTGAAAATTGCCCCTCAATATTATGACATGAGCAATTTCCCACAGTGTGAAGCAAAGAGACAGTTGGACCGCATCATTGCCAAACTTCAATCCAAGGAATATTCACAGTACTGAATTCAATGCTTAGAACTGAAGCTATTCAGAGGACAGCTTTAAAAGATGAATGAACTCAAAAGTTCAAGTTGTGCTCTTCACGTTGGTTCAATAATGGCCTTTATTTGAAAGCTTTTTAATTTTTCTTTACAGTAAATATTCCATTCTGATTTCATAAATTAAACATTTATGCCTCCCTTTTGTGTTGACACTGTAGCTCATACTGGAAAAGTCGATCAATGTTTTGCAGTTTATTGAAAGTAGTTCTATATATAACAATGTTATAAGCATTTCTTTAGAAATGGTTGAAAATGCTTCTAAAATGTGATTATCGACCATGGTATGCATGATCGTTGTAATTGTTGACATTCCTTTTAGAAGTTGTGAAATGTTACAACTTGTGCTTATGTAGACACAATCTTCTGTCTCAGTACAGAGGCACTGACTTCAATAAAGTCTATTTATACTAATTTTGGCCAAAGCCCTTTGGTATCTTTGTTCTAGTCTCTAAGTATAGACTCTTCCCAAGTGTGGGGCTTTTTCTTTTTATATTATAATTATACTATTATTACATATTCAACATTTTTCCACGAGGAGTATTCCTTACATAAAATAGTCATTAAAGCAATATTTTTAAAAGTATAGCATAGCGCTTTGTTGGGTAAATCAGGATGTGATCTAATGGGGTAAAGTGTTAAGTGTTCGTTTGAAATTGGATCCCAAAAGACCAGAATAATGAAAGGATGGCTTTCTTCTTGTCTGTCTGAAAGTTTATTTCATAAGGCTGTTAATTTATTATCTTGTTACATTTTTATTATACTTACATAAGCATTTTAAGCACTCTAACCCATGAAACATGTTTATTTGTATTAGATAAAAGGAAAGAATATGGTAGCTCTCCATCGGTTTTACTATATTCTTAGTGTTGGAAGTTTTATGCGGTATACAAAGTAATTTGTATAGTGTGTTAAAGTGTACATTTGATCTTTCATTTTCTAAAACAGGCAATAGATAAGTGAAAAACCCTTTTGGAACCCAAAATGAGGTGTTTGTGGCCTATCAAAGATTCTATAATAAGTCAATTCTTTTTGTTTGAAGACTAAATACTGTACTTATGAATGTCTGGACTTCCTCTTCCCTTCCCCTCTCACCTTTAAAAGTTTTTAAATGTTAAAGGATATGAATAGGTGTATGTCATTGGGATTTAAATATACTTTGAAGCACATGTTTTCTATAGGGAGTTGGGCAAATTAAATGTTTCGGGCTACTAGAATGCTTTTTAGTGTAGATAGCTGTTGTTACTAAATGATGCCTGGTGGCTTGAAAGAGTTCATATGCTTCTATAAGTGCCAATTTTGTTCCCATGGAATAATTGACATGCTAGAATATTAGTGGTTACATTTGAATATTGGTTAGAAATTCATTCAGCATTAAATCTTGGCGACATTGTCTGCTGGAATCTTTGTAAGTTAAGTTAAGAAAGTCTAGGCACTTGGTCAGACTATTTTCACTGTTAAAGCAGCTCTTGTCAAAGGAATGTGTTGGCTGCTAATTTATGCCACAAGTGTGGAGTTTGTAAATCCCATCGTATATCTTTATAATCTGACCATCTATCCAATTTTAAATGGGTCTCAGTGTGGTGTCATGTATTATTTAATCTTGGGCTGTTTAAAATCTGAAGTTAGACCTCTAGGTTTTCTTGCAGAAAAAACCTTAAGTTTTAGAGTTTCAGATATGTAGAACAGAGTCTGGTATTTGGCCGAGTTTCTAGGAATGACGAGTGTGTATGGGGAGTGGCCACATGGAAAGAGGAGAGCAGGCTGAGCTTTTATTTCCGGTCATGATGTCCATCCCCGACTGTCTGCAGTTGTGCTAGCCTGGCCACATCCGACTAAAGCTGGGAGTTTCTTACCATGGAGGTTACTGGCAAAGATGTGGCTTTTAAAACTTGTCTCCTCCAACCCTTTTATCTTACAGATTTGGCAATTGAGCACCAAAGTTGTTATAATTTCCCTTGTTCACATAGTGTAGTGGCTATCAAATAATCCCTTTGTGGTATAGAACAAGAAAATTTTCAGATTCCCTCCAAAAATAATAGAAAGTAACTATTTGGTTCTAATTTTTTCTTCTAGAGCATAGTTAGTTGAATAAGGCTGCTTGTTCTACTACCTGGTGGCCATTTAGATATTTAGATTTAACTGTTGTCTTCCCTTACTCTTATTTAGGCTGAGTAGCCTGTTTTCTTTTCCTCTCAGCCTTCCTCTTTCAGATGGTTTCTAGATATCCTGAATATTCCTGGCTAACTCCTGCCAGGTGTTCTCTGGATTGCTGTTAGTACTTTGGTCTAAGCTGGTCAGACTACAGTTGAACTTGTAATTTCCAGAGGACCAGGCCTGCCATCGCTTCTCTGAATGTAATTTAAGTTTACATTAACCTTTCAAGCAACTATGGCATACTTTTGGCCCATATTAATCTTACTATAATTTTAAGGTACCTAATTACTAGATGAGAGTTTTAATCTTGGAGACCTTACCTCATATGTTTAAATGCATCCATAGCTCATTAAATAACATTTTAAAAATTAAAGGCAAGATAGGAATATCTTAATTAGAAATGTTTCTATCAGTTCCAGAATTCCTATACTGTGAAACTAACCTATACATTACATCATGTGTGGTTTTTGGTCAATATTAAGTTTAAAAATAAAGTTGACAGGTTTGGTAGATGCTTGTATAATAAGCATTGATTTGAATTTTGCAGTTTTCTTTTTTATTAGAGAAAATGATAAGGGATATTTTCTGCTCTTGAGCATTTTTAGTGGTCCCTAAAAAATATTTGTTCCCTGCTACTGTGTGCCTTTGAATAAAGTGCTCTGTAGGTAACTAACCATTGCACACATAGTCAAGTAGTTCATCTTGTCACCAACAAAGTAAACAGGTTTGTTGAGAACTTATTAGTTGCAGTGACTTTTAATCACTTAATAGCTATTGCTTTAACAATGGCAAAATTATGGGAACTTTTGTGATTTGCTTACTGTGAATTCTAGCTTGGACTCCGGACTCAGAAATTCTAGGATATTTGAACTCAGTCTAGCAAAAGTAGCCTTATCTAGCCACCTCTGTCATTAGTTATGTGGTATGTTTGTAACAAGCCTTGGAATTACATATGTTTGTTGAGTTTCTTAGAATTTTTTTTATTACTGTGGGCATATTTTCTGTTTGAAAAGATTCTATTGTTTTGTAGACTCCTTGTTTGTAATTAATAGACTGTTGTGAATTGAACCTAATTGAGAACTTAAGTCATAAATGTCAGAAAACCACTTTACATAATTTGATAATTTTGAGAAACATTTCTTCCTGATGACAGTTTTATTTTACTTGTTCGTGGTATTCCTTAGTAGAATTTTTGTATAAATTGATTCATGGTACTGACCGTTGTTTAGTTTATTAAACTCCAGCTCTGTAAGGCATTGTGTGATGATTCAAAGACAGATCGATAGGTAAACCAGGGACCTTCTCAAATTATAGTCTGGTTATGGTTTAAAAGTTCTGTGCAAAGATTTATAATAATATAAAAGCAAGTTGTGATGAATACAGTAAAGAAAGATGCAGAGAGCTATCCGAAGTCAGAAGTGAAATATGGGTTAAGATCAGGCAAGTCTTAAAAATTCATATTCTTACAGCTGCCAGAAAAGTGATGGAAATAGCAGCCAAGTTAAGTTAAATGGTCAAGTGTGAGCCATTCAGGGTTGTGAGGGCTGGGTTAAGTTCACATCCCTGGCTCTAGCCAGTTGCCATGTTAGAATGCCTCATGGTATTTCAAAGCTGGACATCTAAATCTATATGTGAAATCTCCCAGCTAGAAATTTTAGATTTTTAACTCTTAAAGCTGAATTCTGAGCAGCCATTTGCAACTTCTGGCATAGGTAATCAGGGAAGATTTTGTAAAGGGAGTAGTATTTTGGTTGAGCCTCTGTTACTAGGATTTCAACAGGCTCTAATGATCTTAGATTATTAACAGCCTTTCAGGACAAGAATCAGGATTCAGAAAGTTTTTAAAGTTCTCCTTTATTGAGGTATAATTTACATATAGTAAACTATACCCTTTTAGGTCTACAGTTTGATAAATATGCAGTTGTATATAATCATCATTACAATCAATATAAAAGATTTTCATCACCCCAAAAACTTCCCCCTCTCCCTTTGTAGCTAATACCCTTGCCTCTTACTCCAAGTGGTTGGCAATCACTGAACTTTCTGTACTTTTGTGCGTTTTTGGAAGGTCATAAATGGACTCATACAGTATGTTGTATTTTGTGTCTTCTTTGATTTGGCATAATGCTTTTAAGATTCATCTGTTTTGCATATATCAGTAAGTTCTTTTTTATTGCTGACTCATATTCCATTATCCGTGTACCATATTTGTTTATGCATTTACCAGTTGTTAGGAAATAGGGTATTTCCAGCTTTTGGCTAACGTGAATAAAGATATTTGCATCAGATCTTTATGTGGACGTAGGTTTTTATTTCTCCTGGGTAAATAACTGGGAATTAAGATTGCTGGGTTGGATGATAAGCATGTTTATGAGAAACTGCCCGTTTTTCAAAGCAATGTACCATTTGCTCTTCCACCAGCAATATATCAGTGTTTTTATTGCTCTGCATCCTTGCCATTTCATAATTACCTATGTTTTAAATTTTAGCAGATGTATAGTTGTATTTCATTGTGGTTTCAATTTGTATTTCACTCATAACTAATCACTAATGGTGTTGAGTATCTTTTCATGTGTCTCTTTGCCATTCATATTTCTTAAGTGACTGGTTACATCTTTTGCCCTTTTTATAATTAATAGTTTTACTGTTGAGTTTTAAGAGTTCTTTTATGTATTCTCAGCCAGGTGCAGCGGCATGCATGTATAGTCCCGGCTACTTAGGAAGCTGACATGGGATTGGTTGAGGCAAGAAGTTGGAGACCAGTCTGGGCAATAGCTGGACCCCTAAGTCTTTTTAAAAAAATGAATAAAAATTCTTTATGTATTCTGGATCCATGTCCTTTATGAGATTGTGTTTTGCAAGTGTTTTTCCAGCCTATTGGCTTGGCTTGTCATTTCCTTAAGAATGTCTTGAAGAGCAGAACTTTTAAATATTGATGAAGTCCAATTTATCTGGGTTTTGGGTGTCTGTGTGTTAAGTGGTTTGTGCTTTTTGTGTCAGGTACAGTTCTGATGATGTGTTAAAAGGATGGTTTGGCTAGAGCATAATCTGTATTATAAAGTAAGGACAGATGAGGTTATGAATTTAGGTTGGGATTGAGTTGTGGAGGACTTTTGAAGGCTTGTTTAAGAGTAGATCTGAGTTCAGTATATAGGATAGATTGCAGGAAGAAGGGAAACTGCAGCAACTTGGAAAAAAAATACTACAATAACCCAGGTAATGAGATAGAACGAGAACAGAAGAATAAGAATGAAAGGGCAAGAGATGAAGTAGTGGTGTAAAAACAAAGGCATCATCAACAGTAGTAGTTGCTTTAGGATATATGTGAATGTATGGGCATGGCTTGGAATGCCAGTTGTGAATCTGGACTGCAGATCAGATTATTGAGATCCTAGTTACCACCTAGAGAGAAAAGTGGTAGGGATTGCAAGCACAAAACATATTAATGAGGAATTGGGAGGAGTGAAGGGGAGACCAGAAAACAAAACCATTTAGATAGTATAGTTTCATGCCGAAGACAGGTACTGTGGATGAGAATTGTGAATCCAGAAGGCACGTGTTCTTCAGTTTGCCAGAACCCCTTGCATGCTTTGATTTACTCTACCAACCTGTCCTGTAGGCATTGTTGAATAAGAAAGGGCTTTGAAGTGGAAAAAGCTTGCAAAGACTACTTTTTATAAAAATTTACATGGTTAGGATTGAGACCATAAGAAGGGATACTTAGATAAGAGGCCACCTTGACATATTTTAGGCAAAACTTGTACCAGTATCTTAGGAGAGACCAGGGTTAAGACCACACTTGAGGTAAGAGTTGAGATGGAACATCGTGATGTTAGCCTTGGAAATAAGAACATTTCTTAGATCAGGGTGAAGATAGAAGAGAAGGTTAAGGGACTTCAGCTCAAATGGCTTCTTCTATCTTGGTGTAGGAAAGCATGTATCTTAATCTTGGTGGATCAAGTGAAGGCTTGAGAGAGGGAAGTCTTGTATGAAAGTGTTTTGATTGTGAGTAAGCAAAAGAGTATCACAGGGATACTTTACAATCTTGGATGTGTTGATCTTATGAACTTGATAGTGAATTCACTCTGTAGTCTGGGAACTGAAAGGGAAGGCTACCCCTGGTTGATGGTCGATACAGTGGGCATGGAGAAAGTGGTAAAGTCTTTAAGACTTTGCCATTTGAAAGAATTACCAGGCAAAGCAAATGATCTTTATTTATACTTAGAATTTAATGGATTTAGTGTGTTTAGATTTGCATGGCAACTATACCCATAAACTCAGCTAGAACCAATGGATTTTCCTTATGTCTTGTTCTGTGATTTTTGGTTCACGATATTGGTGAACACATTCTACATTCATTAATAGATGCGATGACTTCTCTGAGAGGTGTCTTCATTTCAGCTAGTAATTTGATTTTTGTGTAAAGAATTATTGGGCAATTTAAAGTAGAAATTTTGGCGTAGCCAAATCTGAGGCAGGGTCAGAGTAAAATGAAGCATACTATCAATTTAAAAGAATGACTTATTTAAAACTATTAAGGGCTGGAAATTTATTTTAATGATTTACAGATATGTGTGTTGTTTTAGATTATATAAAAAAGAAGAATTGCTAAGATTAGATGTTGGGAAATGTTGCAGCTCTGTGACTATAGCACTATTCAGGGCCTTAGCAGAAACCTAATACTAAGTCCAGAGAATTCACCAGTGCTGATATTAAAAAGGGAAACATTTTGATTTTTAAGAAATTATAGGCCAGGCAAGGTGGCTCACACCTGTAATCCTAGCACTCTGGGAGGCCGAGGCGGGAGGAATGCTTGAGGTCAGGGGTTGGAGACCAGCCCTGAGCAAGAGCAAGACCCTGTCTCTACTAAAAGTAGAAAAAAGTTAGCTGGTCATAGTGGCATGCGCCTGTAGTCACAGCTACTCGGGAGGCTGAGGCAGGAGAATTGCTTGAGCCTAGGAGTCAGCTATGATCCTGCCACTGCACTCCAGCCCATGCAACAGAGTGAGACTCTGTCTCAAAAAAAAAAAAAATGTACAGTAATTAAAAAAGATATGGTTAGAATTGCATCTCTGATTTGTGCTGAGTGTGTGTGATAGCTTTAGTGTATTTATGTATACACTCTCAGTTCTCCTTAGTACAAAAACATACTGAAGACTATAAAATATTAAAAATTCTTAAAGCTTTATATTTGGCTGTTTTGTGTAATCATTACTTCCCAAGATTAATTATATTGAAACTTTTCATTTGTTTACCTTTGTACATTTAAGAGGGACTGGACTGATGACTTTAAGGTATTGCCTAAGCTTTACATGTTTGAGTCTGTACTCCCCATGCCTCTCTAGAGATCTTTAATTCTCTTAGAGAAATATAGGGTAGCTTCTACAAAACGTTGACTGCTTTAGAGGTGTCTCCTTGAAGTGATGTAAATTAACTGATGAGGATCTGCTCATGTCAGCTTTGGTGAACGTTATTATGTCAGGGATAAGGAAAACATTCGAAGTTCAAATTTCCCCTAATTTTTGTTTCATTACCATAGAGAAATGTAGTATTATGTATGTTTTGCTATAGAGAACTTTTAAACAGTACGGGTAGCTCTTAGACAGTTAACAGTTGTGTTCTTAACCTGGAAACGGTAAGGAGACCCAAGGCAATGGAGAAAATGGTCAGCATGGTGGAGGCAAAGGGAAAGCAGTCAATAGCAACTTTTAAAATTGATGGGAAGGAACCCTTCAGCATCCTAAATCAGAACTGAACCTTACAGTTGTAGGTTATAATCTCTAGGGTATATTGCATCCTTATTTCAGAAGAACTGAGGCCTAAGATAACATGGCCATTTAGCAGCAGAGCTGGCCATCCTCACTCTGCCTAGCTAAGTGCTCCTCAGCTACTTGATGCCATTTTCCCTGAGCTGGGTACTAGGGGAGCTTGGATAGATAAAACCTTGTTGGGGTCCTTGATGAGCTGCATAGTTGTAAGATTGTGATGCTTATCCTAAGTTTAGAAAGTTAATGTACCTATGTGGCCAAGTTGGGTCTGTAATGTTTATTTTCCATCCTGGTTTAATGTTTACAAGAAACGGGACTTTCCTGCACTCTTGGTCCTCCTTTTCCTTGAATGGTAATACAAGGGTCTGACAAGGAGATTTTTCTTTTAACTGGTGGCTTGCTGCTTTATTATAGTATTGGTTTTCAGTACAGTCATTTCTTGTGTTTTTAAAATGGAGCACTGATACGACTAGTCTGAAGTGAACATAATCCAAAAGTCACTTCCTCAATTTGGGGATTAAAAGTACTTCCAAGGTTGAACCATACGTTCTCTCCTGCTTGTTTACACTCCCCATGACTGGGAGCCATCATGGTGATTGATTGTCTCTTCCATCTCTATTCCTGGAATCTACTCAAGTATTTAAGGCTGTTTGCCTTTGCTAAGCTTTGAGTTCTTTAAGGGCTAGAACCAGGTCACATGTCACTGTGTCCCTAGTACCCAACATTAGGTATGCAGTAACTTTTCGGCAAATGTTCTTAAAATGTAATTGATGTGGCTTTCTTGTGCTTGCTTTTTATAGTGTCGTTCTCTTCTCTCTGGTGGTGGTAGAACTTCTTACCTTCTTAGACCTCCTCATTTTTTGTTTGTTTGTTTTTTACACACTAGGCTAGAAACAAGATTGTCTAAGTATGTATAATGAAATGAGGTAGGCATATGATGTAAGGAGAGAGCATGAGCTAAGTCCGGTTTTAAATCCGACCTCTGCCCTAATCTAACAGGAGATGTGGATTTGAGATTTACCTAACTTGCTTCCTCATTTGTAAAGGGAGGAGTGGATATAATAGTTTGCCAGAGTGGTTGGATTGACTGAAGGAAGTAATACATGACCAGCACTGGCCCATAAATGGCAGCTTTTTCTTATAACACTGTTACAGATACGATTAACATAGATGTGGGGACTGAGCAAAGTAAAGCTTCGGTCTTTATGTGGATTTTGAAACATTTATTGATCTCTTCCAGAGATCTGTCTTACTTTAACTCCCTGGCCCTTAGGATTCTTAGTTGAAGTCATGTGCAAAGGGACCTCTGTGTAAATGGTGATAAGCTATGAGTAGAGGATTTAAATAACCTGAATGTTTTCCTGATTGTATGCCAGGTAAATGCTTGAAGGGAAGTGCCCAGAAAGGATCTGTTGGATATATTGAAAGGGACCACAAGCTCTTCTTGGATAATCCACACTTTATTGACGAATTAACAGTGTGGTGTCTTTGACAGTGTTTATAGATGCTGTAATCTGAAGTCAGTATCTGATTACAAATAAATGACCAGTGTCTACAAGAGAAGCTCAGGATGACATGTCCTTTCTAAGGATACTGTTTAAGTTTCCAGGGAAAGGTCATATTCTGACCTTCCTATTTTGTCTCATGAGGGGGTTTAGGCATGGCTAGGCCAGCAGGAGCAGGGTGCTTACTTGGCCTCACAGAAGATTTTGAACTGTTTGGCACACAACTATTATTTTTCGTGTGCAGCACCTTTTTTTTGCCCGGTCATGGAAGAAAGAAAAATAATACTTAAGTGGCATACGTAAGGTAATTAGCTTATTGTATTTTATATTAAAAAGTAATCTGATAACTTTTTTATAGGTATGAGATCTAGGGAATCATTTTTTAAAATCATTTTCATTGTAAAAAGTATTAGCTGTCTTCTGACAAATTTTATCTAGTTGGTAGTTAGAAACAGTATCAGTCTTTGTATTTATTGTTATTCGTTATATGTGAACAATACAAAGACCTAGTAGTGATCTAAAAGTTTTCTATGGTCTTTGGGTTACCTACAGAATTTCTAGGCCTATTAGATTTATTTTTATAGTGTTTAAAGTTTTGCTCTTTATTAGAAAATAGGAAACTTAGAAAAATAGATGAGTGGCAGTTCATCACTTTTCCCCTCTTTTATTTCCAAGTCATTATCCAGTTTCTGAATATGGCATTGCAACTCTGATTTTTTACTGTTCATGCACTAAAGCATTTGAGATAAGCCCTTAGTTGAGGAAATCCTAAATCCTAGTGTTGGGGCGGGGCGAGGTTAAAAGAAATACGGTGACAGGCTATAAAATAGTGTTGTCATAACTTATCAGTGGCTGGTAAATGGGGTAGTTGCCTTCTGACACCATTTTGAGTGAAGGCAGTTTAATTGTGTTGCCTCTGTTTAGATAAGGGTTTGGAATCCACAGTGAAATGTGTGAATGGTGTGGTTAAAGTATTTCCATTATATAAGATTTGATAATTTTTAAGTGATCTTTTTTTCTTAAGTTCCATTTTACATCAAAAGTTATTTGGAAAATGTCTTTCACCATATGTTAACATGGAGAAGCATAACCTATAATTGTATGTAAATCTAGCGATTGTGAAAAATTGGAAATTCACAGAAACACAATTGACAGTTGGTGATTTATCCTCAAACTCCCCTTCCATGTTGTTAAAACAATTAAAACAATTCAGATTAAGAATTTCTAATTCTTTAGTTGTGTCATTTCTACTTGAAGACTCTCCCTGTCAAATGAAGATTCTAGTTTCTAGACATATCACATTCATGCTTCCAGCCTCATTGCTTCTTGCAGCATAAACAATAAACACTTAAACCACTAAGCACTTACCAGGATACTCATAGAGGAAGATTGCAGCTATCTGAGCTAATTTTTGCATGCTTTGTCAATTCAAATTTTCTAAGTTGAAAATCCACTTTGGTTTGCTGTGGTGATGGGTTTTATTCTCTGATGATTCACCCTTTTCGATTTTTGAAAGAGGAGTTTTAACCTTAGTAGTCATGTAGCACTTTAAAATTCTAAACAAGAATCTGACTCTGTCTCTTAAAATGATACTGTGTGTTTTGGTTTTGTGGAATCAGAGGGCCAAATGGATAGTTTCTTTTGCAATTGGGATTACTCATAAAATCAGAGAATGTGCTTGAAGGGACCCCAGAAGTCATTGATTTCAAACCTTCATTTTCCAAGAAAATCAAGGCCCAGAGATAACCAAGTTCTGTTCAAGATCATTCAGTTTATTTTGTCTCATTCCAAGCCAAGGGCATTTCCCTCCAATTAGTACACATTGTACCTGGTGTTTTTTTTCTTTTTTTTTTAATAATCCCACTTGGTTTCCTGCTTTCCCCAAATAAAAACTGTTTTTGAACTACACCAGTGGCATTAAGATAATGAAGATATAAAACTTGATGATAGTTAACAAAAGAACATTTTTTTCCCATTATTTTAGTGATATAACTATGGAGGAAATTTTAAACCTTTGCTTTAGACTATTTTTTCGTAATCATTTGATTAGCATCTGAAAAGTCTGTGAAATCCTGGTCCTTTATACTAAAGATGAAGTTTATTTCTTTTTCATTAAATTTGCAGATAATGCATAACCATATCTTGACTTTCTTAAGGAAAAATCTGTCGAACTCTAAGAGAAAAACACATTTCCAGTTGCTCTACGATCGTACACTTTTATAAACCAGGTACTGTGGTAAGCACTTAACTCGCAGTAAATTTATCAATTCTTCACAACAGCCTAGCCAAGGCAAACGAGGTGGTGTAAGGTTATAACCTGCCCAAGGTATAGGACTAGTAAGTGAGAGTGGGATTCCAAACCTCAGGCATAGGAGGGGAAGGTCATCCAGATGGCATGTTATTTTCCTTAGTCCACCCTGTCCTTTCTGGCAAGTGCAGGAAAGAACACAGTTGTTCTCTCCCTGGGCCCCTTGGGGTGTGCCCTTTGAAAGGTCCAGGCTTTATGTAGAAGTCTCAGTTCTACTCCACTTCTTCCCCCCATTCCTCTGTCCCTGCCTCAAATGTCAAAGCACACCCAGTCCCATCATGCAGACTGTCTGAATTTTCAGTCCCTCCCTCCCATCCCAGGGGTTTCCCATTTCCTGGTAAGTTCAGCTATGTGTTTAAAAAGATGTTACATTTATTTCCTTACGCATTTCCAGGTGTTTTGCTGGAGGGATGCTTTTATGTTGTCTGTGTAGGAATTGCTGGATATAGAAGTTAACCACTCCCTCTTCATCTCTAAATCAAGAGAAAGGATTGAGGTCAGTATCACTATGCTGTCTGATGAATTATTTGTACAGATGTAGAAAAGATAAATATTTATTGGTATAGTCAGATAAAGTTGAGTAGGCTTTTCCAGACATATTGACATACTTAAGCCAGCTGGTTTTCTAGCCTTTTGCAAATCTCACCTGAGTTGTTATATGTTGGCATAATTAAGTGGGCTTGATAAACCATCTCTATGTTCTTTCCCCCAAAGCCTGACACCAGGGGTCAGGCTTTGAAACTAAAACATTCCTGTGGGGGTTAACGATGAAGAGTGAAGACTATTTCTTAGCCTCCTGCCTTATACTTTTCATCTCCATCGTGTGGAAGATGGAGCTGAAATACCGAGCCAGAGGCCAGACCGGGAGGGCCACACGGTCCTTAAGCTGCATCTGAGCTATCCCTTCACAGGGGACTTGGCTGAAAGAGCCACTTCCTTATTACTTGACTGTTGAGCCTTTGTTGCTTCCCTCATCTTTTAGAGAGGGATGAAGTGGACTCTCAGCTCTCATCAGGGAGTCAGACTCTGAAGTCAGTCTGGAAGGCAGAAATCATGATACAGTCCAAATTGAATCTCCCTAAGGAGGTGCGATGCATGCTGGACTATTTCCCAGGGTGGGGGGCAGGGGGAATGGCCAGTTTTTCCTCTAATATTGAAAGGTAATTTTTGAGCTGAGAATCATGTTTGGCCTTCATTCAGAGGCCACGTACAAAAAAGAAATCTTTATCAAACCCAGAATCCCCCTCCTAGAGAACACACATCAAGAGGCAGGCGGGTCTCGAGATGAGCAAACAGCAGGCTCACACCTCCCATCTTGCATACTCAGCAGTGAGCAGAGTTGCCCAAACTGTTTACATTGGGTTTTCTCTGTTTTTGTTGGTGTTTGCTGACGCTTTATAATTGAATTAGCACTTTTAATGAATTAATTGGTATCTTGGAATTGTGAGGATTAAGTTGGGTAATCATTGTGACAGATGCTTTGTAAACTGTAAGATCCCTGTGGCAGTCATTAATGCAGTTCTCCAAATATTTCTGATTTTGGGCATGTGGTAGGTTTTCACTGCCTCCCTGGAAGTCAGGTATGGCCAGGTGATTTGCGTAGGCCAATAGGATTGAGCAGGAGTGACATGAGTCACAACTGGGTGGCAGCTATAAAAGCACAGTCAGTGTGCAGTCAATCCACAGTGTGCCCTCTGCCACTGTCTTGGCAGCGTTCCAGAATGAGGTGCCACAGAGCAAAGCTCCCCGTGGACCCAGGAAGGAGACGAACAAGAAATCAGCTTACGTCGTAGGAACCACTGAGATTTGAGGGCTGTTTGTTATTACAGTATAACTTAGCTCACCCTGGCTGATGTACGACACACAGGTCTTATGCTATATTATGCTATTTGGCATGTAGGCCTAACCCAGTCAGTGAGGCTTATGGTGAAGGTACACTTGTGAATTGTATTTAAAACTAAATCTTCTGAACTCTTACCAGAAGAAGATAGTGCCAAGATCCTTCAAGGGTATGTTTGAGTCACGCCCCATTTCCACTAACCTAACATGAGCATTAATAGAAAGGGTGGAGATTTGATCCTTAGCGAGCCCCTTCTCTGTTCCTGGCACTGTGCTAGACCTGCTTGCACAAATGAGCTCATTCAATTCCAGTAGCAACCCTGGGAAGAATCCTGGGTATTAATCCTATTGTACAGTATAGAAAGTAAGAATAAGAGATATTAAGTGTCCCAGGTCACATAGTGAGCCAATAAGCAGATGAGAAAATTTAGATTACTAAGTGCCACAAAACTGATACTTCGCTATACAGCCCCGGTTTCAGCTTAAACCTAGAAATGTGTTAGGAATACCTACTTGCAGGAATTTAGTTGCCCAATGTAAAGGTTAATTACTCTTATTCTGGATATAAAATGGAAAATGTAGGTCTCTTCACTGCACCTTGACCTTTCTCAATGACCTTGACCTTGCAAAAAGTCTCAGATCTAAACCTCATCACGACAAAGCCCTAGTGCTCTGGCGGGTCATCGTTTGCAATTTGGAGGTTAACTTATTCCTGTTTGTGTGGAAGTGTTGGCTGGACTCTTAACAGAGTGCTTTGTTTTATTGCTTGATTCATTTTCCTGATTTACATTATTGTATCTTCTCTTAAAAAAAGAAAAAAAACCTTCAGCAACCTAAAGTGATGTGGTGCATTATCAGAATGGTACACCTTTCAAATTCAGATTTTTTTTAAATTGCAAAGCCAAATATATTCATTTGCATTTACTACAAATTAGTATGAATAGCTGAGTTAACATTTAATTGCCTAGGAATATCATTTACTATACATTATGAAGCCATCCTAGTTTATTATACAGCTGTATTAATTCATCTGTGCATTTCTGTGCACTGACATGAAATGAAAGATGAGCAGTTTGCTAGTTTGGGGGGAGCAGCTTTATAATGCGATTAAAGGAGTGATTCCCAACTCACCCCTGCCCCACCTCAGACCAGTTAAATAAAAATCTCTTTGAAATTTGAGGCCCAAGTATCAGTATTTCTTTCAAAGGTCCCCATTTGGTTCTAATGTGAATCCAGGGTTGAAAACCACTGAATTAAAATGATGAGCTTTGGTATCAGACTTGGATTCAAATCCTGGGTTACTTACCCTCTCCTTCAGTTTTGTCATCTGTAAAATGGGGACAGCCATGTTTGTATTCAGTATAAAATTATGTAATACATGCATAAACAACATAGCCCCTGGCCACGATCAACTATTCAGTAAATTATTATTATTGGGATTGTTTTGAAATGAGTGGGAAACGTATATCATAGGTCGGAGCTGGAAAGCATGTCTCCATTTTTAGTGCAGCAAACCCAACCTTGACAAGGTTTGAGAAATAAGGTGCCCAAGTTCTCATATCTAGACCTACTATCCTGTTTCTTCCTCCAAACCTCATCTTCTTGTCTTCATTTCATGCTGCCTCCCCCTTTAAATGTCAGCTTCTTGCTCACATCAAGACAGCATTCCCTCACACAAGGTGGTCTGTACCAAGGGAATGAACACTCAGCTGCCTCGGCACCTGCGCCTGATGCCTCCAGCTGCCCGCAGTCTACACTCCCTTCTAAGAATATTGAGTTTGATGACGAAGCTCAGGGCTCAGGGAGGTAAAGGGCTTTTCTAGTAAATGCTAGTCTGGGCCTCGGAGGCATCACTTTTCAGTTCATGCCCTGGCTCCACCCTTCTAGCTGAGTGACTTGACGTCTCTGAGACTCCCTGCCTGCATCTGTTCAATGGAGATGGCAATACCTGCCTCTTCGGGTTGTGAGTAGGGCTGAATCTACTGATCCTGCTACTTCCCAGTTGTGTGACCTCGGGATAATTACTTAACCTTTGATACCTCAATATGTTTACCTGTAAAGTGGGGTGATGATAATGGTACCTTCTTCATAGGGTACTTGTAATGATTAAATAACATTATGTCTGTGAAATATGTAGCATCTGCCTGGTACATGCCCAGCACCTAAATGAATGATGGCTACTGTCGTCGTACCTTGTTGAAGGAAATTGCCAATCTGCCCATCCCTCACATCAGATGTGATGGGGTGACATCACCCTCATGAAACTGCTCCCTCTTCAGAGGGCTGATGGACAGTGGCCACAAAGGCAGGCCCATCCCACACTTCATGGAAAACCCGTTTCCGTCTCCCTCTGAGTTTGCTCTTCTGTGGCCTTTCTAAGCTGGTTCCAACGTGCTTCCCATCTGTGGATCCTGTTGGTCTGCATATCCGGCTTCCCTTCCTTTTGCCTTGCCATCTAGCCACTTCGTACCATTGGCTTCTCCATAGAAAGCGGGCAAGGAAATAGAGGATCAGACACCATTAGAAGTCTGGGGAGAACACATCACTGGATTGTGGGGGATGCATATTTGCAATACCCTTCCCACCTTCTTGTTACTCTGGTAGTAAGAAACCTTCACTTTTGAAAAGCTGTTTCTAAATCACAAGACAACTGCAGGTATGTTATCTCTGAGATGGACGTTATTACCCTATTTCTGCAGCTGTGAAAACTGAGGCTCAAACAGGAAAAGGGACTTCCCAAGGTTCTGTTAGCTATTGAAACTCAGCCTAAATTTTCTACCTCCTTTGTTTTTTAAACCTCAGATGCAGAGGATTGAGTTAATCCTGCATCTCCTTTGGTATATGGCACATTGTCACTTGCTCAAATACAGTTTCCCTGACAATCCATAAACAAATGAGCATGGCTGTGTTCCGATAAAATGTTATTTACAAAAACAGGCTAAGGGTAGACTTGGCTTGAGAGCCACAATTTTCTGACCTCTGCTCTCAGATAACTGTTCTGTGTTTCATGTGAATTTTCTTGTTTATATGTGTCCTTCCAAATGAATATTTTGTGGGGCTGTATTTTAAATTTACATTTTGATACCATTTGTTTCTTTTTTAATTTTTCCCTCAACTTGATGCCTTAAGGTCTATTTTTGCCATGGGTACATCTAATCTGTTGCTCTAGGCCGCTCCATGCTGTTCGTGGGTACAACCCCCACGTCGTAACCACCCACGCTCCCAGTGACCAACACACGTTGTCTCCAGCTTTCCACTGCGTAAGTGAAGCTGCAGTGAACGCGTTCTTTCAGTTTCCCCGTGAGACTCTGTGCTGCGTGCAGATCGCAGGGTGGGCTTATGTAAGCAGTGGGGCCGTACTGCCCTTCACGATGCCTGCATCTCTGCCAGCAATTGATGTCACTCTACTTTCTTATTTTTTGCCAAGTTAATATCTCAGTGTTTTAATTTGCATTTCTCTGATTACTAATGAGTTTGAACATGTCTTCATGTGTATATAAGTCCTAGTTTTCTAAATCAAAAGCCAGGTTCCTTCCCCTAAACCTCAGCTGGTTTTTCCCAAAAGATTTTTTAATGGGATTTTTCAAACATGCACAGAAGTATAGATACTTTATAATGAACTCCCATGTATCTACCCCCTTGCACCAACAGCTAACATTTTGCCAATCTTGTTTCAGCTACTCCCTGACACTTGTTGAGCTGTTGTCACTGGAAAGGTTTAAAGCCAATCCCCAGCCACATGCTGTCTCACTCATAAGTCAGTTTCCAGCTATGCCTGATCAGGACATTATTTAAAACATCACTTATGCCATCATGATGCCAACTAGCAACACTGACAATTGCCCTGTAATACCCACATTCAGATGTCCTCATGTGTCTGGATCTGACCGGTCGTTTCCTCATGGTGTCACTTAGCTTGTTCCTCTGCCTTCAAGCCTGGCTTCTCACCTGTAGGCACATTTGTGGCCCTCTCGCCCATGGGAGCCCCAGCTGCAGGCCGGGGGCTGCCTGGATCTCGCTGTTATCTCCGTGCCCAGCCTCTCCAGTGCTCCACCTGCCAGTGCCCCGCTTCTGGGTCCCTCCCTGTCCACTCGCCCCAGGCCAGCGGGCCCTGAAGACTGAGGTCCCAGCGTCATGACTAATCAAATGTTGGCTTACAGCGGGGAGCCAGGAGGGTTGCAGAGCAGAAGATACGACGACAAAAGCGGAGGTTGGAGCGACGGGGAAGAAGCCATGAGCTAAGGAGTGAAGGTGGCTTTTAGAAGCCGGAAAAGACAAGGAAACAGGTTCTCCCCTAGAACCCACAGAAGGAACGCAGATCTGCTGACACCTTGATTTTAGCATGTACAATCCATTTTGGACCTCTGGTCTCCAGAACTGTAAAATGGTAAATCTGTGTTGTTTCAAGCCACCAAATCTGTGGCAATTTATTACAACCACCACAGGAAACTGATACAACCTGCCTCACATGTTTTATGCGAAAGCTGTAAATCACTATGGTAATACTTTCTGGTTCTCTTTTCCTAAAATGCCCTTCCCCCCGGATACTCACCTGGCTTCCTTCCTCACCCCCTTCACCTTAGGGCTCTCTACTCGTGCCACCTAGAGAGGCCTACTTCAAATAAAACACACCCTGTCACCGTATTTCCCCATACCCGGCTTGACCTTTCTTCATGGCACTGATGACAGCCTGATGTTACCGAAAAATGTCTATTTTTAATTATTTATAAGAGCACGGCTTTGGTTTTGCTCACTTTACCTGGCACAAAGTTGGGGCTCCATTCAGTATTTGCTGGAAGAGTGAAGGAAGAAAAGATCTTGCTTGTGCTAAGAATCCTCTAACTTAAGGGCTTCCTAAATGAATAAATATTCCCACTTCGCTGACATTCGACATTTGTAGTGTAGTTTGTATATTTCTTCCTCGAATCTTTCTCAGTGAAATGAGGACACTGCTTAAATCATGGAATGCTTCAAGCACACAGCAGGTTGCCAACAAGAAATCGGCATTCATTCTGCCCTGCAAATGAGCAAAACAGAAGTGGCTGGTCCTAGGCCAATAGCTTTTTAAAACCGTAATTGTAGGGATTTGAGCCACCGTGCTGGGCTGAGGGCAAAGGTGAACCCCGTGGCTCTGAGCAAACGGCTCACCTGGGCCTTCCACGAGGAGCAGAGTCATTTGGGGCACCACCGAATCCTAATTCACCATCCAAGGTCAGCAGAGCTGGGAAGGAGCTGCGTAGATTATCTGGATTCACTCCCTGCCTTTGCCATGTGACCATTGAAACATTGCCTGGGCTCTAGGGTTAAAAAAAATAGTACCCCTTACCCCGTCTGGCCCCAAACTCCCCGGCCTTCAGCAAGGTTTGTGATGCCGTTGGGGACAGAGAAATCAGGCAGGAAGTTTGTGGGTGAGAACCTCGGCCTCCTCCCCCTGGGCTGGGAAGGTTCCACAGTGTTCTCCGGCAGGACAGAGCTCCAGCTGCCCTCACAGTAACGTGCTCGAAGGTGCCCCTTTAAATGGCTTCCTTCCCTTCCCTGCCTGCACTTCCCGACCAGCATTTCCAGGAAACTTCGCAAGTAGAACCTTGCACCAAATCATAGCATCAGGGTCTGCTTCTGAGAGAACCCAATTGGGAACCAACCCTCGGCTCCACCTTACCCAGCTGGTTCACTCCACGGCCTGCCCGCATCAACCTGAGCATCTGCCTGTGCCATTCCCCATTGCTAGCATCCACCACTGTTCTCCCAGCTTGCCCGAGAAAGATGGTCCTACCTGTCTTTCAGCCGCCTCTTCCCTGTCCTCCAAGACCCATCCTTACCTTCTCGGACTGCTCCAGCCCTTTCTCTCCTCAGCCATCAACATCCCTCTTTGCGTTGGCTCCTGTTGGCTGCCACCTGGCAGTTCTAACATTCGTCAACTTTCAGTGGAATCAGGGGGAGTGGGGTGTACATATCACTCCCAGTGAGACCACAAACTCATAGTAGCAGCTACGTTTCAGATTTTTAAATTAGAACCTAGGCTTTTAGACCAGATACCTAATAGTGTTTCAATAAATATGAGTTCAATGATTAAAGAATCCAGAAAAGAAGACTCAGGTTATCAGTTAGAAAAACCTTGGTTCTAGGTGACAGAAAAGCCAACTCAAACAGGGTTAAACAAAGATGGGAATGTGTTCGCTTATGTAACAGAAAAGACCAGGGGTGAATTGGCTTCAGGCAGGACTCAGCCAGGACCCAAACAATGACATTGGGACCCAGCCCGTCTCCTCCTCTGGCCTCTGCTTTCCTCTGTTGGCTTTGTTTTCAGGCTCCTCTTGGGGACCCCAACAATTATCATCTTTATTGCCAGCTGTCGCAGCTGAAGAGACAGTGGCTTTCCCTGGGATCCCCGGCCCAGGGTGCATCGGCTGGGATCCACACTCGGCCCCGAGCCAGTCGCTGCGGCCAGGGAGCTGGAACGCTGCTGACTGCCCAGGCTGGGCTTGCACCGCACCTGGGACAGGGCGTGGGGGGGGGAGCCCCACGTGCCTCCCGTGACCTGAGACTGGGGGAGAAAGGGATCCTCAAAGGAACCTGGAGTAATGCTGTCTCAGACCCTGGAGCCAGACAGTGTGGCTTGAGACAGTTCCCCTCACAGTGCCTCTTCCTCACACGTAAAATAGGAATAATAATAGTGTCTACTACACAGCAGTGTCGCGTTGTGACTATCTTAGTCCCTTCAGGCTGCTATAACAAAATACCATCAACTGGGTGGCTTATAAACGGCAGAAATTTATTTCTAACAGTTCTGGAGGCTGGCAAGTCCAAAATTGAGATACCGGCGCATCGGGTGTCTGCTGAGGGCCTGCCCTCTGGTTCATAGACGGCACCGCCTCACTGTCCTCACATGCGGAAGTGGCGCGCTGGCTCTCTGGGCCCCTTTTACGAGGGCACTGATCCCGTGCACGTGCGCTCCCCCTCATGACCTACTTCACTTCCCAGAGCCCCACCCACCTCCCAACACCACCACCTGAGAGGTTAGATTTCAGCCTGTGGATTTGGGCAGGGACACAAACATTCAGACCGCAGCACTGAGTTAACAGATGGTGCACTCAGAACACTGCCTGGTCCAGGTAAACTGCTCGATAAATGCACACGATTGGTGCAGCAAACTTGGTAAATATTTTTGGTAGTGTAGGAGCTCTCCTTTCCAACAGGATTGGAACCCGTCAGCGGGTTAAATGATGAATCTTTTAAATTGTTACACCCTTTCCATATTTTAACTTAAAGTATAAACAGGTCTGGCCGGACGCGGTGGCTCACACCTGTAATCCTAGCACTCTGGGAGGCCGAGGCGGGTGGATCGCTCAAGGTCAGGAGTTCGAGACCAGCCTGAGCAGGAGCGAGACCCCATCTCTACCAAAAAAAATAGAAAGAAATGATCCGGACAACTAAAAATATATATATAGAAAAAATTAGCTGGGCATGGTGGCGCATGCCTGTAGTTCCAGCTACTCGGGAGGCTGAGGCAGGAGGATCGCTTGAGCCCAGGAGTTTGAGGTTGCTGTGAGCTAGGCTGACGCCACGGCACTCACTCTAGCCCGGGCAACACAGTGAGACTCTGTCTCAAAAAAAAAAAGTATAAACAGGTCTGAGGGCATTGGCAGGGCTGGGATGAGGGTGAGGACAGTAAGGAATTCAGGACACAAAACTGAAGGAGGCACCCACTCTCAGGTGCTGATCCTGCCCTTGCCTGGTCCTGACAGCAGGGCCTCATTAAGTTTTCCACCCTCAGCCTCCTTAAGTTAGGTGCCTCACTCACCTCACCCAAGTTCCCACTTTGCCATCTCAGTCTGTTGATTGGCGTCTTGACATTTCTTGTCTGTCTTGAGTAAGCCATGCCCTGAAACAATTCATCACCTATAACCTCCAGTTTCAGTTTCTTAAAAATCCAGGAGGAACTTAAATGCATTTGCAAAGCAGAATTGGTCTTACCATTCTCTCCAACACTTTATGGTTGTCTGGCCCATGCCAAATTCAACATTTTTTTTTTTTTTTTTTTAGCAACTTGCATCTATTCAGTCATGCCAAAACATTCCAGTTGGTTTTCACAGGAACAAGAAATTCTTTTCCCACTCATTTTAAATAGGTTTCATAATATGTAATGAAACCACAGAAGCAAATAAGTATAATGAGCATAGAAGCTCCCTGGAGGCAGGACGTAGAACAGTGTGTACACATCACATGCGCTCAGATGTCTGGTGCGTGAACAAATAGACTGTCATTGACAGGTTTGGGCTCAAAGGGTTGACTCGATACGTGGGAATATGTGTGCACACTCAAGTGGAGCCTACTGGCTTCTGGCATTTTCATGGGCCATGAGAATCTTCAGCATGGTTTACAGTTTATCCAGCAAGTCAGTTAAGAGATGGCCAGTTTAGAAAGCTACTACCACATTACGTGTAAATAAATAAGAGTCCAGAAATGTCTGTTTGTTTCTTCTGGTAAACAGGTGTGTCTCTCTTGATGGGAGGGAGGGGGTGGAGGGATTCAGCATCTCCCTTCCAGCAGGAATGAGGAGCACACATAGTTTGAGAAAACCATTTTCATATAATGATATTTGAAAATATGCTTGCATACCTACTGTCCTCATAACAAGTTATAGGAAGCAAAGCTCAAGAAGATACAGTGGGGGACTGTGCAGAGGAAGCAGGAGTTCTCCATAGTAAGTCCCACGAAGGCAGGCATGTCCACGGTGTCACCTCCACTGCCCGACAAATTGTCCTTGCTCAGTAACGATCATGGAAGAAAATTAATTCTCAATAAAAAGAGCCGTCCTTAAGGGCCCCAGCTATGAAGGTGTAGATCTGGGAAATGTAATCTGTGTTTTTTAACAAAAGAAGACATCTTTTAAGATATTGAAAAACAATGTTTAAAAAAATAGCAATAGTTTTCTCACAACAGGACTCTGTGTACTTCCCCAATGTCACTTCCACAGTGGGATTTGGTGGACAATTGATTCACACAATGAGTAAAGCCAATTTTTAGACCGGCCATGGGGGACAGTACATGGGGATGAGGTCCCATGACATTTTGGCAATAGACGTGAATGGAAATAGATGCGGACAGCAAAGTTCACAGAGAATGCAGCCTCCTTTTTTCTTTTTTTTTTTTTTTAAAGCGACAGGGTCTCGCTGTGTCACCCAGGCTGGAGTGGTGAGATCAGAGCTCACTGCAGTCTCGAATTCGAACTCCTGGGCTCAAGTGACCCTCCCACTTCAGCCTCCTGAGTACCTGGGACTACAGACATGCACAACTATCACCGCCTTCCCACTCCCCCAGCTAATTCTTAAACTTTTTTGTAGAAACGGGGTCTCATTATTTTGCCCAGGCTGGTTTCAAACTCCTGGCCCCAAGTGATATTCCTGCCTCTGCCTCCCAAAATGCTGGGATTACAGGCCTGAGCCACCCCGCCCGGCTGACTGCAGCCATGGACTGACCAAACAGTTGATTGTATTTGTAGCCAACACAAACTGTGGGGTACTTTCTGGAAGGGTGGGGCCCTCTGATGGAACACCATCCATTGCACCAACATCGTCTACAAGAAGGTGGAAGTCACCGGATCTGGCTTCCCAAGGAGTCAGTCCTGGTCATTTCCTCCTTGCTGCCTCCCGGGGAAGAGCACTCCACACGGAGCCCCAGGTGTGGAAGCACAAGCCCAGGTTTTACTACACTAGTGGGCATTTCCGGTTCTTTATTTCCCATCGGACTGTCCTCCTCTTGAAACCTATTTCTTCTTCAGCGATCTCCTGCATGTAGTAAGTCTATTCCTGTTGAGCTCCCTTTTTCCTTGTCTAGGCTAAACCCCATGTTCATGGCTTTTCCTCAGAGATATTAAAATAAGCAAGAACCACAAAACCAACATCACCAAAACTAGCTGTGTCTTCACGACGGTGCTGCGCTTGTTCCCTGCACGTACTGCTCCCTCCCCTGGGTCTGTGCTCTCTGAACCCTTCACCTCCCTACACCAGTGGCTGTGATCACCCAATCACCACCCGATCACCGGCCAACTCCTGATTGTGCGGGACACTTACCTCAGAGAGTGAGGCTCGGCCGCCGCCCCGCTCCCTGCCCTTACCCCGGGTGGGGGAAATTGATCTCTTCTGCCAGCCGATGCCACTCAGTTCATGGCTCTATTATAGCTCCTACCATGCCAGGGCAGTTATTTGTTCAGTAAACTATAGGCTCCTGGTGAGCAAGGGTCATGCTGTATTCCAGTGGCTTTCATACTTTTTTGACAATGACCTACAAGAATAAATACATTTTACACAGTATTCCAGTGTACGCGCTCATGTACACATACATGGGTCACTTAATGACAGGGATACGATCTGAGTAATGTGTCATTAGGCGAGTTTGTCATTGTGTGAACATCACAGAGCGTTTACCCAAACCCAGGTGGCATAGCCCACTACACACCTGGGCTGTGTGCTATGGCCAACTGCTCGTAGGCTGCACACCTGGACAGCACGGCGCCGAACTGAACGCCGTAGGCAGTTGCTACACAGTGGGAAGTATCTGTGTATCTAAACATATCTCAACATAGAAAAGGTGTAGTAAAAATAGGGTATTATAACTTTATGGGACCACCATCGTATATGCGGTCCATTGTTGACTGGAATGTCGTTATGTGGTGCATGACTGTACAAACAGAAAACTGGAAGCGAAGTTTGAGGAAACGCTAAGTACCCCGACTTCGTGTGACGACTGGTACGCGTCATCTCTATTCTGTTTATTTCAAAGTACTGGGCCCAATCCATTTATGGCACATTTCACAATGCACTGACAGGTCGAGATTCATGGTTTATAAAACGCTGCTCCTCTCTCCTGCACATCTCAGCACTTAGCACAGCATCTGGCGCAAAGAAGGCTCTCGATGCACATCTGAGGGGTGGATGGGTAGATGGGTGGTAAGTAGTCGGCCTTCGTATCCAGCCCTTTGATGGCCTTTTTTTATTCTTCTCTGCATCTTCTCAATGTTTTTCATATTTTTCAAAAGTACACAACTCCAAATTGACCAAAAACCTCTTAAAATACACATTACACAGTAGAAAAATTACTTCTTGGCCCTTGTGCATAATTTTCTTAAAAATGCTCAAGGATTGTGCTGGCTCTTCCCCATCAGAGCAGTGCCACGTGACGTGTAGTAAATGTGTGTTGAACTCTGATCCCCTGGCGGTTTCTGCCTCTGCGCTTGTTGCTAGGTACCCCTCCCCCGTCAAATCATTACACTGCTTGGTATGGGTCCTATGATGCTTAATTTTATGTGCGAGCTTGGCGAGGCCCCTGTACCTTGATATGTAGTCAAACATTGTTCTAGATGTTTCTGTGAAGACGTATTTTAGATGAGATTTGAATCAGTGGACTCTGAGTAAAACATATTACTCTCCATAGTATGGGTGGGCCTCATCCAATCCATTGAAGGCCTTAAGAGGAGAAAAGACTGACCTCCCCTGAGGGAGAGGGAATCCTGCCAGCAGACCACCTGTGGACTCAAACTGCAGCTCTTCCTTTGGTCTCCAGCCTGCTGCCTACCCTGCAGATTTCAGACTTGTCAGCCTCCACAGTCATGTGACCCAATTCCTTAAAATCAATCTCTCTCTCTCTCTCTCTTTCTCTCTCTCTCTACTGTTGGTCCGTTTCTCTGGAGAACCATGACTAATACACCCCTAATAGGTCCATTTCACCAGTGTATTGAAGTCATTAGAAATTGCCTCTCCGGCTGACTGACAATAATTCTCTAGACTCTGGAATCAGCGTTGGACAGGGATAAGAGGTATTCGTGTCCAACTCTGCACGGTAAAGAAATCCCATCTGGGGCACTGGTCTTGGTCAGTGTCCTAAATGGTGGGCAATAGAAGCGGACTGACTGCACCTCATCAGGCTGCAGGGGAATTCATTGGAGCACGTTGGGGTCTTGTAGAGTGGTTGAGGGTGCTAGCGAATGGGGCTCAGAGTTCAGGAACCACGTTTGGAAGCACTGATCTGGTCTGATGAGGAAACCACCACTGATGCTGCCACTGAGCAGCAAGTTTGCTTCTCTATCAGGAACTTGCTGTCATCAGAGTTGCCACTGTCCCCACACTGATGCCAACTCTGTGGCAGAAAGTAGGCCTCGTGGCCACTACCACCCTCAAAAAACCAACCTCTAGCAAAGTGGACTCCATGTCACACTCTTCTGAATCACGGTCTGTGGATGCTCTGGTTGGGAGAGCCCAGCTCAGGGCTTTGTGTCCTAGCTGCAAGGGAGGCTGGGAAAGCAAGTTTGCAGGCTCTGGCTCAGTGAGGAGAGTCACGTAATATGGAGATGGCGTTGTGTGGTATAGGTAGGATGTTCAGAAGGTGCTGGGCAGCAAAGAAACATGACAGGTGTCCACACTGTGCTCTTACCAGATGCCTTTCCCTGCCAGCCACTTCTGCTTGAATTTCTCCAGTGCAGGGAGCTACTTTCTTTGGGGGGACAATCTAACTCTGCCAGAATTCTGAGAGAACTGTTTCCACTTAGCCCAGATCTCCATCCCTGTAATTTCTACCCTTTGCTCATTTTAAGCAGCACAGAAAATGGCTTTGGTACAGTGTACATCCTCCCGCTCTGGAGTTGGGCAAATCAGGATTCAAGTCCCAGCTCCATCTTTTAGGAACCGGTGATCTTGGGCAACTTATTTGATGTCTCAATTCTGTTTCTTCCTCTGTAAAATGGGGAAAATGGTGCATACTAAATAAGTTGGGGTGAGGACCAAGTGAGATAATGCATGCAATAACTTAGCAGACTGCTTGGCACATTAATAGCAGTTACTGTGATGGGTCAAGACCTATCCCTTCACACGACAGCCATTGGAAACCTGGGAGATCCTTGCTATGATGCCTCCAAACACTCCCATGTTTTCTTTTTCGAGTCAACATCTGTGTCCCTTAGCCTGCATCTGAGGCTTGCACAACAGGCCTGTCCCGAATCTTCTCTCAGCCCTCCGTGAGCACTCCATGGTGGCACACGCCCTGATCCCCAAACACACTGCCCCCGAAAGCCGCTCTCACTCAGTGTCCTTGTCTGTGTGTCTAATGCTGGTCTTTGTCCTCCTGCACCACGTCCACAGCCTCCATTCGCCCCAACAGGTCACATCCTGCCTGTTCTCCCTCCTTCTTGAGACCTTCCCTTGTTGCCCTGCCCACTGGTGGCTGCACCAACAATCGACACTGGATGCTTTGTTGTCTTTGTTTGATCTCTCCTTAATTAGGCTTGGGCGCCATGAGGACTACACAATATCAATATTTTAAATGCATCTTTTCCCACCCTTTGTGCCTGTTTTGATGACTTTCCCTATGCTGTCTTCTTCATCCTCATTTTCTTCTGGCTCTTCGCTCTCCTAAGCATCCTTCTCCTCCTCTTCCTCTTCTTCCTAGATACCATTTTCAAAAGTTAACAATGAATCAGAAAAAAAAAAACAACAAACAAACAAACAGAAAAACACAATGAGTCAGCCTCTATGAGAGACCTTTTGCATACACTATCTCTGTTTTATCCCCAACAGCTCTATGGAAGTAATACAATCCCTACTCAGAGAGGTTAAATACCTGTCCCACATATACATAGCCAGGAATGTAATAATTCCTGAATTCCACAGGTCTTAACCACTTAACTATCATACAGTCCTTTTGTCCATCCATTCACCCTCCCTACCCTTCCATCCGTTCTCCCACCTCCCTCACCCATTTGTCCATCCACTAAGCCACCATCCACCCTCCCACCCATCCATCCATCCATCTCATTCTGCCCCAAGCACTGCACTTAGGCTCTTGGTATGCAAGAGAAGCTTATAGATTCATGAGGGAAACAGGTACAAACCACAGCAATACAAACTGTTAAGAAGGCAAAGGGGAACAAGCCAGCACATGGGGAGGGGAAAGCAAGGAAGGATTTTATTTCTGAAGCACATAGGTGATGCCTGCTAAATATTAATCATTTGTTGATTAATTTGGCTCCATTTACTCCCCAGGAAAAGCATCTGCTCTTGCAATGAAGTGAGAGCATGTGGGTAAATGCACTTTGCTAATTCTAAAGCCCCTACAAACGTAAGAAAATGTGCCTGTGGTTACCTGACAGGTGAAACACCTGAGGCAATGCCCGACACATAGTAGGTGCTAAATCCGTAAGTGCTCTTAGTAAAGACAAATGTTGAGGGCCCAGCTGGTGTGCTAGCTTCACTAATTTAGAGGAAAAAATCTTTCACGTTGTGAAAATATTCCTTTTCTTTTCCCTCTTCAGTCTTACGGCAGTGATATAACTGAAGCCAGAGGGAGAGCATATTTTCATGAAAATTCTCAATCGTCTACAACTTTAGTTTTATTTTAGGCCAGAATATGAGGTGCATCCTTTTGCACCCACACAAACTCACCATTCACTCTACTTTTCTAGTACTAATTTTATCTCTAGCATATCTTGTGGATTTTTTTTCTAAAGAGTTTCGTAGTCATTAAAGACATTGGAGACAGACAAAACAGTGTTCCTGTGTGACCTGGGATGAGTTTCATAATTTATCCAAGGTCGCATTCTTAATTTTCACATTTGTACAATTAAAGAAGATTGTACAGGAGGTAATATATACAAAGCACCTACTCTGGTGCTTGTCACTTATAGAAACTGAATAAAATTGTGTTCCAGTTATCTGTTGCTGTTTAACAGATGATCTCAAACTTAGTGGCTTAAAACACCATTTTACTGCATTTCATAAATGTAGGGCCAGGGGACTGGATGTCTTGTTGAGGCTCCTGGCTGAGGTGGTTCGTCTAAGCTGGCGGATCCACTTCCAAGATGGCTCACGTACACGGCTGGCAAGATGGCGCTGGCCGTTGGCTGGAGCACCACAGAGCTCCACAAGGCCTCTCTACAGGGCTGCTTGGTCTTCCTCACACAAGAGTTACCAGGTTCCAGGACTGAGTGTTCCAAGAGACTGTGACAGAAGCTGCCATGCTTCTTACGATTTAGCCTGAAAAGTCCCAGAATAGTATCGCTGCCACCTTTTCTTGGTCAAGTGAACCATTAAGGCCGGCTCAGACACAAGGGGAGGGGAACTGACTCCACCTATTGAAAGGAGGTGTGTTAAAAGATTTGCAGCCATCTTTAACCTGCTAGGAATCGTAGGTGTTCTTTTCTTTCCTTTCTTTTTGTTCCTTATCTCCTCTGGAAAATAAGTTGCTCTTTTTCAGAGTACTCTGTCCTAAGGCATGAGGTCCACTGGAGCTGCTGGGCTTCTGTCCTGACTATGACTCAAGGTCAGTCCCTGCAGCTGCTCCAGCTGTGGAACAGCAGCTGGTTCTTTACTTGTCTCTGCTGGCCTCTCGCTGAACTGAAGAATACAGCTATCGGAGCCAGCCACAGGTCAACCATCTGTCCTGTGGACTGTGCTCTTTACGCCATTCAATACAGTCAAAGCAAAACCTTTTTTGATTGTGTGTGTGTGTGTTGGTGAATACAGCAGGTTCATGAGTAAACTCACATTCCATGCTAATATCTAGCTCTGAGCATATTTTTGAGATCGAGGAGACTCATAAAATACAGATTTTGTACCCCATGGTGTGAAACATCTTGGTTGCCATGATATTTTGTCTTCTGCATTACATTTGGGAGTCATCCTGAAGCTGAAATGGTTCTTCATGTCATAGACACTTTCGCTTTCTTTATGGTTGTGAGTCTGTTTTGTTTCTTAACTCACACTCTGTATAAGTACCTTGTTTGGACACACTTTCCTCTGTCCTGGAGACATCTGTGGGAGTCCCTTATTCAAATATGTGAAGTCCCATTTTTTCACTTTCAATATGTTCTACATTTTCCAAAACAAGCATTTCTCAGAGTGAACACTGATAAATGTCATATGTACATAACAACATGGATGTCAGATAGGCCAGGGAAATGCTGGTTGGCTTAAACAAAGTCAAGCAAACAGGTTTCTTTACAGCAGGACTTCTCAGGACCTTTAACAAAATAGCATGCACTTTGTATTTCAGAGAAAATAGTGAATGCCACATTTCACAGACTTATATGACCCCAGATCCTTTTTAAAGAGCACTTCCCATGACTTACGTTCTGTGGGACACACTTAGGGAAACCCAGGCCTAAACCTGTGCTCCTTTTTGGAGGAGGATGTATGTGACCCACCATTTTGTCAGTGTCTACATTTCTGGCATCTGCACACCTTCCCTTCCTACAGGCAGAGCTGATCCCTTTCCTGGGAACCTGGAGGGGGCCTGGTAGAGCAAAAGAAGTGTGGGTTTCTTTGCAGCTTCTCCTCTTAGTTCTGGGATCCTGGGCAGGTTAACTAACCCTTTTGAGCCTCAGATTTCTTAGGTCTAATATGGAGAAAATACAACTTCCTGAGCTGGGGCAGCAGAAAGATTATATGTGGTAGTGCACACAGAGATGGGTCTAGGGCGGTGCCCGCAATACCTGAGCTTTCCCTACCTAGTTCGGGCACTGATCCCCCACAGGGAACAATGAATGAGCGCGCTCGCCCCCTAGTGGGCATTTCTGCCTCTGCCACCTGAGCCCACACATCCTTCTGAGGACTGGACAGCTTCTGTTGTCCAAGTAGCTTCTTACCACGTGTTTGGAACTGCTGCGTGGACAATTCATTTTAGACTAACAAGATAAGAAATTATTTAAATGAAGGGGATAGGTTTGACAACAGGGATTGTGGGTTCTTTCTCTAGCAAGGGTCAAAGTACCATCCCCATTTTGCAGATGCTGGCCTTGTGGTCACACAGAAGTAACAGAATGACACTGAGACTCATGAATGGGCCATTTCCACACACCTGAATGCTGTGTAGACAACCAGGAACAAGATCTTTTTATTACCTTTATCACACATGGTTCTTAATTTTGAGGGAAGGGGAGAGGTAGAAATCGCCTCATTGTTTTTGATTCAAGGTGATCTCTAAAATTTGAATACCTTGCAAAGAGTTAGTTGGTGGCCAGTGATAACAAAAGCTATTGTTTATTGAGAGCTTGCCCTCCCAAATGTCATTGTAAGTGTTTTAGTTCTTGCAATAAGCCTTGAAAGATGGTAGAAATGACTGACATTCCCATTTTGTAGCTGAGGAAACCAAAGCACAGAGCATTCGGGTGGCTTGTTTAAGGTCGCACAGCCAATGTGGGATACAGCCAGCGTGGAAACCCACGAAGCTTGATTTCACACCCATGTGCTTAACCAGTACTCCCAGCTGCCCCTGTAAGAATCGCCTGTCGACCACCTGCATCAACCAACAAGTATCTATCGTCCCTGCTGTGTGCCCACTCCTGTGCCAGACCCGTGGAGGGCACAAAAGATGCATGAGACTATTTGGTATCTATGATTGCTCCAAAATTGGTTTTGACTTCTTAATAAAGGGTAAAATCCCCGAGGAAGCACTGAATGATGAAATTTAAAAGAGTGAGTTTTTCAAAGTAGGAAGAAACTGGTTAATAGCAGGCTGAAGGGCAAACATGTTTAAAAAAAGAACCAACCCAGGGAAAATCAACACTGTATTAGTAACACATATGATTTGTATGCCTGTGAGCAGGAAAATGTAAAAGGGGGAGAGAGAGACGTCTTCTTGAGTAAATGAAGCATAGAAGTTCATTAGGACTATAAAAAAGTGTTAAAAGAGGAAACCCTGCCTTCAGAGCATCAAGGGATTGTAATATAAACTATGTCAGGTAGGTGCAAATTGGAAACTGGAGATGCAAAGACACGATCTGAGGAATACATTTACAAAAATATCAGATAAATAATAAATTATTAAATATGTTAAAAGCTAAAAGGATCTTCATGTCTGCAAGGCTCTTAAATTCAAGAGAAAAAAAAAAAACCTCCCAATTGGTCTGGTCTGAGAGGGTAAAGGGAGGGGAATGGAGCCTGTCTGGCTGGATTTGTCCTTCCTCTGAAGACGCAGGAAAACACCCCAAGTGGAATGTTCACAGGAAATCATTAGGCCCCGGGCACAATGCAAGTCCCCTGGGGAAATGAAGGAACAATTTAAAAACACCGGGGGTTTCAGAGTCCTCGTTCTGTGCCCAGGAAACCGAAGCCTGGTGGGAGATCCCACTGCCCAGTGTGAGCGCATCTGGGCACACAGAGGCCCCTCTCCTCCCACTCTGTGGAGTGGCCTCGGGCCCCTCTGCTGTCATCTTCATTTCCGGCTGGAGCAGCTGCTCAGGACGGCACAGCCCAGGTGAAAATCTGCAGGCACAGGGGCTTGGGAGAAGGTGTGAAGATGCACCTACCTGAGCATGTTTCCTCCCTAATCTTCTGCGCCCCCCTGTTACCTCTCCCTCGTGGACCCTGGGGTTTTTCTTTTTTTCCACCACAGACCAGAAGACCCTATGTTGCCTGGCAGAGCAACTAAGTGCAGTGAGCTCAGGATTCGGGGTCAGCCTCAGCTGGGTAGGCTTGGACGAACGACTCAACTGCTCGCTTGTAAAATGAGAATGAAGCCGAATTTTCCAAGTTGCCCCGGGGGTGAGACTGAACAGAGGATGTGCAGAGTCTTCTCTGGATCTTATTCGTGGTGGTGACAGTGCCCAGCAGGCTCAAAATACACGGAGTTTGTGAGGTCTCAGGAATCTCCTTATTCTCCTATTGATTAATGCTGATGTCTTAATATCCCAGATTTGCCGCTTCACCAGACAAGCCAGTCAAACCCTGAGTGTCAAAGTCAACAGCAGCGAAAGTGTTCAGGGTCCTCCGGGTGCCTTATGACTGTGGTCCCCAACCCCTGGGCCGCAGACCTGAGGACCACGGATCGGTACTGGTCCATGGCCTGTTAGGAACCAGGCCACACAACAGGAGGTGAATCTGTATTTACAGCCAATCTCCATTGCTCACATCACCACCTGAGCTCCACCTCCTGTCAGATCAATGATTAGAGTTTCAGGAGCGCGAACCCCACTGTAAACTGCGCATGGAGGGATCTAGGTTGCGGCTCCTTATGAGACTCTAACGCCTGATGATCTGAGGAGGAGCTGAGGTGGTGATGCTAGCGCTGGGGAGCGGCTGCAAATACAGATGATTGTTAGCAGAGAGGTTTCACTGCACAATAAATGTAATGGCCTTGAATCATCCCCAAACCATTCTCCTCCTAACCCCTCGGTCTGTGGAAAAATTGTGTTCCATGAAACTGGTCCCTGGTGCCAAAAATGTTGGGGACCGCTGCCTTACATGGTTATCCCATATCATGTTGATGGCAGCCCTGCCCTAAGGTAGGAATCACAGGCCCATTTTACAGATGAGGTGACTGAGACTGTGTCAAAGGCCACACAGAGGACAGAGCCTGGCTCACCTCCACCACCAGCCTCTGCCTTTCGATGTCCACTCTGCCTGCTCCCTCTCCCATGGTCTTCATAGGGATTTTTGAAGTAAAAGATATTTGTGATCACCATTCCCTAGGGTCACCATTAAGCTTTTGTTTTATGTTGAGAGATTTAAATAAATCTGCCTCTAGATTACTGTGTGATTACCTCCTCTTGTCATCTGGGTGTCACTGCAGCTCTTACCTCCTCAAAGTCTTCCTCAATTATCGCTGCTATTCGCGTTGATCACATCACAGGGTGGAATCAGTTTCCTAGCACTTATCAATATCTCAAGTCATCTTGTTGGTATACTTGCTTACTTATTTTATTGTGTGTCCTGACCCGCTGGACAGGGGTCCTAAGAATCCTATCGTCTTCCATTCTCCACTGAGGTCAGCAAATGCCCCGTGTGGATGGTAGGTGCTCGATGTCTCTGTTTCTGACAGAGCATTGTTGGGTAGACGGAGCCTAGACTTGCAGGCAGCTCATGGTTATTTCACTTACTCTCTGATAACCTACTGATCATCCAAGCCTCACTTTGCTCATCTGTAAAATGGAGATGCTCATAGACCACAAATACTATGCAGCTACCAAAAAGGATGTGCAAGAAATATGGAATGGCATGGACAGATGTTCAGGGTGTGATAGGTGGGAAGTAATCAGGATGCAGAACGTGGAGATTAGAGGGAGGGGCAGTGCCCCTAGTCTGCCTGGTTTCTGTCCTGAATTCCTCGTCCACTAGTTGTGTGATTTCAGGGAAATCATACTTTCCGGGCCTTAATTGCCTCATTTATAAAATGGGGAGGAGAAGAGTCCCTGTCAAACTGTCATGAAAATTAATGAGTTAATGCACTTGCAGTGTGTTAGACGAGTGTTTGGCACACAGTAAGCACCGAATAAAGACTAGCTATTGTTATCGTTGCTGTTGCTACTATTGTACCTATTGTCGTTGTGGTGTATCGAGTGAAAATAAAAGATTGCAAAATATTATGTACAGTATAATTCCATTATTTCGAGTATGTGTGTGTATGTCTGGAAGTATATAGACCACAATGTCACTTGATCTCTCTGGAAGTCTTTTCTTATTTTATTTTGTTCTTTCCTTCCTTCCTCCCTTCATCTTCACCGCTCTATCTTCCTCGTCTTCTTTCTTTTCATGAATGTGTATTACCTTGTGCAATGAGAAAATAAAACCAAGAAAAGTCTAAATATTAAAAATAATAAAATAACAGGCCGGGCGCGGTGGCTCATGCTTGTAATCCTAGCACTCTGGGAGGCCGAGGCGGGCGGATTGTTTGAGCTCAGGAGTTCGAAACCAGCCTGAGCAAGAGCGAGACCCCGTCTCTACTAAAATTAGAAAGAAATTAATTGGACAACTAAAAATATATAGAAAAAATTAGTCGGGCATGGTGGTGCATGCCTGTAGTCCCAGCTACTCGGGAGGCTGAGGCAGTAGGATCGCTTGAGCCCAGGAGTTTGAGGTTGCTGTGAGCTAGGCTGACGCCACGGCACTCTAGCCCGGGCAACACAGTGAGACTCTGTCTCAAAAAAAATAAATAATAATAATAATGATAATAAAATAACAAACAGAAGTAAGGCACACTCCCTGGTCCCCATTCTGTCACTATCAAATAATAGTAAGACACACTTGACAAATTCTTTTCTGACTTACCAGACATTACCCTAAACCCCTCTGGTGCAGACGAGCCCGGCAGGTACCATCATTGGTCCTGCAAGGATGAGGAATCCAGGGCCAAAAGAGTCCAGTAATTTGCCCAAGATCGCCCAGCTACCGAGAAGGGTGTTCCCAGCCAGTACTGCCTGACTCCAAGCCTGAGGTCTAAAGCTCCTCAGTGCTCAAATGGTGGGCCCTGGGCCCGCAGCATCAGCACCACCCACTAGCTTGCTAGAAAATGCAGAATCCCAGGCCCCAGCCCAGCCCTGCCAGCCCAGAATCTGCATTACCACAAAATCCCTGGAAGATTCCTGTGTTTGGTCAAGCTCGAGGGGGCTTGGTCTGAACCACCACGCTGTACGATGTCTCTCAGGCTGTTTCCAGCTATGCCAAGTCCCCAACCTGTCGCAGGCTCTCCCCGCTGCCTTCCTTCTTTCCGTCTGACCCTGAAGCCACCTCACTGGGGTCTCACTCTCCAGATCTCGGCAGGAGAAGTGAGCAGAAGTGAACGCAAGCCACTCTCTTTAGTGACAACTCGGCAGCTCTCAGACAAAGGTTTGAAGAAAAAAAAGATGTTCAAATCCATAGACCCCCAGGAGGGGATTACCCGTGGAGTGTTACCCGCATGTTATCGCTTTCCGAATAGTGGACGGTAAATAGAATATTTCTGTTATTTAAAGAAAAATAAATACTGAAAGCTTCATAACCAGGGGCCTCTCTGATATGATTGAATGCAGTTCAGGGTGCCCTGATTTAAGGGTCTAGTGACAGAACAGCAAAGGTAAATTATCCTGGCCCGTGGGTGTTTATATACGATGATGGAATGCAAACAAGTGTTGCTTGGCTCTGAAAGTAGAACCAGAGAAAACGTCATCTAGGTATTTAATTATACAGGGCAGAGCGGAAATGATCTTTTGTTTCCTCGCTGGCCCATGGTTGGAAATCCATAGGTCACTCAAAATCAAAAGGCATTAAAATGTATAATGCGTTTTGATTTAGCGGAAGTTTTCTGCATTTCTGGTTGTGTTCTTTATCGCTAAGGCTGTTTGCATTCTGTAATTCACAGCTTTAGCCATGTATGGAGTAAATAACACAGTTGGTGAGTACACACATATACACGTACACGCACAGGCTCTTTAGGGTATATGTGAGAAAGCAAACTGATCAAATATGGTAATTTGGCGATCGATTCCAAAGAAACGTTGGCAATGGACATTTTCTCCTGTATGTGTGTATACCTGGGTTGCACAACCAGATAAAGTCGAGGTACCGGGCTGTAGCTCTATGCTTTTGCCAATCTCTTATGAAATATCAGGGCTTTTTCACCAGTGTTAGAGCCAAGGCAGAGAACCAGAAAGATAAATGATTTAATTCGGCCTGTCAGATTCTGTTTGTTTGGAAGCAAGGATTCACAAGGAGAAAAGCACATTAATTGAGGTCTCAAGGTGGTAGTAGAACACATTTTCTTTATTATTGCTTTCTGCGTAGGGGGATTGCATTTTTTTTTTTCCTTCTTTTTAAAGTTTATTCAGTCTTGTTCAGTGCACTTTTATTGAGTAGGTCCTGGGCTAGGCGAGGAGAACTAAGGTGAATAAGACGGGCTGTGGGGAGTGGACCGGGGGAGTGGTGAACACCGGGGCAAGAGAGACGCAAAGGATTTCCTCTGGGATGGCGCAAGGGGCAGTTCCCCAGGAGATGACTTCCACACGAGAGCTCGAGAGGGTCTTTGCCAGGCAGGAAGGCTGGGAAACGCACCCCAGGCAAAGGAAACAGCGGGGGCAAAGCCAGACTGACGTGGAGGAATCCAACGTCTGTGAGCCCCCGAGCCTGCCGGCCACACAGAAGCCTCCTGTGGGTTGAGAGGCCCGTGAGAAGAGCAGAGAAGAAAGTCACTTGGGACGAGACTGGAGAGGCATGTTGCAGGAACCCGATTATGAGGGGCCTCGCGGCTCCTTGGAGGGCCACGTGGGATGGTCGGAAATTGTGCCAGATCTGGGGTGGGGGGCAGGTGGGTAGATTGGAGGAATTGGAAGGGGTCATCTTAAGGATTTGGGTTTTAATCCAAAGAGCAATGGAAGCCATTGAAGGGAAGCTGTGATTAGGTTTGTGCTTTGAAAAGATTATTCTGTTTGCAGGGTAAAGAATGGCTGGTAGCAGGCAAGAATGGATGCAAGAAGACCCGTAAGGGCCTGAGAGGAGAGAAGGGTGGCCTGGCCATGGTGAGGGAGTGGAAAGAGAGAGAAGTGGAGTATTTAAGGAGAGACATTGCGCATGGATACCGAGGGGAGGGAGGTGTCAAGATTGCTTACATAACACTGCCCCGAGTTCCTCCTGATTGCCCTCCCATGGACAAATGACTTGCCATCATCTGTCTTCAAATGGCATCCAGGACTTACAGCATGTATGGGCCAGGTGCGGTTTCTGTGGACACCTTAGCCCCTGGCATCTATATCCTCTAATTGTTTAGCAAATGTCAGAGCCAAGTCAGACCACCAGTGTGACGGATGATCAGCTCTGGAGCCCAACCTTTATCTTCTTCTCGCCACTGAACGCCTGTAACTGCTCTGTGGCAGATATTTCAAATTAACTTACTCCAGCAGCCATTGCAACGCACTCCTAATTAACCCTTTGGCACTTAGAGGCCAGAAAGCTAAAAACTACATTTCCCAGACTCCTCTGCAGATAAGGTTACCCATGTGACCAAGGTGCCCCCACGCAAACACACCTTCTCCAGTCTTACAGGCAGCAGAGAGAAATGTATGGTGGCTGCTAAGTGCAGGGAGATCAGATGTCCTCGCAAACGAAGTGATCAAACTTCCTGTTCTTCCAAGACTGTGGGTGGTAGAGTTTCTGGTGTCCAGTCCCTAGTGTCATACAGCTTTTATTCCTGGAGGCTTCGTTCCTATTTGTAGCATCCAAATCCAATTCTCTGACTCTCCCAGGAATTATATGAATTACCTTTCTGCTTAAAAATCTTTCTGCTTAAAATATCTAAAGTGAATTCTGTTGCCTGCAAATAACAACCTGCAATATGCACATCAATTAACTTCATTTATAATTACATATTTTCTAGGTAGCAGAGTTGTGCAGCAGAAGCGTGCTGGGCCCATAATTATATATTTTCTTTGTTATCCTACATGTAGTGATACTTTTTTTCAGAACGTAGTATGTGTTCTTCAAAGTCAGGAAAGAGGTCATGCGTCGTCTGTAATGTCAACCACAATGCTGAGCGCATAGTAGGTGTGATGTGGATGATGGGTATCATGGCCATTTCTGCCTGCTTGGTATCCAATCATCATTCTTCCCAAAGTAGAAGATTAGCATATTGTGCCCCAATTTTCCTCTGGGGAGCCACATCCTCTCCAGTCTTAGTTCATTTGCTTTGGTAGTATTGACTTCTAGAGCCAGGGATGGATGTGTGACTGAAGCCTGGCCAATTAGAATACTGCATCCCACTGGCTAGTGCAATTAGTGTAAAGATAGGCACAGATAGGCATGTAGCCCAACCAGAGCCCACAGCCAATGATTTGGAATCTCAGGATTTTTGCTTGGACTTTTGAGAGAGAGAGAGAGAGAGAGAGAGAGAGAGAGAGAGAGAGAGAGAAGGGGGTGGGGGAACACATCTATCTTCTTCTCTCTTTCTGTTAGGATCACTGATACAAAGGAAAAAGTGAACCAAAGGAAATGCTGAGGGCTCCACATGGGATCGAGAATGAGGTCAACCTAAAGGCAAGCAAAGCCAAAAAAATTGTGTTGTTGACACTGTTTGAGATTTGCATAGACCAGCCTTGCCTGAAAACAGCCCTCCTCTTGGGCTCTTCAGTGAGGTGAGCCAATAAAGTTCTTTAAACAATATTTTTTGTTGTTTCAGCCACTGGAGTTGGGTTTTTGTCACTTGCAACCGAGAGTTCTGACTAATAAAGGGGTTGCCCATAAATATCTTCTGATTGGCTCATCAGAAAAAAGGCAAGAGTTGAAGGTCTTAATTCCCTATTTTCTTTTTAAACTTTCTCTCACTTCCACTCCAACCTTTTTCCAAGTGATCAAAACATGACCACGCTTTTAATGATTTGATGGAACAAAAAATTCAAATAAAGCTGAGATGCACCCTGATCAATTGTCCTCTTAAACAAATTGGCAGCTGCTTCTGGAAGAAAAGAGGCTCCAAGTGAAGGCCAGGCAATGAGAAGGGTGATGTGGCTCTGAGCTCCGTCCTGCCATAGATGCTAAGTGCCACTTAGAGCGTGGTGGTTAAGAACACGAACCTCAGTGCACATGGAACTAGAGTTATGTGGGCTTAAATATTACTACACACTCATCGGATGTGTGATCTTGGCCAAGTTGCTTAACTTCTATAAATCAGTCTCAAACTGGGTTATAATGAAAGAGAAGTTTATTGGCTTACACTCCCGGGAGTCCAGGGAGGTATCTGGTTCAGGTTGGGCTGGATCCAGTCGCTCCAGAGATATAAGTCAGGAATCTGTGGTACTTCCTCTCAGGCTCTCTTTTCTATGGGCCGGCTTCATTCTCAAGCAGTTGGGTTCATTCTTGTGGGAGTAACATGGCCTGGAAGAGAGCCAAGCTTCCATTCTCCCAGCTTCGCTCTCCTGGCAAGCACACCTCTCTTTCTCAGTGAAAAGCTGAGGCAGAGTTCTCGCTGGGTCAACGTGGGTCCCTGGCACATCCCTGGAGTGAGGGAGTTAGGTTAGATCACTGAGATGGAGAAGGGATTGTTTCTCAAAGGACAAGCAGGGGGCTGTTCCCAGAAGAGGGAACCGATGCTAGCTGGATAAAAACAACAGATGCCACTCCTCACTCTCTTAGACTGTGTTCTCTTGGGAAACACTGGAAATGTAATAGTTCCCACTTCATAAGGTTTTTGTAAAATTAAATGAGTTAATGTTTGTGTCGCAGATGCTGCTGGTGCCCCATTCAGACCTCCACCGCCCTGACCGTTTCCATGTACATGGCCCCAGGTTCTAACAGCAGCAGCTGCATCCCTTTGCCTGCCCACTTTCTCTGGCTGCCAGAGCCCACTGCACCCATGCTGGCCGCAGGCCAGATGTGCTGGGGCATTAACACCTGGAAGCAGCCTTCTGCTGAGGAGCTGGAGGATCCATAAGTGCCCCGGCAGCCTTGCCCCCTGAGTAGGGTCACTCTGCAGTGTGCATTCTACACTGGCTCCCAGAGGGACCCAAGCAGGACTAAACTCCTGTTACCTGCAGTTGCACGTTTGACAGCTTCTTCCACTGCTTTCTCTCGCTTCTCTTACTTCCCTGTCTGTGTTTCCTACGACCACCTCCCAAATAAACAACTTGCACTCCAATCCTTGTCTCCGGGAAGCCCAAAGTAAGAAAGATTGTCATGTGCTTAGCATCATGTCTGGCACATTAGAAGCATTCAATAAGTGTTTGTTATTACTATTGCTATACCTCTTTTGAGGTTCATTTCTGCCTTGGTTTCTTTTTCATTAACTGCTGCATCTTCCTCTCTGCCCTTGTCATCTGTGCTTTCCATGGAAGACGTCTTCCTCTTTTGTCATAGCATTCCTTCTGTCCTCTCGATTTTTCCTTGTCTCACTGCTTCTTCTTAGTTTTAATCTTTCCCTAGGATAATTGTAATTTTGATGCGATGATGTAAATTTTTAAACAATTACAAAGAAACACTGGCAACCAAAAAACCTGATAGGCCAAACAACATTTGTTGAGACTATAAACTTATTGAAGGCAGGAAAAATATTGGTTTTCACTTTGCCTCGAGTTAACACATACGTTTGTACTCAGAGGGCTTTTTTAAACAAGACAGATTAGCAGACTTTATTTTAATAAAGGAAGGAGACTAAATGAAATCTACTTCCTCTGTACATTACATCTGCTTCCCATCTGCAGTTTTAGCCAAAACGATCATTTTTTATCCACATCTACAAGAATTTGGCCTCTTGCATCTGCAAAGCAGAGCAGCCATTCACTAAATGATACCCTAGTGGTATAAGAGTGTTAATGCACCTCATTTATAAACAAGGAAAACACCCCGGGATCATCTGGACTATTAACCATTTCCAATACGGGATTAATGCAAAACTTATTTCTTGGGGGGAATGTGTTTATGAATAAAGATGGATTTCTCATTAATGGGATAATATCCACTCAACAAAACACATGTTTTCGGTGTGACAAATCATGACTTGGCAATGTGCTAGAGGAATGCATGCAGAAGAAAGTTTGGTTTGTCTTGAGAGAACCAACCACAGTGGATTTGGAAATAAAAAGCTTTCTGTTTTGGGTTTCCATCTTCAGACTTCTGAATACTGCACAGCAAGGAGTTGGCAAGGTGGCTGGAGTGATCTTTTCTCAATGAGCTTGCGGCTCCCTCTGCTTCCCGAGGGGCTGTCTCCATCTGTTCCGGGCTCCAGTGGGGATTGGGGGAGGAGGTGGCTTGTTTTTATGTTGTTGGGAACTAGCAAACAAACCTTCATGTTACTGTGCTAATGCCAGGTGAGCAAATCTACCGAGGATGGCAGGATTCTTTCAGGGTGGCAGGGCTGCCCCAGGAGAGGGGCAAGCTGGGCAGGGATTTTATCAGAAACTACTCAGGTGGCCCTCTTTGGAGCTTTCCTGTTTAATAAAGAACGAACTGGAGATTTGAGGGGTGCCAAATGTTTGGGGCTGCAGGCCAGACTTCATTTATACAAATGTTCCCGTTTGTGCTCAGAGGAGATCCTTTTCACCTGTTCCTGCCCCTCCCTCCTGCCTCTGCAGGCCCTGGGCCTGCTCAGGGGATCCAAGCGCTTGTTTCCCTGTGTGTCTGGCGATGGGAAAGACTAACTTTCAGGGAAAGGGAAGTCATGAGCCAGAAGTCTTTGGTTCAAGACCCACCTCTGCCACTTACTAGCTATAGGTAGGAGTGGGAGTTTGGGGGTATTTTCTTGAGCCTCAGTTTCCTCATCTATAAAACAAAAATAACAATGGCTGTTTAACAGGGCTCTCATGAAGAGTGGATCAGCTAACGAACATGCAATCAATTTTTAAATTAACACATGTCACAAATGTACACTTGCCATCAGTTTGGGGGTAATTAGAGGGTTGGAACCACTCACTCACTCCATTTGTGGGGGGGAGTAGGTGACACGGTCATTCAAGAGCAGTACTATGATGGGCTCAGATAAGAGAGGCAGGTGTGGTCACAAGGTTTGGGTTCAATCCCAACCACTTTATAGCTGGGTCATGGCAGGTAGGTTACTTAGCATCTCTGAGCCTGTTTCCACATCTGTGAAATGGAGATAAGAAGTCCTGATTCTCCCAAGATTGTTGAAAAGAATAAATGCCTTCATTAAACAAGTAAGAGAAGGGATAACAGAGACGGAACTGACATCCCATTGGCGTGGAAGTGGGACCCGAACTGAGAGCAGGGAAGCAATGAGCGGCTGCAGGAATGGAGTGGTAACCTGGGCTAATATATACATAAAAAGCACTTTACGAACTGTAAATTTCTATAGTGCTCTGTATCTGAAGAACTTTATTTACACAGGAAGCCCAAGAAACCCCAGAAGTTGGGCCTAATTTTATATTTTCCAGTCTCTTTATATTTAATGTTTATAGGGGTGGGACTGCAGGGGGATTGAAATAGGGGCAGCATGAAGAATGATTCCCTTTTTTCTCTCAGCCAGGGGACACAGGAAACAATAGAAAGAACGATGGAGGAGGAGACCCTCTATTCACTATTGGTGAGATCAGCACTAATTTTGATAACTGCATAGCATTTCAGTGAGCCTAATACTTTAAAAAAAACTATTGTATTTTTTGAAGCTGGGTCAGTCAGCATTATTTGCTGAAGTTAGTACATTATTTCTGAAGTTAGTACATTACATTTCATCTCTCAATGTTCTCATTCTTTCCAACATCAATTTTTAGAAAAAATCCTTTTTCCCTTTATTAAAATCTATAGTGGCCAGTGTGGTTAGGGACCACTGATTTGAAACACTATACTTCATTAATCCAAAAAAAGAGGAAAAGAGGATGGGTGACCTATTTTTTTTTTTTTTTTTACAAAAGGTCATTTGACATATCTTTGAAAAATAAGTCAATCTCGGAAAAACAGGTATTTAGCCAGAAATGTTTTCTGAATTTCTACTGGGAGTCGTGTTATTTGCAAGGAAAAAGGAACTGTCTTTCTAGAGCCATCCTTTCCTCCTGCCTTATTTCCCCTCTGAAATCATGAGCTGATGTTTCTGACATCACTGGGTTGCTGTGGAAATGTTTATTTCACAGAGGATTTCAACCTCAAGTGGGGAATTTACAAGAGGAAGTGTGAACTCTTGGAACAACACAATTGGTTTGAATAAAAATGGGCAGCATTTGGAAAAAGGATTCAGAAAGAAAACAACATAAACTGCTTACAAGAGATTGTTTCAAATTTTCCTGCGAAGATTGGAATACTTGTAAGAGCATCTTACACAGATAGGCTGGGTTTTATTTGAATCTTACTTTCTATAAATATCTATATAAAGAGTAAGGGGGAGGAGGTAAGGAATGTCTTTTGCAGAAAAAAACTTCCAGTCACCCGATAATTAAGACTGAGAGAAAGGTTTGGTTCTAAAATACCATCTGGAAGGGAAAGGAGGAGGAAATTATAACCGTTTTCATTTTTATTTCATATAATGGACTTAAGAGAATAGCTCCCCTTAAAGAATTGTGACTCAGGGGGCCTGAGTTTTAGTGCAGAAGCTACAAAATCCTTTCTCGTTTTAAACTGTTAAATCAACAGAACGCCAAACTAGAGCCTTTCTTCCTGCTGGGGCAGTATTGTCCCCTAAATCCACTTTCCATTCCTCTCAGCCTAGCCTAGTTTGATGTAGCATTGACTTAGCTTAACTACAGCAACCGGCAAAAGGAAGTGGGTTTGCATTTGGGATGGGAGGAGGCGGCCACCGGTGTGTGTGTGTGTGTGCCTGCGTGTACGCGCGCGCGGGGGTCTGGGGCACCGGGAAAGAAAGAAAATTGAGACAGAGCAACTGTGTGAGAATAATTTTCCCGTGGCTGGAAGAGGGGTCCTCAGCACGGGAAAGCAATTTTGGGAATTAAAAAAAAAAAAAATCTTCAAACAGGGTGGGAGGAAGGCTTGCTAGCAGGGTGCGGGGTGTAGCGGGGGGCCTGTGTGTCTCCGCGCGCATCTTTCTTTCCCTTCCCGGGCTCCGGGAGACACCCCCCTCCCCGCCCACCCAGCCGGCTGCCCGCCGCCGCACCCGCGCCCCCTGCCGTCCTGGGGCTCTCAGGGCCCGGCGGGGATGGCGAGGAGGTCGGGCAGGGGGGCGGGCCGGCCGCGGGCTGCAAAGGTCTGGCGGCTCGGGCTGATTTAGTGGCCGGGGCTGTAGTACAGGCTGTCCCCGGCAGCCGGCGGAGTCAGCGCGCCCACGTGACGGCCCCGGCTCTCCGGTGAGCTCCCCAAACAGACGCACACCCAGCCACACGCGCGCGCGCGCACACACACACACGCACGCACCCCCGCGCGCACACGCCCGCCCGCCCGCTCTGCCTCTGCGCCCTCCCTCCATCCCGGCTCGCTCATTCTCTCGCCCTCTCGCTTCCCCTGCGGTCTCTCGCTCTGCGCGCACACACACCACACACGCACACGCACACACACGCGCGCACACACGCAGCCGGCACAGGCGGCGGCGGCGGCTGCCCAAGTCAGGACGAACCTCTCTAGGTACCGTCTTGAGAAGGCGGCAGCGGCGGCGGCGGCGGCGGCGGCAGCCCGAGCATCCCTCCTCACCCGGAGAGGGAGCACCGCCGAGAGTTTCCGTTCCCTTTGCCATTCCCTTCCCCCTCCTTTTCTTTATTTTGGAGAGAATTTCTTCTTGGCTTATCGGTTTAATTTGATTTTGACAATTTTGGGTTGCTTTTGTGTGTGTGTGCTTTTTTTTCTTTCCTCGTTTTATTTGCATCCAGAGCATGGCGGGCTGTGGGCTGTCGGAAGACACCTTCTTCTCTTCCTTCTTTTACAACTACGGCTCCTCCTGGGAAACCCCTTCCAACCAGGTAAGGGGTGGCTCGGTGCCTAGCGGCGTCGCGCCCCGCGCCCCCAGCCGCGCGCTCACTTGGCACTCGGCGGGGAGGCAGAGGCTCGGGAGGGGGTGGGGAGGATGGGGGGCCAAGTGGGTCGCACTGTCTGGGTAAGCGCCAACCGGCGATAGGAGGTGCCCCCCTTCCCCCAGCGCTAGCTCTCCAGTCCCCAGGGGTCTGTTACGTCCCTCCCGTGCCCAATCTGCCATCGACACCTCCCCCCCCCAGCTCTCAGCCCAGCGGGAACCCGAGAGAGAGGCAGGAGCCGGCGCGTTACCCCGAACAACTCCAGGCAAAACCAGGGAACTCGAGCGCAACCTTCCCCAAGTCGCCGCGGGCGCCGCGCCCCTGTGCGCCCGGCGCCTGCTCGCCCTCCAGTTGCGCCGAGGGGCTGCGGAGCCGCGAGCCCCCCGTGACGTGCCGTGCCCCCTCAGTCCCCTCGGGCTCCGAGCCACCTCTTTCCCTAAAATGGCTGCAATCTCAAGTAGAGGCGTCCCCTGACCCGCGGAGGTTGGGGGGGCAGAGTGGAGGTTCCGCTCCTCTTGACCCCGCGCCTCCCCCGGCGCGCACGAGCACCCCACAAACACACACACTTAACTTTGATGACTGTGCAATGCAGTCCCGCTGCATCGTGCCCTAGACGCTCCCCGCCGCCGGCCTGTAGGTGTGCGTGTCGGTGTGACTCGGGGGGCCCAGGAAAGCTGGGGGTTCACGCCGGAAGGGGGTCGTGGAAGGAGACGGGTGTCAGCGGGCCACTGGTAACCTGGAGAGACAGGCATGTGCTCAGGGTCTAGGGGTGAAAAAGCTATTCTGGGAGCTGGAGCGAGAAATAGACGAAAAATGCCTTTTAATTAAATAACTGTTGTAGTCTGCTGCCCCCACCGCTTGTTTGGTGAAAGTCTACAGGCATCTGTCATCTCCAAACTACACCGGGAAGTGGAGCTGGGGTCGAGGGAGGGGAGGGGTGTGTGTACGTGCGTGTGTGTGTGTGTGTGTGTGTGCGCGCGCGCTCGCGTGTCGGGGCTGGGGAAAGTTGGGGCCAGAGGCGAGGTGGAGGAGCAGTGGTGAAAGGCAGCGGCAACTCGGTGGGCGGTCCGGGGCGCCGGGGATTCCCGGGCCCCGCCGAGCGCGCGCCGCGGGGGGAGCGGGCCCGCGGGGGGTGGGGGGTGTCGAGGAAAAGAGCTCTGTTTGGCCGGGATCGCTCGGCCTCCGAGGCGCCTCTGCCCTGGAGCCCGCCAGCCAGCCTCGGCCGCTCGCGGGGCTGCCTGCCGCGCTCGCCGGCGCTGGCGCGCTCCCTCCCGGGCCCGGGCGTCGCGCGCTCCTGCGAGCTCCCGGCAAAAACGCCAATCCCCAAAGCAAACAACCGAAAAATGTGCGCCGCCACACCTGCATCACCCCCGAGTTTCCAAGAAACAAATCGCCAAACTAGCAGGTGCCAGGTGAAGACCTCGCCTCCCCGGCGTGGGCTCTCCAGAAAGCGCCGCGGCCACCCCAGTGAATAATGCATAAGGGCTGCCGGGGAGCCTTGGAGAGGCTCCCGCCGCCGCGGCAGCAGCAGTGGGAGGCGGCGGTGAGCTCTGGCCAGACCGCCCGGCCGCCGCCGCTGGCGGGGGCGTCTGCACCGCCCCCGGGAAGTGCGACAGCCGTGCGCCCGGCGCGGAGCCCCCTGTGGGGCGGGAGGGCAGCCCAGGCGCGTGAAGTGAGGGCTCGCGGCGAGGCAGCCGCGATAGGGGAGGCCGCGCTGCAAGTAGAAACTTGCAGAAGCTGGCGAGGTGGTCGGGCCGGCGCTGGAGTTGGGGACCCTGGAGAGGCGGAAGCGGGGCCCCCAGGGGCGCCCTGGCTGCCTGTGGCCGGGGCTGGGGGTTTTCTCCAGGCTGCCCCGCCCGGCGGGCCCTGGGTGCTCTCCACGCCTCCCGGCGCCCGCTCGGGATTGCCGAGAGCCAACGACCCCTCTGGCTCGGCAAACTCCAGCTCTCCAGGAGCGGGCGTCTGCGCGCCTGCGTGTGTGTGTGAGTGTGAGTGTGTGTGTGTGAGTGTGAGTGTGTGTCGATGAGTCAGAAACCAACCCCAGCTCGCCTTTGAGGACCCAGGCGGGCACGAAAGGCTTGAACCTCGCAGCCGGCACAAGCCCTGCCGACATCGGGATTCCTCGGCAGCGCCGCGCCCCCCAGTCCTGGAGTCGGAGGCGTTAGGATAAGTTTCCAGGCGCGTGCCTCGGACCTGCACCTCGGGCAGCGAAACTCAGGCACTTGTGTTCCTCCCAAGGAAGAGAAAGGAGACTCGAGTCTAGGGAGGCACTCAGGGATACGGCTTTACAGCGATGGGAGGTTGCGCAGCATCTTCAGTGAGATAGAAACGAGTCGTCTGAGAGCGTTTAAAAGCGAAGGGCTGCGGCTCGATTCCGCCAGACAGGCAATCACGTGCGAACTCCTCGGAAAACGGAGGAGGTGGGCGAGAGGGAGGGCAAGGGGCCAGGTTGGAGTAAGGAGAGAACCATGGAAGGGCGGGGGCTGAGGGGGGTTGAAAACTAACGGTTTCTTCGGGTAAAGTTAGTTTAACTTGAGGTGGAAAAGCATTTCCCCAAAAGGCAACATCTTCTAGAAAGGGAGACTCATGTTGCTAAGAAAATCGAAAGAATTTCTGATAAAGCAGCTGGCGCTGCTCTATGGGGGATGATTAGCTCACGGGCTGGTATTGGGTAGCGTGCTACTCTTAGTGCAGTGAAATTGTGTGATGGGGAAAGGGAGATTATTTGAAGTATTGATTTCTTCTTCCAGTGGTGCGGTATGAACTTTAAGATAAAGTACAGAAACAAATGAGAGATGTACATCATTAGGAGAAGGTGCCGTCACATGCTACCGAGGCTTTAATCTCTGGTGGTAAATGCAGCCGGGGCAGTGAGTCTTAACCAGGATTTGTGGTTTCCAACGCAGCCACAATCACCATTTTCAGGCAGGAAGACTATATGTGCATAAGGGCCTTCCTGAGCTCGCTCCAGTTTGCACTTCCAGTGTTTGAGCATCAGCAAATGACCAAGAAACCTGCCCCTAACTGTTCCTACGAAGAAAAAGGATAAACCAAAGGCAGTACTTTAAATCTCATCTTGGATTCGGGCACAGCTGCTATAGGGAGGCCTGGGCCAAGTTTGAGGGAGTGAGACTTATTCATGATTTTACCTGAATTGCTGCCAAAATGCTTACATATCTTTCTGTTTCCTAAAAATAGCCGGGCTCTTCAAATATAATTTGTTTACTCTACCTCAATTAAAAATAAAACCCTTTTCCTAGTGTTATAAAATGCTTATGAAGGTAGGGTTGACTGGACTAAAAAAAAATCAAGCTTTTTATTTCTAGATCAATATGATGTGCTCTCAACATCTAATACCATGTAAAAGGAGCCTTTTTGCAACATCAATAGCAGGCAGGCATGTCTCCCTAAGAAGCTCTTTTCCTGGAATCACAAGGCATTTTGATTACTTTCATTTTCACAAGAAACATGATTATGACACCTCTTGTTATAAACAAGCAAGTGAAAAAAATAATGAAGATGGAGGTTCTTGATGTATAGACCTGGAAGACTGGAAACAACAGGGCCATTTATTCATTACTAAAAAATGCAAACAGAAACGAACAAACAAAAAAACCAACCACAAATTATTATCATCAACCGGGAGGTTTTTTAGTTTTTCTTTGACATTTTATTATTAAAGCTGGGGAAGTGGGGGGTGATTTTTTTGGAGAGAGCCCAGTGTGTATTAGAGCCGAAACTACATCTGCTACCATTTAAAAACTGGGAGATTCTAGCCTATATCTGAGTAGAACCATGTTGCAGATATTTTGTACCCACTTGCCAATGTGCAAAACATACCATAGCAAGTGTGTGTGTGGGGGGAGCATCTGCTTAGGTAGAATTTATTCCTTCAATTAGAATGAAACCCCCAATTAAAGTGTGTATGTGAAATGTCTCTGATTTGGCTCAGTGCAGCAGACAGCAGACCATTCTTTAATTTACAGTTTCACGCCTAGGGATGGCAGTAGTGCAAGCTTCCCGAACTGAGCTTTATCTTTTTCACGTTGTGCTTTTCAACCTGTGATGCTCTCCTGTAGTTGTTTAAGCTTTTCGTCTCCATCATGAAGCTGACTGTGGAGTGGTCATTCCTGCTTGCAGTTTGGCCCTAGGTCACCTTATTAGTTGTCACTTATGGAAGCCCAAATTGAAGCAGCCCAGGTGTGTATGATATTGAAGCAATCAATTGAAAGTGAAAAATAGAGCCAATTAGCTGACTGCGTGGATGTCCACGAGGATAGACATCTGACTTTACTCATTCGATTGATCGGTTCTTTGGCTACGGGGTAGCTTAACTCGAGTTTATGACAACGACATTGCCACTAGACACTATGCTTTTTAACTTTTCTTTCTCTACTCCCCACCCCCACCATTTCATCAAATTTTCCAGACTAGGAATATGAAATGGCATCCTTGTAAGGGCACTGTCTTCTCAGAGTAGGCAGTGACTGTTTGCAATTCAGCTCTGAACTTTTGTTGGCCGGTACCTGTAATTCTTTATACTCACTCTGTCTTTTTCAGCAGGGTAGAAATTTCAGTGTAGAATCATTAATGGATGTGGGTAAGATGTGGGTAAGTTGTTGAAAGCTTGAGCTGACTGCTTTTTTTTTTTTGGCTTGGCACTACGTCCATGAATATGGATAGCCAAAGCAGAAAGCAGCCCACTGATGAACACTGCTTTTCCATTCAGGCCAAGTACCATAAAGAATTCAATATTTTTTTCTTCCTCTCTGGATATTTCATAATTCTTAAAGTGGTGACAATGCTTGCATCCGCGGAGATGAACCAGAACTTGGGAATGTCTTCCATTTCCGCAGTTGTTAGAAAGCAGTTCAGAAAATATAAACTCGGCTTCTATACATTTTAAGCATTTTTATTTTCCTCAAGATGTGTGTATGAACTACGAAATAGTTTTTAAGTGCATTTCTACATATTTACCTTAAATACGTTGTAGAAATCCACCTGTGAGTCCAGCTCACGTAATCCCAGTTTTTAAAACTTTTGGGTTTCTCCTAGGCAGATAGAGGAGTACAAGAAACTTGTAATAACTTTGGTTTACTGTGGGTCTTCCGGTAAAGCTAGCTTACTTAAGACACGAGCTTGAATATATTGTTCACTTTTCTTTGTAAATTTCTGTGAACCTAAAACTGGGGAACTTAAGGGCAGTGATAATAATTGCCACTTGTCAATGCTGTGCCAAACACTTTACACGTATTTGACTCATTTAATCTCCATAACAACATATGAGGTAGGTACTTTTATTATTATTCCCATCTTATAGATAAGGAAAACAAGGCAGAGAGAGCCAAGTACCTTGCCTGAGGTCACAGTGCTAGTTAGGGGAAAGCGGGCTCTCGCCCAGGCAGTCTGTGCCAGCTTCCTCGTGCTGTCCCCACTGTTCTCACAACATAAAGACATTGAATAGCCACGTGCACGTTTCTAGCAAGTTTGTGTGGTGTCATTTATTTGCCAGCTTCATGAAATACTAAAGATCCCCTTTGTTTGCTCAAGTTAGCCCACTTTTCTTTCTTTTATATAATCAGATAGAATTCTCTTCGGTGAAAGAGATGAAGTCTATTTTGGCAGAGTCAATCATAACCACCCGATGCTTTTTTTTGGCGATGGACAAGGTGTTTGAGCCTACCATTCTTTTTGGTTTGAATGATTGATCCAGCTTGGGAGATAGACAGGGTCTTCTAAAGTAGAATAATTATGATTTAGTGGGGGCCTTGTTCCAAATGTATTGAGTATCAGTAAAATAATACTCTACAGAAGAAATGTAATTTTAAGATACATGAAAAGAATAACTTTATAATCGTTCAGATGCATCGAAACCGTATTGTATATATATTTTCTTGAGGCATACACTCACTCTCATTTTATAAACCGATCCGTATCATTTTGAGCTTGTACTACATGAAGTTATTTTTGAGATTTAGTCCAAAATTTACCTTTCTCATCACGGCCATGTTATAACAGGTGTCTTCTCAAATCATGCACCTAACATTTATGTCCATCATGAACTAATGCCTTTTAGTGGTTCAGCCCTTATAGTATGATATTCCAAAATACAGTTGTGGGAAGGGGAGGGCAAACATTAAATGTCAGTAGTTACAGCAAGACAGTCTCTACAAAGAGGGCAAAGATTTTCTCGCTGGTTTCACATTCCTGTGGCCCTAGTGGAAATGTAAAAGTGCAGGGTTTGCATTGGAATGAGAATGGGGTCACCTACCCTTTGTAGTCATCATCAGGGAAGCAGAACTTCCTTCCAGAGAGACCATAGGAAATCAATGATCACACTTTGCCAGCAAAGAGGTAAATGTGTACAGCAGACGGCATTAAATAAAAGGGCAGCAGAAAAGTGATTTACTCCAGAAGGTAGTGTGACTTTTTGGTCCCTTCAAAGAATTCACATTTTTGATATAATAATTATATTTTAATGTTTCTTTCTTTTGGATTATATGCTCTAAAAAAAGGAAAGAGGAAAGGAGAAAATGCCACTAGGTGATGTTACAGTCTTTGCACTTGAAGATAGTTATTTAATATTTTAAAACAGAGTATTGGGATATGGTACCAAATCTGCCCCCACCCTTTTGTTATTGTTGTTAGTAAGGACTGACCTGATTCATTGCAAGTTACTGGGTTTGCATGCACTTGTTTATTTATTTGGTGCATTCCCTGAAGCAGAGGGGAAGCTTGCCAGTGGGGAAGGCTCACCTCGACCAGCAGGGATTGCAGAGGGATCTTTATACAGAAGAAGCATGCGGTGGGCAGCTGGGGAGTTAGATTGCTGATGTAAAGAGAAATGTAGGTGTGAAAACTTAATGAAATGTGGAAAAGCAGGTGCGTGGTACTTATATGCTTCCTCTCTTTAGCATGCACTTCTGATTGCGTTGTGAGCATATCTTCCTGTACATTTGAAGTAGGGAGCTGCAGGTAATAGCTACCACCAAAGTGAATGTCTGCCTTCTATCTGGAAGAAGACAAGATATCCATGTAATCTCTGGCCTGAAAGAATGTAACAACAGAACAAAACAAGCAAAAAAGATGCAAAGGAAAAGAAAGAAAAATCTAACCAACAACCCCTACCACATTTGCTCCAATTTATTATTTCCACTAGCAGTTTAGTCCCTAATGTTAACAATGAGTGATTATGATTCTGTAGTTTTGTTTACAGCATAAATTAGCATTTTGTTTTCTGTTACAGCTTTTGAATGAGGAATTATAATGTATAATTTGCTGAAAATAGATGTTATCATCTCTTAGGATGTGAACAACCACATAAACTTGAACAAATGATAAAAATGGAATCAATTACATTTCAAATGGAAGCAGTTTACAAACCTCCAAATACAAAGTGGCAGTAGTAGCTGGTTATTGTAACAAATAATTAGTTTTTTTAAACAACATTTATTGAATTCCATTGACAATTTGGTAATTGTTCACAGTTGGCTGTAGCCCTCCCTCTTCCAGAATGCAACGTGGCATGGAACAACTGCATTTTATAAACCGCAGTTTGCCTCGTTATTTAGTGTTGCAACCAGAATGTGTATTTATTTGCACATGTAACCCTTTCTGAGTAATAGGAAAACATCGAAGTGAGTAAAACGGTGTCAGCAAGCCTAGGAGACAGGTAAACACCCAAGGGCTGCTGATTGAGGGTATTTTCAGGTTCCAAGAACATAAAAGAAGTAAATAGTCAAAATGGGTGTGTGCACGTGTATATTGAAGGGGAAAACATTTTAAATGATTTATCACATAGGAAAATCATTTTTTAATTTCATCGGGAATTGACTTCTCTGCCCCACTCCCATTGCTCTCCTTTCCAGAACTCTGTCTGTCTTGTATTGTCATTATTTATGCGGAAGTCTCCTCTCCAATGCTACCTCCTAAGGAAGTCCTTTTGGAAAAGAGCCACCCCTTCCTCAGTCCCGGATCCCTCAGCTTGCCTCGCCTGTAGTAGACAGACAGAACATGTGTGTTGGATAAATGGCTGAAATTTCAGAAGACAACTTTGCTACCGTTACATGTCACTTTATTAATTATTCTTTGTTCCATCTCTTAGGATGATGAGGACAATTCTGCAATGTCTTATTTGAAAATGAGAATTTCACTTGGAGAATGCGTGAATCCCGTTTCCATTTAAATGTCCCTGGGGAATAACATGATTGGGTGACCACAGACTCACTAAACCGCTTAATTTTTAAAATGAAAAATTGTGAAGTATATACTTAAATTAATGAGTTCAGAAACAGGAAAAAAGGAAAAGTGGGAATCCGAGGGGTTTTTATTTTATTTTTTGGTAACTGCTACATGCTGAGTGGATCATTCATTTTTGATTATTTCCAAAAGATTAATCTATTTCTTTAAAGTTAATATGCAAAGAAATATGTTCAACATCACTTTATTTTTAGATCCCACGATTTAGTCTGAAACAAATCAGTGGTGCATTATAAACACATAAGAATGTATCTAATGACGGGAGTCAGGCTGAACAGATGCTAAAAAAGATGCTCCATGTGAAGTCGAGGGAGCTGCAGGAGGGAATGGAAAAAAATCTCTAGAAGTTGGAGGGCTTGTGAGGTGAACACTATGGAGACTCTTCACCCAGCAACTATGTGCTTGTGCAATGCCGAGCAGAAGGGACTTTGCTCCTGTGTGAAAGTAGGAGTGAGGACACCATCCCCTGGAGTGGTTGTGAGGATCAAATGAAACCTGGGACCTAGAAGGCCTTTGTTACTGCCTTATAAAGGGCTGAGTCAGTGTTAGGTCTCACCAGCCATTCCTCAAGTATTTATGGAGTACCTACTGATGTGACAGTCTAACAGAGTGCCTGGTGCATAGTAGGTTCTCAGTAAATATTGTGTCAATCATAATAGAATCCATTTATTGAATACTTACTGTGACATTCCAGAAAACTTTTAAAGTACTTTATATGTATTAACTCATTTAGTCATCAAATAACCCTATGAGGGGGGTACTATTATTAGTATTACATATTACAGATGAGGAAGTTGAGGCACAGGGAGGTGAAGTGACTTAACCAAGATCACACAGCTAATAAGTGGTAGAGCCACGATTTATATCTAGTATGTCTGGCTTCTGAGCCCATGTTTCAACCATCATGATGCCTTCTGATGGATGAACTGATGGCTGAATAGACATAGGAGCATTAAAAATGGATAAAACATGCTGCCTTCAACATAGGTATGTGTCACAAGGGGAGCCTTACCTGGATGCAGAGAAGATAGAAAATGGTTAGTGCTTTATGAGAGAAAGAGACAACAGTGCAATGGTCATTTGGAAGAAAGGAAGTTTACTTTTGGCCAGAAGAATGACAGAAGGTTGTAACAAGGCAGTGGCATTTGTTCTGGGCTTTGAAAAATGGAGAGGATGTAGGCATATGAGAATGGGGGTGAGAATGGGGCAAGAGGGTGCATTCCAGGCAGAGGGAACGTGTAGGAGGAATTTATCAAGGAATAGTTGTCAGGTAGTTTTGTTCAGTTTTTTTAAGTCAACAAACTTTATTGATCACCTACAACGTGCTTGTTACTGCCCTCAAAGAGCTTTAATTTACTGAGAGACATAAATCACATTTATATGTCATATGTGTGATGGATAAGTAGATTGAGGATATGTATATACATACGCGTATGTATACAAAAGAGTATAGATCTATCTATCCACACACACACACACACACACACACACACACACACACACATCTATCTATCATCTATCTTCCTACCTACCTATTGTCTAGCTATCTTCATCTCTATTAAACTCTGTGAGTTACCAAGAAGGAAAAATAAAGCATGTGTGTTAAGAGAACAGGTTGGGGTGGGGTAGAGTCTGCCCTAGTCATTGTTATGACTTTGGAAATTTCCAAGTAGGAACTCTCAAGGGTGAATCTGCAGTCCTTTGGTGTTATTGATTTCCCACCAGCAGTCCCCCTCCCTGTCTCTTACTTAGCAAAGGGAAGGAGCTAGCAGAGTTGGGATCATGTGAGTCAGTAATATAGATTGGAGAGTTACTTTCCATGCTGTTGTTCTGTCACAGGCAAGAGAGCTTTCCAACTTGGTTGAAAGTTAGGATCTTTGCATCATTTGAAATCTGTTCGGTTGACAATGTCAAAAGAACAGTTTAATTAGTAAATCAAACGTAAAGTGTTATTTTGGATTTACTGCACTTCAATAGATCAGTAAACTTTTCCTGGAGAAAAGTGAAATAGCTAGAGAGTGAAATAGCATCAGAAGTCGGGGACATCTCTGAGGCCCATGCAGCAGCACTAATGAAATCCTTTAGGTCTTTCTTTGTGGGATGTCAAACTAAGAGGGTTACATAGCTTTGATGAAAAGAGCCAAACAAATTGTAAAAGAGAATGGAATCTTCTATAATATGTTTATCAAAGGCTTGTTGTTTTAAGAAGTAGGACTGCATTGCTAATTGATTTTTTGACACTGATAGTAACAGTTGCATTAGAAATAATTTTAAAATTATTTCCCCCAATTAAACTGGTCCTGAAGAGTAAGTTGCTAAAAAACAATAGATTGATTCATTGTTTACCTGTATTAAAATAAATGCTGGTTTATTTTTTCAAAATTTTGGCCACATTCATTCTTTTAATGCACTAGTACAATCAGGTATGATAGTGTTTGGGGGAGTGTCTGTAAACCGTTAAGTGCTCTCTTAGACATCATCATTGTGGTGGAAGGACAGATAGTTTGCCTGCTGAAAAAAGAAGCTATTAGCATTGACTACAGACCAAGAAATAAAATAGATATTAAATAAATATACATTATACATGTAGGTGGTTATATTAAAATGCTTGTTTACAATGATATTTAACATTTGCATTGTGGGGCCTCGCCCCAGGAATAATGACTAAATCTATATTAAATCGCTTTGTCCTCTCTGTAACCAATTCTGAGGTCATTTCAGGTTAATGAGTCTTCCCCAAGCATCATTTAGTCATTCAGATAAAATAATTAGGGAATGTCCTGTAATATGAGTCTCTAAAAAAGTACAAATATCCCTCCTTTCCAGAGAATTTGGGGAAAATGCCTCATCTTATATGTAGGCATATATAACATTGAAGAAAGCTTCATAAATATTAAGCACTGCTTGAATGCTAGTTGTTGTTATTAGTTCTTTTGTGCCTATTGTATTTAGAGTAAATAGTTACGGTTATTTTTCTTAATTGATTTCTAAATGCCTTGAGTTTTTTTTTTTTAAACATTCATTTGCACCACCCACAACATATAGTATAGGGCATGAAACAGATGCTAACTAAAATATTTATTGATCATTTGACTAGAGAAATAATCTTTAAGTCATTCTGGGAACTTAAAGACATCAGCCTCTAATAGTCACGTGATTATGAGCAAAAACGGATCAGAACTTAGAGGAGCAGAAACATTCCTTTAAAGCACCTCCTCAAAAGGACTTTTGCTAAAAAGGGAATTCTCCCCTCGAAATTAGGACAAATACATCTTTTGTTCTCCATTTTCATGTATAGGGAATACTGTCTTCCTTTGTATTTTACTATTTAAAAAATATATTTAAACTTGGTTTTCTAGAGCACTGTTTTTGAAAATCATATACCAAGAAACTAATAGAAGCATATTGTTAGTTTTTCTTATTACAGATATGATACATTTTTGTTTTGGAATTTTTTCTCAGAAAAGTTCAGAAAAAAGAGGGAAATCAAAACCTTACATGATTTAAACATGTAAAGATAATCACAGATGATATTTTGATGTATGTTCTTCCAGTCTTTTCTAGGCCTACATATTTCATGTTTAAATTGATATCACGTGTAAATATTTTTATAACCAGATTTTAGCCCAATAAATCATCAACCAACCTGCCATACAATAGTTCATATGTCTCTGTATGATTTTTAGTGGCTGTTATGTCCCATTGTATAGGAACATTTAACTAAACCATCCTCTATTATTGAGTATTTTGGTTGTCACCGATTGTGACTAAACCTGTTGCATAACTGTGATTATCTCTTTAGGATAATAACCAGTAGTAGAACTAACTACTGGGTTAAAGGGCATACAAATTTAATTATCTCTCTGAAAAGATGCACCAGCTTACACTCAAGACAGCTACATGTAGGGTACCTGATGGAGGCTATTATAAAATGAATCCTCATGTTACAGTTTTTTCTTTGTCCATTTGAAAACTCCAAAATAAGCCTTTCTAACAACCATTATATATTAGTCAAGAGGTCATGTCTACAACCCTGATGACCTTCCTTCAACTTTGGTTTTTGCAAATTCTTCTGGGTGCTAGAACAAAACATGGATCGTGTGATTCAGCAAATAGTTTATGTCAAGAGTTTAACTTTGGTTGTCCGATGAGCGTTTTTTTCTTTCCTTGCAGGGCATCCTGTCTCTGCAAATACCTAACAGCTTATGTTCTGTTGAGATCTACAGGGAAAAATCTTTCTCATTCTATTCACTGAAATACTTAAACTTCAAAACAAGGCGTAAGCCTGGACTCGCAACAGTATCTCTTGTCATTCTTGAGATAATTCCGAGAGAAGAGGCATGTTGACTATATCCTAATGCATCACTACCGTGGGTCTGGTATGGACCCAGCCACGACAAATCTTAAAGATATTTGTGAAAAGGAAACTCTTATTCAAGATGAAATATGATTAAGTTCCACAATGAAGGTCGTTCTCATTTCTTGGGCTTTTCCCTCTTCCTTTCTCAGTTCACTTCCTCCCCACTTTTTCAACAGCGCCTTTGGACCCCTGGTCCATTAGAAATATAAACTCTCCTTCCCCAAATCTCCCCATTAGTACAACCTGATTTTTTTCCTAAGAAAGTGCATTTTGGGGAGGCAGTGGCTGCTTATTTGTCCAAACTCCTTAGGCCCAGAGGAGCTGTGGTCACTGTTGCTTCCAGAATATTCCTTTGTCACCATTATACAAAACCATGTGATCCCATAGCCCCCTCCCCCGCCCTGTGAAATTCACAGACAGCATTCTGCCTTTCTTCCTGCTGTCTTATCATCTCCCTGTTACTCCCTCCGGTCTCCTGAGGGCTCAGTCACATGACTGTGTTCTCTTCTCCACCTCAACTGCCACCGCTGGGGGGTCTTCAGCACCCATGTGGATGCGTTGACCATATATCCAGTGACCCAGCTCCAGAGCTGCGACACATCATCCCCGCCACACTCCGGCAGCACAATCACGTTGCCCACACCCTGGCCTCACCGTTAAACTCCCACGTAACCGCATCTGGTTACGGCCTCATTGCCTTTCCGCTTGCTGCCTCACCCGCTTATTTCCAAGAGCATTGGTCCCTCTATTATTCTACCTTTTTCCCTAGTTTATCAATCATCCTTTTCCCTTCACTCCTTTTTTAACCAGCCCAGAGGGTCCGTACTACATCATTTTAACCACTCTTTTGCCAAAACCTCAAAGCCCATAATCTCTCACCCTTCTATATCTGTCCACAAAATCCCAGTCTTGGGTCAGTGCCACCACCTGTCCTGTTTGCTTCTGCAATGCACACTGTTTCCTGCTGTTAGAAAAAAACCAGCCATGCCAAAGAATGTCACTATAATTTTATTGTCCTCAACTTCAGTGCCATTCAGCAAGTCTCGTGTGGGACATCAAGCTCACTCACTGTCTGTATCTGCAACTCCAAACATGGCCTACTGTCCTCAGGTCCCCTGCCCGCCACTGAGCCCCCACCCAGGTGAGGATTCCAGATATGAGAACCTCATATGAGATGAGGCTCTCATATCTGGAGATCTCTGTCTTTCCACGCCCAGCTTCCCTTCCACCTGTGATATGGATATCCCTTCCCATCCTCTCCAGGACTTTGATCTGTCAGTTACACCTTTATGACTCAATAAAGTTAGGAATAAATGTATCAAAATCTCTCCCATTTTGAAAAATTCCTCTATCAACTTTTCACTTCCCTTTAGGGGTTGTCTGCCTCCTTCTTCCCTTTGTTGCATGAAAGGCCCAGCTGGTGCTGGGGACTGTACCTTTTAATGGTGTGAATCTGCAGGAGTGTGAGATTGGTTGCCCTCAGTAGCTCACAGATTTCTTGAACAAAGAGGCAGATAGTGTCCAAGGCAGGGTGACCTATTTGCTGAAGTAAGCAAGAGAATTTTCACTGTCTTAATCTGTTTTGTGTTGCTTTAACAGAATACCATAGGTTGGATAATTTATAAAGAACAGAGATTTATTTATTACAGTTGTGGAGGCTGGGAAGTCCAGGAGTAGGGTGCTGGTATCTGGCAAGGGCCTTCGTGCTGCATCATTCCATGGTTGAAGGTGGAAGGGCAGGAGAGACAGAGCAAGAGGGGGCCGGGCTCACTTTTACAACAAGCTTGCTCTCGTAAAACTAACCCACTCCTGCGATAACACCATTAATCCATTCTTGAGGTCAGAGCCCTCGTGACCTAATTACCTCTTAAAGCTTCCATGTCCCAACACTGTTGCCTTGGGGATTAAGTTTCCAACACATAAACTTTGGGGAACACATTCAAACCAGAACAGTTACACTTGTTTCCAAATTCTTCCCTCCCATTCACTTTTTAATGACGTCTGATAAGAGTTCAGCCTTCAACACTTTGCCATGACTTCATAATTCCCACAGTTGGGGACTCTTATCAGCCCTGTTTTTTTTAGACATTTCTATGACTTTGACTCTGTTGAGAACTTCCTTTGACTTTTCTCCTCTCTTTCATCCTTTGACTTTCTTGCTTCGCTTGGCCTTAAGTATTGACATTCTTGGGGTCCTAATTTGCATCTCTTCTTCCTTTACCCTATTATTGCTTTTTTTTTGTGACAATCTACCCAACACAATATGTCACAGACAGAATTTCTCTTCCAGATTGCTTTGCTCTTGAATTTCTTTTCTGAACAAAGGCAACAATACTCATCCTACATACCAGTTAACTTTTGCAGTATACCAAAAACCACCCCCAAAACTTTGTGGCTTAAGACAGCAACCATATACTGTGTTAGAAAGAAACAAAAGAGTAACCATGTATAAGTGCACCATTATATGGGTCAGGAATGTGGGTTGAGGTCAGCCGGGTGGTTCTTCTGCTGGACTCAGCTGGGTTCACTTATGTCTGCAGTCAGCTGTCAGGTGACGGCCTCACTCAAATGTCTGGCAGGTGGCTGGCTGCTGGCTGGGGTATTAGGGCTAACAGAGCCATGTATCTATGTCTCCATCATCCAGCAGGCTGGGCCAGGCTCATTCACATAGCAGTGATCACAGGACTACCAAGAAGAGAAAGAGAGAGGAAGCTTGCAAGGCGGCTGGAGGCCTAGGCTTGGGACTCATAAAACATCACTTCTGTTTTATTCTATTGGTCAGAGCAAGTTACAAGGCTAGTGCAGATTTAGGAATGGAGAAATAGACTCTACCTTTTGATTGGAGGATCTTCAAGGCCACATCATAAAGACAGGCTTGTGTTGGGGGTGGGCGGGGAGGAAATTAGGGGCCACTTTTATAATTTCCTACACCTGTAACTCAAGTCAACCTACATCTCTTGCTTTCCTTCTCCTTTCACTTCTAGTTAGTTGTCAAGTCAGACTGATGATGCTTTTATGAGAACTCTCTTATTTGTTCTTATCTTGAACCACTGCTCTACGTCATCCTTAAGCTTAACCTCTGTATTAGTTTTCTAGGGCCACTGAAGTAAAGTGCCACGGACTGGGTGTCTTACACAGCACAGATTTATTTTATCACAGTTTTGAAGGCTGGAAGTCTGCGATCAAGGTATCAGAAGGTTTGGTTCTTTCTCAGGGCCATGAGGGAAGGACCTGTCCCAGGCCTCTCTCTTTGGCTTGTAGGTGGCCATGACCCTGTGTCTGCAGATCATCGTCCTTCTGCGCATGTCTGTGTTCAGATTTCCTCTTCTTGTAAGGACAGTAGTCATGCTGGATTAGGGCCCACTTCAATGACCTCAGTTTAACGTGGTCACCTTTGTAAAGACCCTGTCTCTAAGTACAGTCACATTCTGAGGTGCCGGGTGTTAGGATTTCAACATGATTTTTTTGGGGGGATAGACACAATTCAGCCCATTACAACCCTCCACACCTCCATCCTCTCCCTCATTCTAAAATAGCATTATTATAGTGATAGGATTGAAATATTAGATCCTTTGTTAGGCTTGTTAGTGCCAAGTGATGTTTTTTTGCCACTATTTTTTGTCTCCCTACCAAACTGTAAACTCCATGAAAGCAGTACATTTGTCTTTGTGTCTCTAGCACATGGAACAGCAGGCCCCCAATAAACAGTGATTAATTTAAATGAATTTTGAAAAAAATTCTGCTTATTAAGAAAAGTAAATTTTTTAACAACTCTGGGGAGATGGTCCTCGGAAACACAGTGATCTCGTGACTTATAATTTAGAAAAGATCAGTGAATGTGTGGCCTCCTGTCTTTTGGCTGACCGTCAGTGAGAAAGTGAAATGATTCTAGCCTTCACCTATTTGAAGTCACCACCAGTGCAGAATGATGGCAGGGATGGGGTTGGGAGAGTAGAACTTCTTAGATCCACCTATGCAATTAGAACACATTTTGTTAACTAAAGGAAGAAACTGAAGCTGCATTGGGAATGACAACAATGTTGGACTTTTCTGAAACATAAAACAATCTATTTTAGTCAGGGTTCTCCAGAGAAACAGAGCCAACAAGAGTGGGGTGTGTGTGTGTGTGTGTGTGTGTGTGTGTGTGTAGAGAAAGAGATTTATTTTAAGGAATTGGCTCGTGTAATCGTAGAGGCCTGGTAAGTAAAAAATCTGCAGGGTAGGCTAGTAGGCTGGAGATTCAGGGAAGAGTTGCAGTTCTTCTGCCAGAAGAATTCCTTCTTGCTCAGCGGGGGGAGGGTCAGTCTTTGTTCTTTTTATGCCTTCAGCTGATTAGATGAGGCCCACCCACAACAGGGAGTGTAATCTGCTTTACTCAAAGTCCACCAGTGTAAATGTTAATTTCATACAACAGACACCTTCATGGAAACACCCAGGATAATGTTTGATCAGATATCTGGGCCCTGGTAGCCCCGCCAAGTTGACACATAAAATTAACCATCACCCATTCCAGCCCTCCTGGTCCCATGAGGGACTTCATGGCGTAGAATGTAATGATTGTAACAGGCAGGATTGGACTAAAATAAATCAGCCACTGACCTGTGTATGTGTGGAGAAGTGAGTCTCATTGAAAATGCCGTTAGGGTCTTGCCTGATTTAGATGTCAGCTAGCATTTTGCAAAGATATTGAGTAGTCTGAAAAGGAACAGTCAGAGCCAGGATAGAAACTATAACAAACTCTGAGTGTTTAAGAAAACTTTAAAATTTTTATTTGATGGTGAACTTAATTCCAGTTAATAAGATACAACACAAATATAGAAACAGTATTCATTTTTATGCAGACATGACATCAAAGTTTATGGTATATGCTGGAAAAGGGGTATTATAGATTATACAAAATAATGAAAATCAGAGAGTTATTTGATTAGGAACCCAAGCCGCAGAGCTGATTATCTCAATGTGGTTATCTTCCATTACTATTACTCTTAGATCTGTTTGTGATTCTAATCAAATTCCCTGTAGTTTCTTGCCTTTGAGCAGACTCAAAAGAGTTCTGAAAAGAGATAATTGTTTTCCTTAGACAGTTTTTGGTTTCTGAGAAAGTCTTCCATAGAAGAGGTGTCTGCGGGTGGTCACTTGAGGGACAAATTTCCATGGAGCCTTGAAAACATGTATAAAAGTAGGAATTTGGAACAAGCTATTTTTTTTCTTCAAATGGCCAAATATTCAGATGATGAAATACTGTCTTCACAGATGTCTGTAGGCATCTGCCCCAGACTGAATGTGCAGAGTTTACGAAATCAAAGGAAGAGAGGAAGGTTACTTGTAATGACGAATTCAACAAGGTGGTTATTAATACTGTCATCATTTTTGCTAGTGAGTATAATCCTAGCTTCAGATTCCTTCTTTTTTACTGGGAAGAAAAGGATCCTTGAAACAGTTACACTTTCCCAGGAAGGTTTGTGTAAGAATTCTTCATTGCTTTAAAGTTTTGACCTCTCTAAAATCTATCCAGATGAAAATTCTAGAAGGAAATCCAAGTATAGTGTGATGATGAAGGTCTTGTGTTTTGGCACTCAGCTCTGCACATCACTAAACCCCAGTTTTCTGATCTGTAAAATGGACTTTGTAACATTTACCTTCTGAGTTTATTTTAAGAGTTAATTGAGATGAACATGGCATTTGTGAACAGATGCTAACCAGGTTTATGAGATACCATTTTTGGGAAATCATAATGTTCACTTGACCTACTCATTTGTTTCTTCATTCGCTTCTGGATTTGTTTCCACAGACCATGTTAGTGATGAGGTAAGTGTCAATAAAATATTTTCTAGGAACAAACACATTTATTTCATTGCTGAGAAGTCTTATGCCCTAATATACACCAGTCAGGTCATTTCTAGAAGGTCCGTTGTCTGATTTAGGTTTTAATATTTTTTTCCTGATTTGCACACAAAATGGGAAAAATTGCGGGAAATAAAAACATAATATGGAAGAAAATTAGAAGGTAAAACTCCAGAATAACATGATTCTTCAGAAAATACAATCCAATTATAGGAGACAGGTAATATCCAATTCTTTTTTGGTTGACCTATAATAAATGCAGATTGCTTAGGTATTTAATATGGAGTGGTATTTCAAAACCAAATGGTGACTATTATTTCCATTATCAGTGGAAAAAGTAATATCAAGGTAGAAATTAGTATTTTGGGCTTATAAATGGGGGACAAAACGTCTTTTGAGCAAAACTGCCTGAAAAATTGTAATTCTTTTAATCTCAAGTTAGAGGATTACTCTTTCAGTAAATATTTTTGGAGACTCTATCACGTGCCAGGCATTGTTTTTAGAGCCTGGATATGCAGCAGTCAACAAGAAAGAAAGGCCTTGGCTTTGGTGGAATTTATAATCTGGTAGGTAGAGACAGAATAAAAACAACAAAATTGAATGCAGTTACAAGGTAATTTCTGCAAGTGAGAAGTATTGTGAAAATTATACAAAATGACAGAGCCAATGAACAGACAATGACCAGTGACAGGGATGGGGCATCCCTGGGGCGAGGGGTCTTGGTGGACCCCTGGTGTCGGGGTGGGGCTCCAGGCAACACTGAGGTGGGAATTCTCATGTGGTTGCCCCAGAAAGAGTGAGAGGTGGTGGCCAGAGATAAGGTCAGAGGTAACAGAACCCAGATCCCCCCACACTGTGGGTGATATAAGGAGTCTGGAATTTATTCTCAGAGATGATGGGAATCCAGTGGAGATTTTTAAGCACGGGAAGGACATGGCCTGATTTATGTTTTCCAAAGATCTTTCTGGCGCTTTGAGGAGGCTGAGCTACAGCAGGAGCGAGAATGAATCAAGAGAGTCCAGGGCTCTTGGGTAAAGCAGGTGAGAGGTGGGGGAGCCATTAACCTAGACAAAGAAGGGTTTGGACAGCTGCCTGCTGCTGACCAGAATTCTGCGAACATCTGCTTGTTTGGTAAGAAGTGCAAATGATCACCCTGACATGGGCTTCTCAAACATTAAGCAGGACAAACCCGTCTGGGCCAAGGCACAGCCTGCTCTCGTTAAGTTAGATTACTGTATAGTGTTGAGCAATGATATATCCAGTTATATAGGAAAATAATGTTTGTTGGGGTTAAAGGAGAGATTTAAGACAATTTAGCATGACAGAAATTCCATAGCATGTTAAGGACAGAAGTCCACTGTTCTTTGTGAGGAGCTGGGATTCAGTGGTAGAGGTGAATGGTCCACCTGAGGGACATATTCTGCGTACTCGTGGGAACTCTCCGGTGTTTTTAAAAATGAATGTTTAAAATGTTCAAATAAGCAGACCTCCATTTTGTTGGTTATGGAGCAGAACGACTGTCCAGTTTGAAGGGCTTGGTGATGAAGTCTCTAGAAGCTGCGGTCATTGCCTGCTGTTCTGTGGGAAAGGATGACTTCTTGGACTCTTTCACGCCAACGTCTCCTCCTCACGTTTTGGACCTACGTGAGGTGGGCTGGATTGCGTGTGGATATGGGATAGGTGAGAAGAGGACCAGGGACACTGAGGAGCCCAGGGATGTGGGCCCTATCTTTTGTTTTGTTCAAGCCCTTTTGTTTTCAAGGAAGAAAACCCACTGAACAAACACACTCACCCCACAAAGAAGGCCTAAGATTCAGCCCAAATGGCCGCCAATTCTGATTTTACATCATTACCTTCTCAGGTCCGGTGCTGGGTCCCAACTGGATGTCCCGTCTCTGCTCCACTTAGTTTCGTTGTCCAGAGGGAAGTTCTCTTTCGTTCAGCCCCCGGGGTCACGTGCCTCAGCCTGGTTAGTTAGTGGTGGTGGCCTGGGGCTTGTTGATGTGGCCTCTTGTCTACTCAGCAGTGCTGGGCAGGGCAATGATGGATGTGTACAATGTTATTGTTTTGTGAAGAACAGCTGTTTTCTGATTCTCCAAAGCCCTAGGATTACTTGGCAGTGAAGGGAGGAGCTTTTTTAGGGTCTCTTTTTGGAGAAGATACTGTTGATTCTCAGCAGCTGGCCTGGTCTGTGGAAAATTCCAGAGAATTCTGGAAAATTCTAGAGTGCTTCTAAAGGAGTAGCAGCAGATACAAGATGCTGGCAGTGGCTGCCACCCTTCTCTCGAAAAATGTGGGCAGATTTTCACTTCTAAAATAAGAAAAGATGGGAGATAATTCTCTAGTAAGTTCAATGTTTCCCACTTTATTTACTCTATGAGAGTTACATCCTCCCTTCTGGAAATAGCATCCCTTAGCATCCCTCAATGTTGTTGTTACGCTAAAAGCATCGTTGTCTCTTCCCTCCCCTTGGAAGAGTTAAAATATATAAAGAACTCCTACAACTCAATAGCGAAAAAGCCTAATTACTGATTAAAAAATGGGCTAAAGACTTCAATAGACATTTCTCCAAAGAAGACACAGAAATGGCCAACAGGTTTACGAAAAGATGCTCAAAGACACTAATCACCAGGGAAATGCAAATCAAAACCACAATGAGATATCACCTCTTATGTGTAAGGATGGCTATTGTCAAAAAACCAAAAACCAAAAAAAAAAAAAAAAAAACAAACCAAAAACCAAAAGAACAAAAGACAACTGTTGGTGAGGATGTGGAGAAATTTAACTGTTCCTTTTCTTATCCTGGCTTTGGGGTACACCAGGTCGCAGAACAGGGTGCCTGTTGGATGTGTTGAGAAAAACCTGCTTCATCACCGAGGGTTTCAATGATACTGAATGAGTATCTTTTAACCAGCAATGTTCTCTGGATTCTCAGAAAACATTTGGCAAAGATGGGCAACCTCCTCCTGCCCAGTAAACCCAGAAACGCCTCATGGTGGCATTTTCCAATTGTTTTCATGTCTCCCCTGGTCCGACCCGGATTTAAAAGGAGCTACGGTGTGTCCTGAACTTAACCCCTGAAATGCTTCAAGTTCAAAGCTTAACAAACACTAACATGTTTCTTTTTCTTTCTTTCTTTTTTTTCTTTTTTTTTGAGATACGGTCTGTCTCCAGGGCTAGAGTGCAGTGGTGTCATCATAGCTCACTGCAGCCTCAAACTCCTGGGCTCAAGCAATTCTCCTGCCTCAGTCTCTCTCCTGAGTAGCTGGAACTACAGGCATGTGCCACCACGCCTGGCTAATTTTTCTATTTTTTATAGAGACAGGGTCTTGCTCTTGTTCAGGCTGGTCTTGAACTCCTGGCATCAAGCAATCCTCCTGCCTCGGCCTCCCAAAGTGCTAGGGTTACAGGCATGAGCCGCCGTGCCCAGACCCAACACATTTCTTGAGAGGTTTGGAAGAATTGAATCTTCTGCATGCAAATTGTTATATTTTATAATAATAATAAAACGCACTACCTGGTATTCTGAATAGGGCCTGTGTAAAATATACTGATCCAGTACTGACAGTCTGGTTGTGTCATCAGAATAGACAAAAAGGAATTGTCCAGATATTGATTTTGTATCAACACAGCCTTCTTGACACGTGATTTAGGAAACGTTTAAATGAAAGACGAGTCAGAAAAAGGGCATTAGATAAGTCTTCAATATAGAAAGGCAGTCAGTCTTGAGATCTTGTTTAACGTTCATACCTGTGAATACCACTGACCACGGGAGGGTGGTCTTTGACAATTGGGGCAATTGTCTTAACATTTTTGGGTGTTTTGTGTAGACCTGGTCATGCAGACGTGGGGGTGTTTTTCGGAAGACTCTGAGAGGGATTATCAGTAGAAGCCTTTCTGAGCTGACTGCGTCAGTGGGAAGCCCTGCAGTATTGCCAGCTTGGTGGGAGGCTGCCCAAGTACCTGTGTTTTTTCGTCTCTTTTTTCTCCCAAGCAGATATAGACTCAGTTGGTTGCTCACTGGGTAATCACCCCAGCCACCATCCCCTGAATCACTTCTTCCCGAGTTTAAGTTGATCTTCTCCAGGAAGCTAATCCTGACTTTCTAATTTACATTAATCTTGTCTTCTGTGATGTTCACACAGTCAGCAGTGGCTTATGAATGACCCTGCACTGTTCTCTGTTTCCTTGCATTCGTTTCATCTTCCAATCCAGATGCTCCTTGGGGTGGAGATGACTCTCAAAACTGACCTGTCCTCTTTGCTACAGTGTTACTTCATGGTTTTATTGTTGTTGTTTTTTGCCTGGACTGGTGCAGTAGACTCTTAATTGAACCAACTAAAAACAAAGTTTCTAAAACACAAGTCTGGCTGTGGTAATCCCTTGTTCAAAAACCCTTCAGCGTGTCCCATTGCCTTCGGTGTGATTTCCAGTGCCTCAGCACAGCCCTCCATGTCCTGGGCGGTCTCGCCTGGGCATCCAGTTCCCACCTTTTCCCTTCAACCCTCTCCATTCCTCAGTGCCAGAGTCAGATGAGCTCCTTCTTGGTGTTCAAGTGCAATGTGATCTCTCATTCCACCGAGCCTTGGCCCTCACTGGTCTCTCGCCCAGACCTTCCTTTCCTACTCTTAACGGTTCGTTATAAAAAAAATACATTTTTTGAACTAAAATAGTGATGTTAAAACTGAAGGAAGAGAGGTAAAGAATGTATGTAATAATGCACATTATTTGACCAACCAGACAAATATATAATTTGTATAGGTTAAAAAAGCACATTAATAACTTCATGAGGTTAACCAATTTAGGACTCAATTAGAAATGTGATCCCAGGAACTACATACAAATTATTATAATTATGGTGACAGGAAATGGCGCTCCTAGGAAATGGTAGAGGCAGAAATTTAAAAGGGGAATATATTATTTAAAAGTCAGGCAGCTTGTCTTTGCAGCCCTAACAGTTGAATTGGGAAAATTAAAGATCTCAGATCATAAAACTACCAGCAGAATGAAGTACTGAGCTAATCCACTCAGCGGAAAGCAGTTCAGCACCGTAATTGGAAATACAGGCTTGTGGTTACTTAATAGAAGTGAACATTTAATCATGTCAGGGCCACTGTGTGCCATAGATTTAACATACCATCTCTAACATATTTTGCAACTAGGACAATTAATTCCACACCTGTACGGTCCCGTATCCAGCTTTATAAAACATGTCCTCCCCATAAAAATAAATGTATGTGGCAAATAGCCTCCTCTCTTGTTTGCCAAAAAACAGATTACTATCAGGAAGGCCGAATTATCACCTGCTGTCAACAAATGGATTACCCAAGTTAAGGTCATTATTGTTGCTGTCATTATCTTACATATTAAAGCTGTTATTTATGAACATGGGAATGAAATGGATGGTCTTGAATTTATCTGGGGCTTCTATTAGACCATTTTGAACTTAATTTGCATGCTTGTAAGATTATGAATTAAAACTATCCATGCAGCCCACATTTTTTTTTTTTAAAGAAATTGCCTCTTTAAATGAATATTTTTTTTTTTTTCCTTACGCTAGAGGTTTTAGATTAACTCAGCATCCCATGAACCTTTTCATGTCGTCATCTACTGACATTTTTCTTTCTGGATTTTTGGAACTATGATACAAGATAAAAATACACTTGGAGGTGAAACAGCAAGAGGTAGAGATAACAAGAATATTTATTTAGTTTACTCTCCTGCTTTTATTTTTTCCTTATTATTTATGTAATTTATATTTCTAGTCTTTTTTTTTTTTGAACTCCAAAGTCTGTTTCAGTTAACTTTGATTTCCATGATTTTATTTTATTTAATTAAACTTTTGGGAGACTTTTTGCCACTCCATTTAAATGAAACATGACTGAGGAGAAAATGAATATAAACATCTTTGCATAACTGATACGTTGAAAAATGCATGACCACTTAAATGTCACAACTCGGCGAAGCATTTCTTTTTCATTCCAGTGCCACTGAATTTTAAGGACAAGCTGCGTTTTGCATTTGTACTTTACTTAAATCAGGTAGTACCGTATTCCTGGGCTCAGAACTGTCTCCCTGAGGAGCACGTTGTTGAGATCTTGGAGTTTCTCCCTCTCGTCTTCTCCTGTCTGTTTCTTTTTCCTTTTCTCTCTTTTTCCCTCCTCCTTCCCTTCTCCTTTCTTCCCTCTGTCCTCCTCTGCCTCCCTATTTCCTTCTTTCTTTTCTTTGGCAAGTAGCCAGGGCTGTGGGGATGACACATGTGAGGCCAGCCTTGGGCTGAGGCAGCAAACTGCACATTCAGGGCGGCTGTCCCTTCTCCTACCTCGCGCGTCTTCTGGGCCCGTTACTGAGCGAGGCTCCCCATGCTGCCTGGCCCAGGAAGCCTCGGGAATTAATTTCGTTCTGGGTGGTACCTCTCCCCTGCCTCCGGCCCCGACCGACTGCTCATTTACTTGCTCTTCGGCAGTCGGGCTGCAGTAGCTTAGACTCCAAGAATGAGGTAAGGTCTGATTCAGATGTCCTACCAGCGGCAGCCCACGGACAGGAAGGGGCAGGGGAATGCAAATCTGAAAGGGAAAGGAAAGGACACAGAAACAATTAGGTTAGTACAAGACAAAATCAATCAAAGCGAGGAGAGTGTAAGCGTAGGGGAATTGAATCAGGACACTGCCATGTCCTATGCACCTATTAGGGCGGAGCTCTCCCAGCACGGTAGCAGCCGGGCAGGATGGCTTCTGGGAATGTGGTGACTGGAGTTTGTACTTGTCCCTTTGTTGCAGTCCCCACCCTTCCATAGTGTCTCTCTAACAAATAAATGACTGTTCTTAAGGAAAAGTGACTTTTTTGTTATCTTAGATTTTAGATTGCCTGGGGATAGTGGGGACTCTGTGAGCCAGAGAAATCTACGCTTTTCTGGAGGAGGCAGCCACGTCTCCGTCAATTGTTGCCCTGTAGGAATGCAGCCCCAGAGATGAGCTCTGATTTTTCAACGGAAGTGGATTTTCCAGATTTGTTTGTTTTTGAGACAGGTTCTCACTCTGTTGCCCAGACTAGAGTGCAGTGGCCTCATCATAGCTCACAGCAACCTCAAACTCCTGGGCTCAAGAGATCCTCCTGCCTCAGCCTCCCGAGTAGCTGGGACTACAGGCATGCGCCACCATGCCTGGTTAATTTTTCTATTTTTCGTAGAGTCAGAGGTCTCACTCTTGCTCAGGCTGGTTTCAAACTCCTGGCTTCAAGCAATTTTGCTGCCTCGGCCTCACAAAATGCTAGGATTATAGATGTCAGCTGCTGCACCCGGCCCTGATTTTGTATTTAAAAGGTGAGATGGTATTTGGGAAGCAAGTTGACCTGAAGCTCTGAGACTTGTTACGGGCCCATTTTTTTTTTTTTTTTTAATGTGTGTGAAATTTCCTGAGTTTTAAATGTTGACAATTAAATAAAAAAATGAAAAATTAATTAACACTATCAAATAAACATGATAGTGAGATGAATCCGGCAGTTTATGGCTGTGGTCTGCTATGTGCTGAGCACTTACCATGTACTGGCTGACTCACTCCTCCGCCCAGCTTGGCAAGGTTGTTATCGCTATTCCGTTTTGCAGGAATTAAAGGAAGAAACTGACAAGGAGCTTGAAAGAAAACTTGAATTCACTGAATGTCTCCTAAGCACATACTATGTGCCAGAAACTATGTTGTTCCCTGTGGGAAGATGCACAAGAGTCTCTCCCCTGCAGAGAATGTAGGTCCACTTCAGAATACTGCGGGGATGTATGACAAGTTAACCACCATCACAATATTTAAATAACAGTTCAGGGCCACCCAGGATTAATTGTCAAATAAATTGCATAGATAATCAATGTTATAGATGCAGAGAAAGGAGGGAGACCTGTCTTTGGGCTTGAAATAGGGCAAGGGATTTGAGCAGGGATTAAAAGATTAGGAATATTTTCCAAAACAGGTTGAATAAGGAAGAGAGAAATTCAGAGCCAGAGACTGAGGCAGCTTCTCTTTTGGAAAAATTCCTGTTGGAGGAAAAGTCTCTTCCTTGGAGGTAAGGGATTTGGCTCAAAGGGTTAAGTCACTTGCCCATGAAAGTACAGTAAATTCACGGCAAATCCCGGCCTAGAACCCCAGGGGCTATTTGTGTAACCATCCACTGGTCATTTTATTAGGCTCCATCTTGGATTTTTGTTGAGTAAAGATAAGAATGGTTATAGCAGAAGTCTCTGTAGAGCAACTGCAGAGTCCCTATGCCTGCTGGTTAGGAGCTATCTAATGCTGTCCTGGAATTTTTCCCATTTCTTCTTGGAAATCTTTTTTCATGTGAAAGGAGTTGCTGGTAGTACCCAGATGGTGGCCATGTAGTCCCTAGGTATGAGAGCCTGCCCAATACCAGTTGAACATTATAAGTAGTCATTGAGGACTACTCGAATGACTTCTGGCCCTGCATCTGGAAGAAGTCAAGATTACAGGAAAAATTATAGCAAGTGCAGAGAATGGAGGGGAGCGTACAGATGACTTCTAACTGGCATGCAGAAGGAGTCCGAGCTGCCCTGTAGAGCAGTGATTTTCAAACTTGATCTTATTAACTACAAAGCCCTTTGTTCATTTGAACTTCTCACTCAAAGCCCCCAAGTTTAAAACAGATGAAAATGGTTCTTCTACCTCCTCTCACCTAAGCCTTCCTTTAGGGTACTGCGTTTAGCCCCAGGGGTTGGAAATTCATTATTGCATCAGTTATTCTCTTAAAAAATGAGAAGGATGGAGAAGAATCAGAGATGGGGGTGTAAATGCAGAGAGGAGAATGTTCTAGCACCGCGGGGCATTTCCCCAGGGGAGAGGGAAGGAAGGAGATATTAGAATTTCTATGTCGATTTATTTTGTATCTCATCCTTTTCAAATTCCTTTTGGTTTATGTATTACAATGTGAATAATATATTAGTGTAGTAGAACAATTTGTAATTAAATTATATTATAGATTCTGTCACATTATATTATAAATTGAAAACCACATTCTTGGTGCTGAACTTTTTTGACTAAAGAGGTAGAGGGTTAAAAATGTTTGGAGACCACTATACTAGACTAAGAGTTTCAACCTCTTGTATTTCAAATCACTTCTAAAGGACTCAGATCCCGCCATGGTAGAAAAGAGAAGCCCTGCTTTTCCAAGAAGAGGGTTAAACTGCTCACAGGCATTCTGTAATTTGTCATTTATGGCAGGTTTTGAGGACATAAACGTCGCAGTGGTATTTTTGAGTGGAAATGTTTATCATTATAGCGCCAAAACACATCACAAACAGAAACAATAATTTCATTAGTAGCCGAAAATTGTAATAATGCTGTTGGATGTAAATTTCACTGCTATGGTAATTCTAAAACACAAGGATGATGAATAAAATATTGCAGCAGTATTATTGGGAATAAACTTTATTGCCATGAGTAAGACACAAGTGGGAGGATTGATGGAGACTAAAATTTTGGGTAATTGTTTTCAGCCGGTGGTTTGAGGCTTCTCCGTAGGAACGTGTTCTTTTCTCCAGTATCACACCCTCACTTCTGGTGGAAAAATCCCTGCTCTGGAGAGAATGGGGTGATGCTCCCTTCACTCCAACCCCAGCTCTCACATACATTTCTTAGTCAGTCTTTTATTAATAGCACCTCAGCAGTTCCAACCTGCTGCATAAGTCAAAACCAAGGATCATCCTCTCTTTCCCTGTTTCCTCTGCATCACACCTGTCGCCAAGTGCTATCCTCAGTTCTACCCGGATTATGTCTTGAGTCAGTTAATCTTTCTCCATCTCCTCTGCCACTTCCTGGTCCAATCCTGGACGCCACTGTATACTCTTACAGGGTCCACCCACTCCTGTTCTGCTCTCTCCAATTGTTCATCACCAGAGTGAACACCGCCATATGGTCATTGGGTCAGCTGCTCTCCAGCTAACATCCTCCTGGGTTTTCCCTTGCGTGCAGAGTTAAACCAAACTCCTTTGCAAGAGTTAAACCAGACTTCTTCAGGGTCCTGTGGGATGGCCAGCTTCATCCCATCTAATTCTCTACCTGGATCTCCCTCCTAATTCTCAGATGTCAGCCCTTGGACACTCCTGTTTGTCCATCCTTCTGGTTTTCAGCTATCCTGACACCCCCCTGCCCCGCTGAAGCAGCCACAGGTGGCCTCCGGGACGGTCCAGCCCTGCCCCGGCGCCATGGCCTCCGGCCTCCAGGGGGTGCTGTTTCTAGGTCCTACTGTGTGACGGGGTCAGAGGCGCCCCGAATCTGTGCCACGAAGTGGTCCTTCATCACCGCCTTGTGTCTTTCCTTCACAAACTTTATCCCAATCTGACATCACCATGTGTGTTTGCCAATTGTCCATTGCTTGAATAAACAAGCGTCCTGTCATTAAAGACAGGGAGACCTTGTCACTTCCAGGTTTGCAGTTCCATGTCTGGTGGGAGGCGGGGCACCATCGCACATTGGCAAATGAAATACGCGTTGCAGACGCTCTGCTGAGTTCTCCGGTAGAGCCAGCCGGGCAGACGTTCCTCGCCGCCGACCTGAGTGCTGGGGCGGTGTAGACACGACCTGGGCTGCCGTCCCGCTCACCTGCGAGAGCTGCCGGGAGCAGCGTGGTGCCCAGCCACCCTGGAGCCCGAGGCAGTGGAAAAATCAGTAACACCCATCCTGTCTTTAGTTAAAATTTTGCTCATCAATTTTTGATGTCTATTTTTAGGCATTGCATTAAAAATACCACCTTGCTTACTGAGATTTTAGTGCCTTGTTCAGTTTTGTGTCCGAGGCAGGTGCCTCACCTGCCCCACCCTAATCCTGGCCCTGGCAGGAACATTATCTTGATAGAGATACATAAGGAATATGCAGTATAAGGAATCAGAGGCCTTATGTTTGACTGAGCGGAAAAGTGACTGATGACTAACATCGTTGTAGTGTGTATAGAGTCGGGTGGATGCAACCTAATTGCCCACTCTGCTAAGCTGACAAACAAGAACGGTGCACATCCTGGGCTAGGAAATTTCACACGGTTGTTTTTTAACAGCCCAATATTGACTGAGGCCCGGGAGTACGGTTATAATAAAATGGTGGAAAAAGCAGGGCTTGGGCCTCTCATGGCCTTAGGTTCAAATCTTGCTTTTGCCAACGAATGTGCTGTGCGGTTTGGGGCAATTGATTTGTCTTCCTTGAGCCTCAGCATGTTTTAGTAAAATGGAAATTTAAAAAATCACCTCTTGGTTGGGTCGTTGTGAACATTAAATGAGGTGGTTGATTCATTCGACACCTATCTACTGAGTACTCAAGACGGGCCAGCTGCGTGCCTGGCTCTGGGATTCAGAGGTGAGGAAATGAGATGGGGAGATCGTTTCATCCTTCTTGGAGCTTGCAGTCTACTGGGAAAGGTGGACATTCATCTGGGTCACAAATGTGGTGAGTCCCCCTGCTATGAGAGGCTAGGGAGGAGCTTCTTCAAGGGAGTGACGACCTATCTAGACAAGATCTTAAGAGAAAGCAGGAGATCAGCAGGCAGGGCAAGTGGGAAGGCCTTCCAAGCAGGGGAAACAGCTTGGCCAAAGACCCAGTTGGGGGAAGGGCATGGCTTATCTGCTGAAGTGAACAAATGCCAGTGCAGCTGGAGGGCAGAGCATTAATTTATGTGATTTATGTTGTCATTTTACCATTATCAGCCTCTCTGTTGGGCCCTGGATGATATGGGGAGGATGAGTTCCAGAAGCTTTGCTGGCCTACTAATACCACCCAAGACAAGAATAGTTCTGCCTTTAAAGGTAGGAACTGAGTTACAGGTATTCGGCTGTATTTCTAGAGAGGGTTCCAGAAAGGGGCAGGAGAAGCCCCGTAAAGTGAAGAAAGAGGGAAAAGAGTTAAACTAAAATGAGCCAACTTTACAACGGACACGGACAGTGAATAAACAAGAAGGGACGTTTCTGTGTCACCTGCCATATTTCTTTGGAAATAAAAGTTATTTTTCCAGAAATAACTTAAGTATTCAGCAAGAAAAGGTCCTGAGCTGTAAAGTGCTGGTGCTGAGAAAATTCCCTGGTGTGTTACCATTTCTGAACAAAATGTACAGGCAGCTGTTATTGGCAGCACCCATTTTCCCCACAAGGTAGTTGAGTTTTGGAGGAATCTTAAACGTTTTAACTGGTAACATGCTTCCATGGGCTTGTCATGAATGGGCAAAAAATATTAGGTGAGAGAGAGTGAAACTGTTACACTTTGAAAGTAATCGCAGAGATGTGTTGAGGGAAAATTTGCATTTATGAATGATTTGATATTGGCAGAGTCTATTCCCCCTGGAGGACACAGAACAGGTGGAATAAAGCCACTAATTCTGTCCCTCGGCCTCATGCTTTCCTAAGCAGAGCGTGACCTTAGAGAGTGTGAGTTTCCAAGTTCTGCCCTGAGACACTGCGAAGTGTTTGTCACGCGAGTACCATTTGTGGCAGCTGATACGCCTGGAAACTTTCACTGACTCCACCAGAAGATAACGGCTTTTCATGGCCTCTTGCATTTGAACTAGTGCTCCAGAGGTGAGAAATTCTATATTCCATTATTGACTCCCTTAGCTCTCCCAGGCACCCTGATAGAGCTGTGACACTCAGAGTCATGTGTGGCATGCTGCATTGGCTCGTGATGAAAAGCTACCCCGGACTGAAAGCAAATCCTACATGCAAATCCCATGATGCCAGCTTAGCAGTGAACAGCTCTGACTTTCTTGAGGGGGGTTCATTATCGCCAAACTGTTAAAAAGTCCATATGAGAGGTGGTGAGTTCATAGCAAAGCCCCTTCTGTCGTCTGTTGTTTATGTCTCTCATTAGCTTAAGTGCTGTCTTCCTTCCTTTCTTTCCTTTTTTTTTCTTTCCTTTTTTGGGTACAGGGAGCAGTTCCAACCAGTACTCTGCAAGGGATCAGAGGGACTCAAGTGAGGATTCAGGGCAACTCAGAGGTGGCAGGTGTTTTGACAATCATGACAAGAGTAGCAATCAACAGGTTGTCCTCCCCGTCGAGGGTCTTCCGTGGGTGGGAAAAGCAGTCATTATGGTGGCCACTGCGGCTTGGTGTCATTTTGTTAATAAAGGCTTTATAAGAACCAGGAGAACACCATCTGGTCCTGGGGCCCCGCCAGGTTGAGGAGACTTAATAGCTTCTTGAGTTTTAGCAGTAAAAATTGGGCTATCCAGGGAATGGAACATGTGCTCAGAAATGGTGAGGAGTTAGGGCTTATTTCAAAAGCAAGGGGCTCAAAGATAACCCTTTGCATTGGCAGAGGAGAGAGATGGCCTGAGCAGCCGGAGCAGCTGCTCCAACGATGCAAAAAGGAGTAATTTGTGGCTGCAACTTAGCATCCCAGGTTACTCTGCCGACTGGGATCTGTGAATTAACACGAAGAGGAAACTCGTTATGAAAAAGGCTATCAAATAATCCTTTAGGCAAGAGACCTCATTTGTAAAATCAACGTCCGTAGAAAGGAGCTTTTAAGGTGAGGGTTTACATGTCCCTTCTACAGATAATGGTAATCAGCATTGGTTAAAGGAGATGTGGATTTTTCTAGTTTATGAAACTTGTAGGCCAAACTAAAACCCGGTGACCTATTTCATGAAGTAAACTGCTGAAGAGTTGACAGTCACCCTCCAGAGAATCGCTTGTCCCCCCAGAGCAAAGTAAGATAATATTTATTCATGGTATTAAAAAATTTAAATGAAGTCATCCAGTAGCAGCCTCCTGAGAAAGAAAGAAAAATGTACAGAGACACTGGTTAGAAATGTTGCTATAGATTAAGACTATGGAGGCAATTAATATTGAGAAAAAGTCAATCTAGCGAGGTAAGAAACTGAAATATTTATATAAAAAGTTAAAAAAATCCCATTAGCTATTACCCAGTTGGACATATCTCCATGTAATTATGGAGTCTGCTAACAAAAGCAAATTTCTCTCTCCCTGGCTCCATCTCTAAGGCATTAGAGTTGGCAGAAGTTCTTTTCATGGGGAAGTAATTTAAATAGATACTGAATGAGTTTAGGGTCTCCTCTGTAAATTGTTCTTATTTTATGGGTCAAAAATGTGACTCCCATGGGGCAAGGAGAGGGAGATTGCCAGGTGCCTAGTGGATGCTCGAAACGTCTGCGAACTACATTAGAAAGATGGCAGAAGACTGGGTAAGAGGAATGGCGAGGCAGGGACCTGAACAGCATTTAGGAGTTGACAAAAGTGATTCGAATAAATTGGCCTGTTTGAGCGCCACCACAATCCAGTGAGACTGGAGTGATGTTACAGTCTACGGGTGTTGGTAAGACGCTCACAGGGGTATGAGGACATGCTCAGGACTATACGGCCCCGTCTGGTGGGGCTAAGACTGGACCTGTTCTTACTGTTCTTACTGGTAGAGAAGAAAGGGAGATTTTCTTGCAGGGTAATTCTTACACCGTGCACTGGATGCAGGGTGATTCGGATCTGTGTTTTCTCTGCTTCTGCTCTGGGACTGTAAGCACTTCTAAGGGAGTTTCATGACTTACGCTGATGAACACCACGCACAGATATGGTTTCCAATTTGTGTTAGGTCTTTGGTGCTTCTGGACGTCTCTCTGCTTTCTCCTAGTTAGCCACTTTTGGATTCCTCATGGCAGCCGGTCCCTCACCCTGTGCAGATCATGCAGGCAGTCTTGCCTCATCTTTCACAGGGCGAAAATGACTCTTACCTCTTGAGGAGTCCCTGATTTTCCCTGCGTGTACCTAAACATGTGCCCGTGGCAGTCACACCTCCTCTCCTTTTCTCTGTTACAGACAGAGTTTATTAAGGTCGACCTCTTCACCTGTATACTGGCCTCCCTAACCCTGTCCACCTTTCCTGCTACCTTATTCTATGCCTTTCCCCTCGTTTGTCTCCACTGTCTTTCCTCTGGCTTATTCATCGAAGTCTATGTATGATCTCAGATTGCTTCCATCTCTCCTCCTCCAGGTAGCCTTCTCCTGACGTTTCTCTCCCTTCCTTTGCAACTGGTGCCCTCACTCCCCTTTCTCTGAAGCCATAACCATTTAGCTTTTGTCCCAACATGTTATTGAAATGGATCTTGCTCAGGTTACCAATAACCTAATTTTCAAATCTAATGACCTATTTTTGGTCTTCTTTCCTGCTGCTTTAAAGCAGTCGCTTGGGTTGACAACTTCCCGTATTTTGAAATACTTTCCTTCCTTGGCTTGATTTCCTTTATTTATTCATTCACTCAATAAACATTTATTGATCCCTACTCTGTGCTAGGAACCCTATTCTAGGTTCTGGAGATTCAGCACTGTATTGTGTTCTCATGGAGGAGGCAGGCAATGAATATAAACAGAAATGCATCTAAAGTGTCATGTCAGATAACAACGAGGCCATGAAGCCCCTTCCATTGCTGGCCACTCTCTCCTCCAGTGCCTTTGACAGTCTCTCTGCTGCTTCTTCTCTCTGGTTCTTCAGTGTTTGTACTCCCAGGGTGACCCGTCTGTCCTCCTGCCTGCTCTTTCTACAGAGCCTCTAAGAGATCTCGTCCACTCCAAGGCTTTACTGATATCTCTGCTAATGACAGCTGCACCCGTGTTTCCGTCTCAGATATATCTTCCCATGTTTGGACTCTTCTATCCAGTCATTTACTGGACATTTCCACTGGGGTGTCCTCTAACCACCTCGTATTTACCAAGTCCAGGCTGACAGCCTTCTATAACCCAGACCTGTCCTACTCTCTGTGTTCTCTGTTCCCCTCAGTGTTGACATTGTTCCATCAGTCTCTCGATCTAGAAAATTTCCCCTCATCCCTACTGTGACAAGTCACCAAGAGCAGTTGATTCTGTGACTTCAAGGCTGGAACTCTGCCCTACTTTCTATCTCAGGGTCTGTGCCTTAGTTCAGACTCACCTCAGGTTTTTTCTGGGATCCTGCCTTCCAGCAGGCTTCCCTAACTTCGGGCCTCCCCACTCCACCTCTCACCTTGTTGCCAAAATTATCACTCTAAATATACCTGGTTTTTCCAGTTCCCAATTAAGGAAAAAAAAAAAAACTAAAAAACAAACAAACAAAAAAAACCCCCAAAGCTCTCTCATCTCCCTGTGGCCGGTAGCAGGTTTTAAGAACTGTAGGATACAGCTGATTTATGGCTCATGAGATCATGTTAGGGGGCTGCAACAAACATTCAGAAATACGAAATAGAAAGTGATCGGGGTGAGTTTCACAGAGAAAGGGTAAGTGTTTTGTGAACCTTTCGTTGCCGTTGTCAATACTTGTGTGTATGCACTAGGTTGTGATGTAAATATGTGTCGTCTCTGGGCAGCATAGAAAAGTTCAAAAAAGTGCTGGCTTCTCAGGGATTATCTAAATTCCTTCGCTTGGCATATAAGGCCCTTCTCGGTCCTGCCTCAGTCTTCCTCAACAGGTTCTTACACAGGACCCCATCACAAGCAAGCTCTTCTCAAGTCACATGTAAATAAATTCTCACTGTCCCTGAGCTGGCTCTCTGCCCAGTCCATGCCTTGCAACTCCGGCCCTCTGGCTGCTTTGCTGTTTTGCAGGCAAACTCTTCCTTGTTTTTCATGTCTCAGTGACAATGTCTCTTCCCTGGCCCTTCCTAGGCAGGGCTATTTGTTCCCTTCCTCCATGGGCGTTCCCCAAGCTTGCTGATGTGTGGAGCGCTGGCCTTTTTGTTTCGGGATTACCTGCTGACAGGTCATGTCTCCCTCATTAGGCCATGCAGAGCGTGGAATGAGAGGCCAAGTCATCTTTCTGTCTCTGGCATCTAGCACAGGTACACAAAAGCACTCAGGAAATGTAGGAAACCGCGTCCGGACGTGTGTGCGCATGTGCGTGCGAGAGAGAGCACCTGTGGTCCGGGAAGGTGCGCCGTAGTTTATGGCAGTTATAAATACGTGTGTGTAAGCACACACAGCTCACTTCTGAGTTCTTGAACTACTTTCATGTATTTACGACCTCGCCCAGTGCCCCTGAGGCCAGACACTGACCACAGGGTGTTCTTTGCCACTGTTCCAGGAAAATTTCACGTGTATTTTGTCATGTGCTGGTAGCAACCTGACACCAGACTCTGAGCTTGTGGCGGGTCTCTCATCACTTCTAGAGGTCAAAGCCTTGTGGTGTTGCATCCAATGTCAATTACACTCTGTTTTCCAAAAGCCTGAGTTATTCAGGGGCCTGAGCCTTTCAAACAAGGCACTTGTATACCTAATGATAAGAAAGACACAATTTTATTTTCTCATCCCTGAATGAATTTGGTTTACTATCAGCACAGGAAAGGGAGGAGGGATGTTGGCCTGAATATCTTCTTGTTACGTTATTCTTACTCCTCAACTACTTATGACTACTTTTGAATTAATTTTAGAACACGTGCCAGCTACCGCCTTGTAGCAACACTAAGTAATGTCCAAGGGGGTCCTTTACTTGGAGAGAACACCCGTTTCTGGAGGGGGACACGCATCTGGATCCACCTTTACAACTTAGTAACTTAGGTGACCTTTCAGAAATCACTTATATTTCGTGAGCTTTAGTTTCGCTCTGTGTAGAGCAAGGATATAATAATACTTCCCGTATAAAGCTGTTTTGAAGCTCACATAGGTTAAACGGCTTTGGAACCTGTGAAACTCTCTCCAAGGGTAGCATTTTGAAGTCAAAGAGAAAGAACAGAGAGTACAACAAAGAGGGGGACGAGACATGGGAAAAGAGAGTGAGAGAGACAAAAAGAAGAAAATGAGACTTCAAGTGGGATAGAAAAGACTGGCCTGTCTCATGGCCCTCTTGTCACCGATTGCCTCTGGTCATTTTCTCCTCCAACACTGGTTGAGTGCCTTCTGTGTACTAGACCCCAGAAGAGGTACTGAGTGTGCACACATGAGCTGGGGGAATACCAGTTCTAAACAGCAAGGAATCTAGAGTTTCTCAGTCTTGGCACTGTTGACATCCGGGGTTGGATGATTCTTTATCATGGAGGGCTTTCCTGTGTATTCCCTGGTCTTTACTCACTAGGAGCCAGTAACCATCCCCACCCTCCACTCCTCCAGTTAGGACAACCCAGAATGGCTCCAGAGGTTGCCAAATGTCCTCTGAGGGGGCCAGATCACACCCCACTGAGAACCGCTGCTCTAGAGAGATATTTGCCCACCTACCTATGACGTGTTGCAGGGATGAAGCAGATCTCGTACCTTTGGGCGGGTCACCACTGGCTTTGCAGACCTTGGGCATTTCACCTGAAAAAATGAAGTGGATAAAGGTTTCAAAGAAAGTTGACTTTTAGCTCCTTCAGGAAAGACCCTACCAAAAATCAGTTAAGTGAAATTATTTCCGAGATGGGCAAGTAGAGAATGAGAAAGTGAGTAGTAAGAAAACTAGGAACAACTCCCCCTCCCCCAATGTCTTTAGTGAGCTGTTTCATAGCTTTAGGACACAATCTTATGATCAAGGGCTGAGGATCTGGGTTTAACTGTGACCCACAGGAGCTGGGCAGATGTCGGTTCCTGATGAAATAGCTCGCTGGGGTAACCGAAGAAGAGTGGGGAGACCTTGTGTCAGTGTTACCCTGCTTTTGTGTTTCAAACAACTAAAAAATATACTTGCTATAACTTATTTCATCTATTTCGTAGGAAGTACTTAATTTTCTGTATTCTTTCCCTATTGCTTTGTCAAGAAATAACCGGTGGGCTTCTTCAGAGGGCTGGTCATTCTTGATAAAGCAGTAGAACTCTTTTCTCTAGTTTTGGAATGGAATGACCAAAAAGGCTTTAGAGCAAGTGTTGCTCCCAGACTGTTCAGTTTCTTCCACCTTGGCCAGAGATGTGAAGATTATTTCGTGTAAAAAAAAATTGGTTCAGCAGAAAAATGATAAAGAAGAAAATAGATGCAACATCTTCTGTACTCTTGGAAAAAATTTTTTTAACATTTGCCAATTTTTATTTGAATATTTTATTCAACCCATTAAAAATGAAGGGAAACTGCTTCCCATAGCATTTTCTGTAACTTTCAAAAAATTGATGTATAATAAATGTACATAGTTTTGGGGTACATGTGATAATTTAATACATTCATATAATTTGTAAAAAATCAAATCAGTGTACTTGGGATATTCATCACTTAAAATATTTGTCTTTTCTTTATGCTAGAACCATTTAAATTCTTCTCTTCTGGCTATTTTGAAATATATAATAGATTATTGCAAACTATAGTGAGCCTACTAATCTATCTAACACTAGATCTTATTTCTTCTATCAAACAGTATATTTGTACCCATTAGTCATCTTCTCTTTGGTTCCCTCTTCCCCTGCCCTTCAACTACCCCAAAAGAGCACAAAACATTCTACGATAAGGACATCTGCACCCGAATGTTTATGGCAGCACAATTCACTATTGCAAGAATGTGGAAACAACCCAAGTGCTCGTCAATCCATGAGTGGATTATCAAAATTTGGTATATGTTTACAATGGAATATTACTCAATCATAAGAAATGACAGTGATCTAGCACCACTTACACTTTCCTGGATTAAACTTAAGCCCATTATCCAAAGTGGGGCACCACAAGAGCAGAAGAACGGGATCCATTTGTACTCACCATCAAATTGGTATTAACTAATCAACACATAAATGCACATATCAGAACAACATCTATTGGATGCTGGGGAAGGGGGAGGGGGGCGGGAGGAGGGGGGAGGAGGGAGGAGGGGACGGGTATTTGTATACACAAGGAGTGCAATGCGCACTACCCGACGGATGGACATATTTGAAACACGGACTTGGAGGGGGGGAACCAAGGGCAACACACGTAACCTAAACATCTGTACCCCATAATATGCTGAAATAAAAAAAAATAATTTTTTAAATGTGCAAAATCCCTTAGTTTACAGGAGTCAGGAAAGAAATATAAGTGGATTTGTGATGAGGACATTAGAAAATGGCGAAAAAATTTACCTTAAAATGGGAACCTCAGCCTGCCCAACAAAGCAGTTCATTCTCAGCATCGTACCTTGCTTGCTTCTTAATACGTTATCTGGTTCACCCACGCCTCCCTTTGTTTTGATCTGCAAAATGGGACTATTGATACATCATTTCACAGTAGTGAAGAATGTTTTAACTAAGATCTTGCAGCTTTCCTGACAGCTGAGCCTTAAAAAGGTCAAAATGTTCTCCCCGAGTCTGTGTTATAAAAACATTCACCTGCCTTACAGGAGCCTGCTTTCTGTGTATGTTTTCGATTACATCGGTCTGGGTATTTATCTTTTCAGTATAGCACTATTACCCTAAGGTACATATTTTTCAGATCATTATAAGATTCCTGGTGTGATAACACTGGAGAGGGAAAAATCCATGCATGCAAGCCAGACTTGGAACAGTTTGAGCTTTTACAGCAAAATTGTATTGCTTATTTCTAAGCTACACATCTGCAATGGGCACTAGACCATACTTAAGCCATAATGCATGGTTTTAAGGTCATTGCCGGTTATTATCTGACCGGTAATGACCACAGAACTATACATTATTGCTATTAGGAGCTATTTTTGTACTATTTTCAGTTTTCTTTTTTATTGAGTAGCTGTTGACACCCCCAGAGTTTCACAGAGTTGGATTACAGTAGCTGAAATTCTCAGTAATTTCACTGGGTTTTGTTTTGGGGAGAAGCTAGGGCATAGCTGCTGTTTTCGGTTGTATGCTGTCAAGGAGATTGAAGTTTATTTAAAATGCTCCTTTTATTTTTAAATGGCTCTTGGGACTTTTTGCCCTAAGAAGCCATATTTTTCCTCCCCTTTGAATTAGGGATTAAGGTTGGGTGGGAGGTTGGATTTGTTTATTTTCTTACCCTTTCTGAATAATTAGTTATTATGTCTCAGAAAGAATCACAATGTCAATATTACATGTTCTGGAATTATAAAGCATCATATTAGGGGACTTTAACTCCATAAGAAGGAAGAAGAATGGGGCCCAAACTTAAATGATCTGTAAGCCTCTCCCTGGAGTTGTAATTTTAAATCATATTTGTGATTGTTTGTTACTTATCTTACCGAGGAAACGGTAGTGCCGGAGTTTGAATTAGTATTAATAAGATCTTTATTTTTCTAATGTGTAAGCACTCCTTTTCGAGATATTTACTGTTAAATAAAACACCACAGAGTAGTCTCTTTGTGTGTAAAATCTCGTTATTTCGTCGTTAGCTTCAGTCAACTTTCATTTTCTGTGGAGATTCAAATAATTATTCAGCAAGTAACGCAGGAAGGGGGAGGAACGAGCAATGCAGCACCGTGACAATTTGATCCCAGATGTGAATTCTCTCCCTGAAAGTGCACAAGTGATATGAATGATTTTATTCAGCCGAACAGTTGGATATAAAGGTCTTAATAATGAAACCTCACTGTGACAGCTTTGCTGTTGGACAGCAGGCTTCGTTATATTTGCCATGTTGATTTATTATTTTTAACTTCTATTACATATGTATGCATGCTATGTAGCAATTTCCCTTGTATCTTTTTTTTTTCCATCACTATGTGGACTTAGGAAGAAGGATATTAACATTTTTAATGGGAAATTTTATGTAGGAATAAGAAAAAACTAACATTAATTATTATACTTGTCTAAAGTAGAGAAGAATCTCCACCATATATCTTTGTCTATTTATGTAACTGTCTAATGGTGGATAAATTATACCCTGGTTGCTGCAGTAAATTAAAAAATAATAATAATCTAAGCTAGAGAAGCAGTTTTATAAATCTATGGTTCTACAGAAATATTTCAGGAGATGATGAAGTTTCCCCCAAGACTTTGTTATTATGTTATAATGTGTGTCATTGTGGTCCAGTTATCGAGACGGTAATTATGGTCCGTGATATTTTAAGGTATCTTCTATAATCTGTTGCCATCATAGTTTTTCCTTCCATAAGAGAAATCAGATGAGTGGGAAGTTGTGCCCCGTGTGATTCTCTGCCAAACTAGAGGGAGCGTTTATTTGGGTGACGACAGAATGCTCTCGTAAATACATAATCCCAAGAAGGTTTAAATCAATGTCTTAATTGGTAAGTGATACTGTAATTATATGCATAATCAGGGAAATTTTGAATCTAGATTATTTACTTGCTCTCAGGAAATTAATCTGTAGAGGTCATATATTAGATTGCTTGTTTATTAAGTGGAACCCCTGTCGTTACAAAGTGCCGACAGGCTCTGCCCTCGACGAAGCATTCTTCTAGATGTTCCCAGCAGGTGTCAACGGCACACAGCCTTGAGTGCTTATTGATCCAGATTCAAACAGTTCATTAATCTAAGCACACATTATATAGATTTTTCAATGTAATTTTGAAAGGGTTGAAAAACTATATTGAATGATGGGAGATGATACTCAAATTATGCTTTTTATAGCACATCTCCCTTGGGGTTATGGCATTCTAACTGGAATGGATACTGGAACACATGGTACGTAGTTCCCACTGGATTTAGCATTTCCTTCACTCTCCGATTTCTAGGTGACTACTTAAAAATTTGCTTAGCATTGCTCTATCTTAGTACTTTTTTTCCCTTTCTTAATCACATAATCACTGAGGCTCCCCAAATAATGCCAAAATTAAAAAGTCAGCTCTCGAGGTGTAAAGGCTGGAAAAAAAAACCCCATGGGCGAAACATTTTTTATAACGTTTTAGTCTTTCTCATGAAGACAGTAAAAGTTTCCCTGAGGTTTTCCATTTCTTCTCAAGATCTTTACGTTTATACACATACCAGATATTTTCAAATAATTTATTATTATGTTTTTAAATTAGCAAAGTGAGACTCTAAGATCTGGAAAAGTTGCTAAAAAGAATCATTTCATGTTGTTCGGTCTCCACCGTCATGGCCACCATTTTGTATGTCTCACGTTGAGCCAAGGTAACATTCCATCCAGATGGGCTTGCCTTGTAGGCAGAGTTGGGTAGTGTTTGACTTTTCCTTGGCCTGTCATTCATGTCGTCAGTTTTTAAAATTTGGAATAATGTCTTTACAGTCTCTGTTAGAACTGAAGCTGAGAATAATTGTCTTACTCATACTAATGTGCAAATGACTGATACTGGCTTATTTCCTAAGAGAAAAAGCAGCAGCAATGAATAGATAATAAGAGTTCAATGGGAAGAAAAAGCATACAAAAAGGGAAAAGCTGGGGGTCATTGAACATCATCACCCCCCACCCAACATGGCTCTCTGTGTCTTGCCTTGATAGTCATAACTTGCCAACCAAGTGAGATTACAAACAGAATGTCTGTTTCATTAGTGAGAAACATTTACTTAGTTTTATTTTTTATTCTGATAATTTAATAGAAGTGTGTAGTCGTATTCTTTTATCTCATCTGGAACAACTTTGGGGGATTTTATCCTTTCTTTTAGCAAAGAGATGTCAAGCCTTATCATGTGTTAGGCATTGGAGAAAGTAAGTCAAACATGGGCATGGGTTTGGAGGCAACAAAGTCACTGATTTGTCATCAGGTACGTAATTTTGTGGCAAGTTGGTGAGTTCTGGACTTGTGAGAACAACCAGTAGCTATAGACTTCCAGAGGGAAGGATAACAATTTTTATCTGGGTCAGTGGGGGCAGGTTTATGAAGGAGATGACATGGAGCTGGAATTCAAATATATATATATGGTATTTTCCAAGGTTGGGAAAATTTCTAGAACTGTTCAATATCTGTAACAGGATAATGGGGCTGTATTTTAATTTTATTTTAAACCTAAGGTGTCTGTGTCTTCTCATCTTAGTGAATTGGCTTGAGATGCTGCAATACTGCTGACCTGTTGGATTAGAATGCTATCATGCTTAAGGATGCTTAACTAGTGGGGTGCAATTATGCTTACTCAGGCATTTGCAACTGATTAAAGCTTTATTTCCAGAGCCTACCCATTGTTTCAGAAGTAATCTGTGCATGATTATGGAAGTTACTGTATTACCTATTTATGCGAACTTTAACAAATTCTATACTAAAGTATTGAGTTGTTGGGTTATTAAAAAGGATTTGCCTTATATGGCCATAGTTCTCTGTGAGAACAGATGGCCTTTTTTTTTTTTTTTCCATTTTTAAGGAGAACACAATAAAAGGCATGTTGGTGTCTTTCACTTACCATTATGTAGTTCAGGGCGTAGGTGGGTCTGAGTTAATAAGGGAAAGCTTACCGGAAGAAGCAGATTTTATTCCGAATCTTAAAGCATGAGAATGAAAGATGGAGAGCTTAGGCAGATCCAGGCATGGGAAAGAGGTTAATGAAAAAAATCTGAGATGGAAACTGAGGACCCTGCCAGCTTTAGACTGTACTGTGCCATATATCCACTCTGTCCAAAAATGTCTCCATGACGGGGACTTTCAAAGTTCTATCTTTTCCTTTGACAATCTAAGATGAGTGATGCTTTAGGTTAAGGGTCAGCAAATTTTTCTTTTCTTTTCTTTTATAAAGGGCCAGAGAGTTAATATTTTAGGCTTTGTGAGCCACATGATCTCTGTTACAACTACTCAACTCTGCTGTACACTCCATTGCAGCATGAAATCACCCATAGATGATACATAAATGAATGGTTGGGTTGTGTCCCAATAAAACTTTATTTACAAAAACCGGCAGTGGGCTAAATTTGGCGTGTGGGCCGTAGATTGCTGACCCCTACTTTAGGTCATTGTTTCCTGAACTTTAATCCTTTTAGTACCACTGTCATGATATTGCTTAATCCGAGTAGTGTCTGCAATATTGCCTACCTAATTTTCTCCCTTAAACAAGATACCTTGAAATTAGTCTCTCAAATTTGATGACTGTTCACCTAGATGTCTTAAAAGAATGTTGACAGGTAGGCATTGTGAAGACAGTGGCTGAGGAAGAGCTGGGAGTAGGGACTGTTACATAAAAGACCAGGACATTATGGGATACCTCAAGAGGCCTCCTGGGATGGGGTTGTTGGATCAAATACAGACCATCCATTAAATTTGAACTCCAGATAACAACAAATAATTCTTTTAGTATAAGTATGTCCCATGCAACATTTGAGACATATTTACGTTAAAAAATTATTTGTTAGTAATATGAGGTGAGGGCCTTTGGAAAGTGATTAGTTCACAAGGGCTCTGCTCCCATGAATGGGATCAGTGCCCATATAAAAGAGGCTTGAGGGAGCCCTTCTGAGCTTCTGCCATGTGAGGACACATAGAAGATGCCATCTATGAGCCCTCACCAGACACCAGATCTGCTGGTGCCTTCCAGCAGTCTCTAGAATTGTGAGCAATAAATTTCTGTTGTTTATAAATTACCCAGTCTAAGGTATTTTGTTATAGCAGCACAAACAGACCAAGACAACTCGCAACCCTACCGTGGCCCAGCAGCAAGAGTCAGTTTGAGGACATGTCAAGTGGTAGAGGTGGGGGCTGGTGAGTGTGGAAGTGTGGGCAGGGAACCATCAACGTGGCCTGCTGGGAGTTCAGTCTCTGGTGGGTCTCAGCAGGGAACAATGAATAAGTCGGCTTGCCCAGGAGGTATGGGTCAGAAATTATGGCAGGTTTTTGTGACTTGGAATCCCAGCCAGGAGTTTGCACATGATCCATTTCTGAATAAAAAAAAAAACACTGGAGAGTTATAAAGAAGGGCATGTGTTTGGACAGAAACGAATCTTTCAAAGAACCTGATTATTAGCCTATTTATGTAGCTATATCATGCCTTCAATGCTCTGGAAAAATAATCAAAGGAGAATTTAGAACTGTTCTCGGATTGTCAGTTTTTCATCTAAAAATGTTAATGTACATTAAACTTTTAATTAAAAAAAGCATATCCCATCACAAACTATTTTTAATATGAAATACTTAGCAGTGGCGCACACAGTCTGTTCTGAGCTTCACCAGGCTATTAACCAGAATAATTTGGGTTTAAAATGAACTGAATTAGGTTGCGATATCCCCAGGTTAAGTCCCAAACAAATTACATTATTTAAACTGTCATCTTTAGAAGGTGCATACATGTTTTCGGTTGTTCTATGTAGGATGAAGTTGCAGCTCAGTTGTGAGTGTCTGATGGCATCAGAAATGTCAGCAACGGACAGAGCCGGTTTACGGAAAAGGGAAAAGAGGAATCTCATTACAGGTCTTTAGAGCCTATTTTTCATCTTCCTTTCTGTTTGGAAATAATCTAATCTATATAATTGCATGCCTTGGAGACTTTAAAGGACACAAGGCTGCCTTGATTTAGACTAAATATTTGTGCAACTTTGTGAGTTTGTATGAGGATGCATTTGGACATGAAAATCTAAAGCTGGCAGGAATTTTTCTATCCTTTTTGTCTCTTCTGGGTGATTTGGATGTGATTATAATCAGGAAATAGTTTGAATGTGATAGGACCCTGAGGATTCCTAATTCTGGCCGTCACGTGCACCAGCCACTTCTGTTTCTCTTCGGAAAGAATTGAGGAGTCAGCGGATGGAAGTTGCTTTTTCAGACTGGTGAGAACGAGTGCACCCCAGCTCACCTGGCCGCTAGGTGGCACTGCAGCCACAAGGAAGTGTGGTCACAGTTACACAGTTCGGCTGTGGCATTAAGGAAGTTCTCCAAGGCTGAGGTTGGAAGAGGACAGCCTTTTTATTCTGTTTTTTGCAGGACTGTAGGCCTCTTTGGGTTCTACTGTATACTTCGTGTATCTAGGATGATGCTGAAAGGGAAGAGGATTATTTGGTTAGGATGTGATGCTTCCTGTGTTTTCGTGGTTGTAAAGCGCACGCACACAAACACACACAGAGTTGAAGATTTGCTAGGGATTGGTGTTGGTTGGAGGGTGGGATGTGAAGGGCAATATCACACTTCTGTGGTTTCTGAGCGGGATGGTCTGTTCCAACTGAGCAACAGATGGTGCCCTGACCCGTGCCCTTTTCCTTAGTGTTCATCTGCCGGAAATGTTCTCTTAGTAGAGATGACCAAAATTCTGGAAGATGGTAATTGTCATAGCATCTCTCTTTATGCGAACCTCATCTTCTAGTTGTTTTCTCTCTGTTTTTAACCACTGAGAAAAATAAATGATTATCCAGAAGTATTTTTTGTTTTTCCTTTACAAACAGAAGCCAAGCATTTGGAACCTAGACACCCCACTATTGCCCCAAAGAAGAAAAGAAACCAATGAGAAATCTAGTAAGAGTGTCAAAGAGTGAAAACTGAATAACAGCAACACAAGTTGCTCTTGAAATACAAGAATTCTGGCAGAGATTTAGCAAAAATATGTCTGTCCTAAATAGTGAAAGACGTGATATTGACTGACATCGAAATGTATCTGGTATAAAATAAAATTCGCTGTCAAATAACTGGAAGAAAAATTTGCTGAGGACATATTGGTACTTAAATCAGTGAACAATAGGATTGATAAAGGAAATGGTAATAGCTATGTTTATGGAGGTCCTACTGTGTGCCAGACACTTTTATATAACACCTAATCTTTAAAATAATTCTATGAAATGGGTATTATCAACCCATTTGGCACAGAAAGAAATGGCAGTATAGACAGGTTAATACCTGGCTTGGGTTCTAACACCTTTAAAAGCTCTGATTAGAATTAGGTCTGTTAGGTTTGAACACTGTGTCTTGGTGCGTAGGAAATGACTTGATAGGAACATGAGGGTAGAGGCAATGTCTACACTGCTTCTCATTGCATCTCCAGTCCCTCTATAGTGCCTGGCTGGCTCATGTAGGACTTTGGTATACATTAGTTCAACCAATAGACAAATATCCGAGAACTAGAAGTATTCTATGGTGTTTAATTAGAAAACAGGTTAACCCTTGATGTACAGAATGTAATAATAGCTTCAGATTTGGGTGTCTCTTTATAGTTTAGAAGGACGGGAACATACTTTATTTCATTCAACCCAACCTCAGACCCCAAGTTCATGGTTGTGGGGAGTATCGTTGAACTTTACAAAAGGAAGAAACTGGAGCTCTGGGATTAAGGAACGTTTCTGAGGCTGCACTTGTTGAGTACACATTTTCTGACTCTAGACTTGGTACCTGTAAGGCAGCCCCATGCTCCATGGATGCCCATATAATTTTTTATAAATTAAAATTATGTATAATGAGTAACATTCCTATTATTTTTGTTATGTAGATATGATAAGCATTCCTACAGAAAAACCAAAATAAATAGTCTGATGGGGGGAGGTAGTATTATAGCCATATAGAAGCCATTTCACTTAAAAAAATACTTGTTTTTAAACTTTTACCTATGATAAATGTTTATTCTAGAAAACTTAGGAAGTACAGATAAACAAAATGGAATGATGAAAACCACTTATTTCCTTTTAGAATTAGAAAATAAACATTTATACCATCTATACTTTTTTCTATGCATATATATATATTTTAAAAAGAGATCATGTTTTATAATTTGCTTTTAAAGCTTAATATATTGTACCCATCTTTATGTGTCAATAAATTATTTCTATATCATAACTTTTAATGGCTGCAAAATGACCTGCTGGATGAACGTATCATAATTTATTCAACCAATGCCTTGCTGTTGGACATTTGGGTTGTTTCCAAAGTTTTACTATAATAAAGCAGTATTACAACGAACATCCTTGAATATATATCTTTGTGCAGTTAATCTTGACCCATCGTTTTATAGATGAATTTACGTAGACCCTGAGAGGTTATGAAATTTACTTGAGAGGCAGAACTTGGATCAGAATTCAGGCTCTTAAGTCACTGACAGCTCTTTTTCTGTTACATGGTGAGGCCACAGAACCTATCTGGTGGCTGTGGCCATTTCCTCCCACGGAAAGGAAGGAGTTGCTGGCGTGTGCTGGGAGTCGTTCAGCCACAGAGCTAAGCTACCCCCTTTCTTGTTTTTTTTTGAGACAGAGTCTCGCTCTGTTGCCCAGGCTAGAGTGAATGCCGTGGCGTCAGCCTAGCTCACAGCAACCTCAAACTCCTGGGCTCAAGCGATCCTCCTGCCTCAGCCTCCCGTGCAGCTGGGTCTACAGGCACGCGCCACCATGTCCGGCTAATTTTTTTTTTTCTATATATTTAGTTGTCCAGATAATTTCTTTGTTTTTTTAGTAGAGACGGGGTCCTGCTCTTGCTCAGGCTGGTCTCGAACTCCTGAGCTCAAACGATTCACCCACCTTGGCCTCCCAGAGTGCTAGGATTACAGGCGTGAGCCACCGCACCCGGCCTACCCCCTTTCTTAATTTAAGAAAAGTCAAATTAAAAAAAGATAAGGTGACTTTATTGCTTTAACTACTGTTAATACAAATCTTTCTTTGAACCCTTTTCTTCTATAACTTTGTATTTGCTTATTTTCCTTCCTGCTTCTTTGATCTTCCTTTCTCCCATCTTCTACTTCCTCCCTCCCTCTCCCTTCCTTCCATCTTTCCTTCCTTCCTTCCTTCCTTCTTTCTCCTTCCTACCCATTGTCATTATTCTTCGAGTTTCTGTCTTCTGTCTTCTGTCTTCAAATTTCTCTTCCTTCTGCTTTCCCTACTTTAATGATTTCATCTCTTGCTTCCAAATGGCTCCCAAATCTGAAACTCCAGTTCTGGTGCCTCTCCCATAGGCTGGTTCCTATTGACTGTTAGACATTTGCATTCCTGGAACCGGAACTTCTAATTAAAGCCTCTCATTTCCACACACCTGAGTCCTGAGTTGTGTGATTTCTTTGTCTCGTCTTCCACATCTTGCCAAGTGCAGTTAGGTCTCTGTCTCTAGCACTCAGTCCTTTTTTTCCATTTCCACTGCCTCTGCCCTAATTCCAGTGCTCATGACCTCTTGCCTGGACTATTGCAGTGGCTTCTCATGTGGTCTTGTGCCTGTCTTCTTTCCATGGCCAATTCGTCCTGCACAGGCTTGGCAAATGTATCTTCTGAGGTCACTGCTGTGGTCCACACTGTCTACTGAACAGATTTCAAAGCTGCTAGCCTGACCTTTAAGACTCTTTGTAATTTGACCCTAACTACTTTCTTAGCCTCATCTACCCTCTTTCTCTACTATAGACATTGTGCTTGAGTCAGTCTGGACTCCTTGATACTCCTTTAACACACCAGGATCATACTTAACTGGCTCTGAGCCTTGTTTGAGCCAGTTCCTGGGCCTGAAGTACTTTTCCCCATCTGCCTTTTAAGATCTTAAAGCATGAATGCCACCTCTTCCATGAAGCCTTTCCTGGTTCCTTAAGTCTCAGTGTCCTTCTTGGGTTAATCACAACTCTTTGCTGGCAGTACTAACCATACACTGTCGCTATTCATGTACATATTAATAGTTTATGGCCCATCTCACATTTTAATCTCTTGGTAGGTAGGAACATGTACCTTTCTCAAATCCCTGCAATCTCACCCTGCCCCCTTAATATAAGTGTTATTTCCATACCAGGTTCTCAAAAATTATTTGTTGAGTAAATGAATTAAAATAACCTGAGATGTAAGAAATTTTGCATAAATTTATCAGAAATACAGCCATAGTATAAAGCAAAATTCAAGAGCTCACTATTCTTAAGGCAAAACCAACTTTATATGTGTTCATAATAGCTGATAACTTATTAAACCCTCTTCTTGCTCAATGTCCTGGCAACACATATGAATGAGATTCAAAAATAGCTTGTTAGAAGGTCAGTAGAGTTGGCCAGAAAGGTCTACTTTTGTAAGTAGGAACCCTTTTCTTTGTCCTTAAAATATACTCTGCCCCATGCCCTCTAGCAGAAAGATCACAAGACTAAGAGTCAAAATATTTGGCCTCTGCTACTTATAAACTATGTAACCCTGGGCAACTTTTCTCATTTGTGTCATAGTGTTACCTACTGTATTACTTAAGCATTGTATTTGGCTGTTTGTAACAGACATTTGATATGGTGGCTTGAAAATAGAAAGATTTCTTTTTCTTATAAATAAAGTCTGGAGATGATCCATTGTTCTGCAGTTATCAATGACTCCCGCTCCTATTCTCTATCTGTCTTGCCCCTTGGTGTGTGGTTTCCATCTTCAGGGTAGCCTCTCACAGATCAAGGTAGCTGCTTGAGCTCCAGCAATCATGTTACCATTCCCAGCAAGAAGGAAGAAGGGCCCAAGGTCACTGCCTCCTCCTGAATAAGCTCTCTTTAAACAGTTTTAAAACATTTTTCCCAGAAGTTCTACTCAACAACCTTGGCTGAGAGGTGGTGCAGTGCTTCTCAGCCCCAGCTATATTTTTGAAACTCGTAGGGGCTTTAAAAAGCACCTATACTTGGGGCTCACTGCAAACTAAATCAGAATGTCTGTGGTTGGCGTTAGGACTCAGTATTTTTAAATGACCCCAGGTGATCCAATTGCATGGTTGAGATGGAGGACCACTGAGCTAGGGTGACCATATATGTAATTGGCAACCCAAATGAGACTCTGGAGTGAAAGGGGGACAACTGGCGTAAACTAGGCCTATCCCAGGTGAACCCAGACACACAGTGACCCTCGACCCCTATCTATAAGGGGGCTAGACACATGGTTTTCTACTGCTGCTGCTCTGGAAGGAGAAGAAAGAAGGGAAGAGAAGATACTGGTTGGGCTCCCACTATTCGCTTCCATTCCCACTCCGGCTTTCGGTCAGGACTAAATAAGGTAAATGTACATGAAGTCACTTTGTAATCTTCAGTGTTTCAAAGATGTGCTCATAAATATTATCGTAAGTCAGTACAAATATGGGATGGCTAGAAGGAACCTGGTTTGGATTCTCTTAGGTCATTTGATTAATTTAATGCCTTGAGGTCATTTGCTTAACAAATGCTCACTGGGAGACAGTGTCTCATGGTGGTTTTAGAGCGTGGGCTTTGGAGGCTGACAACCCTGGGTTCGAATCTCACCTCAGCTCCTTATCGTCTGATTTCTCAAAATCTCCTTTTCAAAGTCCCCATAGTATTCCTTGACTCAAGGGGTTGTTGTAAGGATTAAAGGCATTAACACACGGAGAAGATTTAATTTGGGACTGGGCATACAGTAAACATTCAATCATTGGTTACTCATTATCATTCCTAAGATTACTTCAGAGGATGCTGACCAAGGTCATCTTTCCTGCCTTTCAAGGGTCTCCTCAGACTGACGTTGGGCATGGGTTCTTTCTCCTCTCCTCTCCAGCGGGGCAGAGAGCAGCAGAAAGAAGGAATTGCAGATTCAAAATGTCTTCCCATGCCCATGGACCCCCATCCTAAATGACCCCCCAACAAGGATCTGGGCTTAAATAGCAGTGGAGATCCCAGCTGGCTAAAGAAACTAATAGCCAGAATTAAATTAATTATTTCGGTGACTTGATCCACACGTTGGGAGATTTGTGCATTTGAAATAACCTTTGCCTGTGGCGATTTTGTCTCCGTGATTCTTCCTTCTGGCCGCTATGTTCCTGGTGTAATCTCCCTTTCCATCCACTCAGCTGCTAACTTGTAAACTTTCTTCCCCGGGGCTTATTCCTCTAATCTTGCCTTCTCCGTGTTTTGCTGTAGTCTTGTCTTCCTTTATTCATTCTGCATTGCTTTTATCTCCTTACTTTTCCTCCTGCTGAGTGTAAACAAACCTTAAGGCAAAAAAAATGAAGCCAGGCAGGATGCTGCTTAACTCCCTTGAAGGGGAAAACACAGTCTAAATCTTAGAGGCAGTACACTCTACTGTTGGCAGAGTCAAAATTCAATACTTTCTACTTGTTGCATCGCCACCTATACAATGCTGAGATGTCTGGGAGAAGTAAGAAAGGGAGTTCTAGGAGGAGGAGTGCCTCACAAGGAAACTGCTTTTGAATATATTTTGAGTTTGTTGGTAGAAAACCATTAGAAAGCCTAGGATTTTCTTCGTAGAGATGATACTTCTAATTGAGTCTGAATCTTCTGTGCAGGGTTGGCCAAATTTTTCTGTAACGTGCCAGAGAGCAAATATTCTGGGCCTTGCAGGCCATCCTGTCCCTTTGACAACCACTCAGCTTGGCTGGCGCAGTGCAAAAGCAGCCATAGACAATGAGTAGATGGGCATGACTGTGTACCAATAAAACTTTATTTATGGACGCTGAAATTTGAATTCCATATAATTGTCATAAGTCATTAAATTTCTTCTTCTTTTGATTTCTTTCCCCCCAACCATTAACAAACGTGAAAACCATTCTTAGTTCATAGGTTGAAGAACAACGAACAGGTGGTGGTGGGGGTTTGACCTCTGGGCAGTAGTGGAATGGAGGGTGCACACCGACTGCAGTTAGAAAACCTTGGTTCTGGTTGCTTCATTTGGAGGCTAGTCTGAGTTTTCTCATCTTAAAAGACAAACTGAATGACAACACCAAATGCTGGCAAAGAAGTAGAGCAACTGGAACTCTCACTGATTGCTGGTGCGAATGCAAAATGGTGCAGTCACTTTGGAAGACAGTTTGGCAGTTTCTTGTAAAACTAAACATACTCTTACCATACGACCCAGCAATCACACTCCTTGATATTTACCCAAAGGAGATGAAAACTTATGTCCACACGAAAATGTGCATACGGATGTTTATAGCAGCTTTATTCACAATTGTCAAAAGTTGGAAGCAACCAGGACATTCTTTAGTAGGTAAATGGAAAAACTGTGATATATCCAGACAGTGGCACATTATTTAGTGTTAAAAAGAAATGAGCAATCAAGCCATAAGAAGACATGAAGGAAACTTAAATGCATGTTACTGAGAGAAGCCCATGTGAAAAGGCTACTTACTGTATGATTCCAACTATATGACATTCTGGAATAGACAGAATGATGGAGACAGTAAAAAGAGCAGTGGTTGCCAGGTGTTGGGGGAAGGGAAGGATGAATAGGCAGATCACAGAGGATTTTTAGGGGACCGAAACTACTCTGTATGACACTATAATGGTGATTGCAAGTCCTTACACACTTGTCAAAACCCATGGACTGCACCACAACAAGGGTGAACCCTAATGTAGACTATGGATTTTGGGAAATTGTGATGTCTCAGTGTAGGTGCACAGATTGTAACAAATGCACTGCTTTGCCGGAGGGTGTGGATAGTGGGGCAGGCCGCATGTGTGTGGGGACAGAGGTTCCAGATATGGAACGTTCCTGTATTTCTCACTCAATTTTGCGGTGACCCTAAAATGTCTCAAAAAAATAAAGCCCATTAAAAAAATATTGTTCGGCTGGGCGCGGTGGCTCACGCCTGTAATCCTAGCACTCTGGGAGGCCGAGGCGGGCGGATTGTTTGAGCTCAGGAGTTCGAGACCAGCCTGAGCAAGAGCGAGACCCCGTCTCTACTAAAAAGAGAAAGAAATTAATTGGACAACTAAAAATATATAGAAAAAATTAGCCAGGCATGGTGGCGTATGCCTGTAGTCCCAGCTACTTGGGAGGCTGAGGCAGGAGGATTGCTTGAGCCCAGGAGTTTGAGGTTGCTGTGAGCTAGGATGACACCACAGCATTCTAGCCTGGGCAACACAGTGAGACTCTGTCTCAAAAAAAAAAAAAGAAAAATATTGTTCTCATGCCTGTAGCTGCAGCTACTCGGGAGGCTAAGGAAGGAGGATGGCTTGAGCCCAGGTGTTCAAGGTTGCCGCGAGCTATGATTACATCACTACACTCCAGGCAGGGTGACAGAGCTTATATTTTTGTCTCTAAAAAATTTTAAAAAATTAACAAAAATAATTTTAGTGATACCTGCTCAGCTTAACTCACAGTGGTCCAGCAGATCCGATCAGTTAATTGTAAAACTTTGAGCAAACAGGCAGTTGCTACCCAAATGTTAGTTACTGAGTAGAGTCAGCTTCTTTTCTTTCCCCTGGAGTGTTCCACAGAAGAAGAGTCTGGAGAAAGATCTCTTGAATAAAACATTTCTGGGTACCTCTTGGAGATTCGCAATGTACACATTAATGTTTGTGAGAAGACTTGTCGTTAAAAACAACCGCCACCAAATGCAAAAACCTCATTAAGATTGTTTAACCCAACATTTCCCAAACACACACATGACTTCAGAGACCATTAACAAATATAAAATCATTAAAATTAAGTGGCATGGGGGTTTGCAGACACTCTTTGGGAAATGCTAGCCTAAGGCATTTCAATTAATGCCACAGAAAAGATGAACACACACAAAACTTATCTTTGTGAAGCTTCAAATCCAGTAGAGGGGAAAAGACAAGGACTTAGAGTGATATTTGTTCTATTGCTATTTGATGTCACTTAACATGTTGTTTTATTTTATTAGAAAGTTATGAGCCAGTGGCAAATGTGTGTATTTAAGTTGACTTCTTAGATTATTTTACTAGCTTTTTGTTTCATAATTTTTTCAATAGTAACAGACCACTGAAATGGGAAAGACAAGTTAATGGAGGAATCTGCTTCAATTACAGATATTTGTTTTTTTTTTTCTTTTCCCAAACTCACTACATAAAGAGAGGTGTATGTAGAATTACAGTTCTTGATACAGTAGCACACATTGTAGTGGATTAGTTTAATTTATTAGTGAAATTAATGACTTGCTGGTCTCTTTGGTGTTGTTTGGAAGAATAATCAGCTATTCTAAAATGGATGCTCACCCTGTAAACCCCTACGTGGAGTTGCCCACAGCAAGAAGCAGCTTGGTTGACCTCTTGTTTGGAGTAACATGGTTTTCTGGTCCAAACATGGCATCTCTCTGGATCAACAATCACATGCTCTCATGTCAAACCTCATTTCTGATGCCCTGGATGCTGAGCACATATCTCCTCAAGATGCCTCCCACCTCCAAAATGAAGCTTACACACCCTGCATGGCTTATATTTTAATCAGGCCATCCTGAATGCATCCTCTTGAGTGAAGAAGGATCTGTCCAGCTCCTGAATGTAAAGTGATAAAAGAACAGAAATTTAGTATCCTTTACACTGGTAGGCAGATGATCTGTAGTGATATAATATTGTCAGAATCTGGAGAGTAAATGATTTCTTTTCCATTACAGCTTGCAACAATAATATTTATACTTGTATAGCACTTTATAGTGTATGCTATCCCTTTAACTATTTAAGTATTGGGCTACATCATCAGGAAAAACATTCTTTGCACAAGAAGCAGTGAAGCCCAGAGATGCTGAAGAATGTGTCCAAGGACTCCTAGCTAAAAGAAGGTAGAGCTGGGATTTGAATTCACTCTCAACTCCAGGTTCCTTCAACTCTATTTGCTGCCTTCTCAAAGGTGGACGTCCTGTGGTTGGACAGGTAATAATGAATTTATCAATACTGCACATTTGAATAACATCGATGGATGCCTACCACATGGAATCCTCTAACAGCTAGTATTCTTTTCTCTGTAGTCTTCAAACGTTGTCTTAATAAACCCAGAGATCTTAAAAAACATTTGATTAAAAAACATTTAATAATATTCAAGAGAGAAGAGTATAATTACTCCCCATCATCCAATTTTCCAATTTAACAATTAGCAGCACATGGCCAAGCTTGTTTCAACTGTACCCCCCCCACTCCTCAACTGGATTAATATGAAAATTCCAGATATCATATCGTTTCTTCTGTAAATACTTAAGAATATATCTCTAAGAGACAGAGTTTTCTGATTATATTTAACAAACCACCTCCAGAACTTATTGGCTTGAAACAATAGTTTATTGTTGTCTCTCATGGTTTTGTGGGCTGCCTGGGGTGTCGTGATTATAATCAGATTTCAGTTGGGGCTACAGTCATCTGAAGATATGAATGGCTGGATCTCCAAAGTGGCTCACTCATATGACTATCAGCTAGGGACTCTCTGGAGGGGCGTCAATTCCTTCGGTTGCACAGATGGTTTTTCCAAGTGCTTAGGCTTTTCCCAGCATGGCTGCTGGGTTCCAAGAGGGACAGTTCCAGGAGCAAGAGTTCCAAGACACTCTTGTAGAAGCTGCAAGGCTTTTGTGACCCAGCCTTGGAGGTTACAGACCACAACTTCTACTGCATCCCACTGGAGAAGCCAGTCACTAGGGCCACCCCAGATCCAATGCAGGGGAATTAGACTTCCCCTCTCAATGGGAGGTGCAGCTAAAAAAGTAAGAATAATTCCTTAATATCACAAATATCCAGTTTGTGTTTGAATTGCCCCAATTTGAACCGATGGTATTTTACAGTTGGTTTTTTTCAAAGCAGGATCAAAATAAGGTCTACATCTTTTATTTGGTGGTTATGACTTTTATGTTTTCTTTACTCCTAAGATATTCCCTCTCTTTTTTTCTTTGCTTGAAATCTATCTGTTGAAGAAGCAGAGTAGTTTGTCCTGGTGAATGTCCCACAGGCTGGATTTTGCTGCGTGCACCTGTGGTGTTCCTTTGTCCCTTTTACTTTAGTCTTGTAGCTGTTAGATCCAGAAACTTGCTCAAGTTCGGGTCCAAGATTTTGGTAGAAACATCTTGTGGGTGGTGGTGTGCCCTTCTGATTGCATCATACCAGTAGGTGCAAAATCAAGTTTGTCTCTCTTTGGTGATGTTAAAATTGATTTGTGGGTGCAAGTGTTGAATCCAGAGCTCCTTACTCCAGTTGAGCCTTTTAAAAAGATTTTAAGCAGCTGCCTCCCATTTTGTGGGTTCAGGAAATGAGTTTGGAGTGGGTCGATATGTATATTAATACATCTATGTCTGCATTTACTCTGTGCTAACTATGTGCCAGGCATCATTTCAGATACTTTACATGAAATAATTGATTTATTTTTCATAATAAACCAATAAAAGAAGGACTATGATTATCCCTATTTTACAAAGGAGGACACTGAGGCGCAGATCCCCTGTGCCCAGTAGCTAAACAGTGGATACCGTATGTTTAATTCTCATTTACAAAAGGGATTCGTTCTCATTTTCAGCATTCTGGGGGAAACCAACTTAGGTCCATGACAGGGAGAGCAGAGCCAATGGGAGGAAACCAGGCAATCGCACAGTCAGCTGCCTCCTCTTAAAATCGAGTGTCAGTGGACTGGATCCGGGAGAATGCGGGGCTTGCGAGTCAAATTCTTCCCCAGCTTCCCGAAGTAGGAGACTGATCTATGTAACAGGAACACCCCCACCCATTGCATTATTCGCTGTGGAATGGGGTCAGCAGGGTGCGGCCTGCTACCTCCGCAAAGCATGCAGGATGACGCCCTCGTTTCATGTCAGTGCTACTTGTTTTCCCCAGACACCGAGTGCCTGCAGGAAGCTCAGAAATGACAATTTTATTTTAAAGAAAATATTTTCAAATGCAATTTGCAGTTTATACATGAAGAGTAATGAGCAAAATGGATGCAGCTGTCTTTTAAATTAACCCTGCAGTGCCACCCTGTTTTTGCTTTCCTACCGAAGTGATAATGTAGGCAGCTTTTGTGCGGTTCCTGAGGACTTTGGAGCCCTCCAGAGCTTCAAAGAGAGAGTGGAGACGGGCTGAGAAATATGCATGTCTGTAGTGCCTGGTATGTACCTATGGCTGCCATAGCTGAAAAAGAAAAAGCTCAAAAGGACAGAACCCAAGAAGAGCACAGTGAAATGGCTCCTCCCGGGAATGAGCAGCAGGGCCAGATAGCCGAGCCCCGAGGGGTGCTGTCTGGTAGCAGGACAATCGCCTTTCTCCAGGGAACATTTCTGAAGGACACAGCAGCGTTTCTTGCACCTCTGGGGGCTATTTAGAGCCGTCTTGGTGCTGGATGTTCAGTCTCAATGTGGTCTCAGACAGATTCGATGCTCTGTCAACCTCGTGAGCTTGTTCTCTGCCTTCTCACGCAGATACTTGGACATCGCTGGAGCTGTGTCCTCCATCCTCTATCCTCTATCCTCAATGGGGTACCCAACATTTTGGAGACCTTGACCTTCCCCTGTGGGGGTATGTGCACCCAGCGCTGTGGGTCTCTAGGATCACGGACACTGCACGTTGACAAAGCCCATTGTTTTACAAGGTTTGAAAAGGAGAGCTGATTAGTTCCAATTTAGAAGGTGCAATTTCTTAGCATTCCTAGCATTGGCTTATAGTTATTTTAAAAGACACTGAGTGACTTAAATGAGGTTAAGTCCAAACCCCTTTACACAGAGACACAGGCACACACATGCAGACACACCCACACAGTTTAATTTTGATATCCATCACTCCAAGCAGACACAATGATGGTGCATATGACTCAGGGAGAGAAGGAGGACACCTCGGGGGAAATACAGGGACACAGGTTCTCAGGAAAATTCCGTGGTCCAATGAAGGAGAGCTAGGACGCACTTGGGGCTTATGCAATGGCTTTATGTGCAGCCTGACTTCTTTGTGTGGGGAGATGGCTGTGGCTGCAACACGGAGTGTCCAAGTTAACTTGAACATATCAGCCACTCTGGGAGAGGGTATTTTTACTGACCAAGCAGTTGCCTCATTAAAAACGTGATGACATTTTACGTGCAGCACCGCGGTGGTTGCTTCCTTCTTAAAATACTTTTCTGTAGCATGTGCCTTGGCCATGGACAAAGAGCCCTTGTGCAGCAAGCATTTTCTTGCCCGCTGTCTTGTGACTTAAGAATTGAACCTTGTATTTTGTATCCGAACAGCGGAGAGGAAAAGGAAGAAACAAAGGAAGGAAGGAAAAGAGAGGGCAAGAGGGAGAGAGGGAGGGAGGGAGGGAGGGAGGAAGAAAAGAAAGAGAAAAGTCAGGAAGGAAGGAAAAAAGAAAGGGAATAGTGGGGAAAGGAAAGAAAAGTTGGAAGCCTTATAATCACCCCAAGACTGGGTAGTTCATTACAGTTGAGTTGAGTAAGCCATTGTTGAGAGATTTGTCTTCTAATGTCTTCTCTCCTGAGTTAAGGGGATTGGCCACACTGACCGGTTGGAGGCCGTTATTGGGTCGGTCTTTGCCTTGGGACAGCGGTTCCAAGTCTCAGGCGGGGCAGAATCCCCAGCCGTGATGTAACGGGAGTTTCTACCTCACTCTTGTGTGTCATTCCCACACGTGGAGCATCATGGGAGCTGGGCTAGATTGATGTCCTCTCCAAGAATAGCACTGATTATAGAACAGATTTTCCCATATACAGAGCCATTTTTAATTCACTGCCTACCACAGCTGCCAGCCTGCGGAGATAATTCCTTCTAGCAGAATAGCTCTAGATTATTATAGGGAAATCAAATTTGCATAAAAGCGCTCTCTCTTCTCTCTCTCTCAAGTTACTAAACAGATACTGTCAATTACTTTTGTTGGAAGAACTTTTTTGGGGGGAGGGGAAAATGCAGTGTTTTTTGAAACAAATGCCACAAAAACCCTTTCTATATAATTTAGAAAGATTTTGAGGACTAGCATTTTGTGTGACACTTCACATTTAACATATACTTTACTGTTTTCAAAGTGCTTTTCAGTTCAACAGACTTTTTAAGTTTTGTTTTATTTTGTTTTGATCGAGCACAGGTCCTGGGGACATAAAGACGAAGGGCTCTTGTTTTTGAAAAGCTTATGTCATTGGATTCCTGCAAAAATTATATGAAATAAATAAGGCAGGCATCATTGGGTCCATTTTACAGATGAAGAAACTTAGGGCCAGGGAAATTTAAATGGCCTTTGGAAAGTGCGCATAGCTGATAGTTGAAGGATTGAGACTGGAACCCTGGTTGGGCTTTTGCACAACCCGGATACCACTCAGGAGGGGAAAGGTTGTAGTTGCAAATTGGCAGCCTTCAGTTGCTTGGCCAAACCTTTTAATTTGACAACATTTAAAAATCAGAAGGTTTTATTCTCCCAACCTCCCTCTGCAAAAAGAAAGGACTTCTGGCCTCTCTTGAAAAATATAAAATCTGGCAACACCAAGCCTGTGTTCCATCGAGGTAAGACGGAGTGGCCAATGGCCACCACTTGTCACATCCTGATGCCCCGGAGGTCACTTATTTAAGTGACCAGCTTTCGACCCAGAAGGCTTCGAGTTCCCACTCTGCTGAATCTGGGAGAAAATAGGCATGCGAGTGCCCTGTTATGGGAGCAGCACTTGTGCACTCTTCCTAAGATAATCTTTTAGGTTTTCTGTGCCTCAGTTTATCAGCTTTAAAAAAAAAGTTGGCAAGATTGTGCCCTGTGGGTTCCCAATCCTGATGATTCAGGATTTGGAGACTCACGGAAGATTTCTACTTTACTAACCGCTGTAGGCTGATGGTCTACTTTCGTTCTTAAGAAGGCTTTCGTGGCTCTTGTTTTCTTTGATTGCTTTCTGTTTTCTGATCTGTTTTAAGCCACCTTCTGGGGGATGGGGAGTGCGAAGGTAGAGGTCTATATAGCGTTCACTTTTGCGTTTGGGCCTCGATTTCCTGATTGTTGGGCAGATTTCTGTGCTGTACCTAGGTTCTTCTTGTTAGGAAAAGGAGGATAAGACTATCACAAGAAATAGATAAGAGAGATGAGCATGCTTATGAAAACTCCTTAGCTATAAGGTGTTGCTAAATTCTCATTTACTGTGAAAGCTTAATTAAATCATGTGATTTAACCATGGAAGTTACAGATCACCTAGGAATTGAAAAACAACACTGGGGCCTAGGAGGCCTTCTGGGAAGGGATTATATCCAGCAGGCATTTTGTTCGGAGCTCTGCATCTCTGATACCTCTTCCTGGTGCTATGCTGCCACATTTTTGGTCAGAGTTAAGGTGACAATCTGTCCAGAGCCTTGCACTGGGTGCAGTGTTGTTCTGAGGCCCTCTGTATAATTTTGCAATTCTACAATTCTAAATCTGGGGATTCTGTTCCTCAGCTGCCTCCCGAGAAGGTGTATGCCGTGAGTACGCGGCGTGATTTATTCTCAAAGCCAGTGAGAGTGCCCTTGCCTGCAAATACTCCTATTTCTTCTCCGTGCTTAAAATTCCACTTAAGTTGTGCTGTTTTGACTTTAGGCTTTGATTTTGTGTTAAAAATCAGTTAGCAACCTTTCCAACTACAGGGTTTGCAAAACCCATTCATTTACCTTATCTCATTTGATCTTCACAACAGCCCTGTGAGGTGGGAGAGTGGCATTGTCTCCTTGTGGAAAAAAGAAGCACAGTAGAAAGAGTAGGATTTGGGAGCCAGATAGGCTGCATTGGAGTCCCAGCTGTACGGCTCATTAACTGTGTGACCTTCAATGGGGGATTTGACTGCTCTGAGCTTAATTTACTTCCCTGCATGCAGAGGATTCGAATTTTACTTTGCAGAGTGCTTGTAAAGATTAGAGCGAATATTCATTTGTTTGTTCATTCATTATTCATTCATTCCCTGCTGAGAGCCAGGCACTGTCGTAGGCTCTGAGGATGCCTTAGTGCATGAGACAGACCCTGTTCCTGCCCCAGTGAGGCTTACAATCTAACAACAGGCATAGTGCTGAGCATATAGTAGTTCCTCAATAAATGGTGGTTGTTAGGAATGGCTGGCCTAAAGTCACATGCTGAGTACAGGGGGAGTGAGGAGCTGAGCTCAGATTTTGGAGTCTTTGTCTCCAAAGTCTTTGGCTAGGGGGCTCTGTCCACTAGTCCTCTGGGGAAAGGGAGCTTGTTGTTTCTGCAACCTGAGCCATTTTATTTGCGTCATCATCTCCGGTGTGCGCTGTCTTAGCACAACATGGGTAGATGGATTATGCCCCAGTTCTAGGCTGAACCCTGGCACTGCTGTTTAATTGTGCGTCCTTGGACCATTTCCCTGATCTCACTAATTCTCAAGTTCCTCATCTGCAGAGAGGGCCAAGTGACAACAATCAAACGGTCACAGGGATCGGATTATGAAGTTCCTGTGAAGTACCCAGCACAGTGCCTGGCGCATGGTGATGTGTTTGGTAGGGAAGACAAAGCCCCTCCTCCTTCTGTCCTGGGGCCCTTTCTTGAGTCTGGGGATACAGAACTTGGCAGCAGTTGCCGAGTCTGAGAGGCTTGCGGACTCCCTCCCTCCACCTCGCAGCTGTTCCTTCACATCCTCCACGGGGAAAGTGTGCTGGGCTGCGGCAGGTCCCAGAGTCCGGTAAGCCTAGAAAATTCCCACCATTGGATGGAGTCGGCTAGGCCTTTCCTTGGTATTTTCTGGTTCCACCACAACCCAGTAGAGTTCTCTGCAGCAGTCCTGCCCTTGGCTGGGGCGGGGCGAGAGCACTTATGCTGGAGGCTGAGGCTTCATAGCAGCCACAGAGAAGGTGCTGGACGTCCAGCTCCTTTCTGTGTCGAGCGTCTGACGCCAAACTGCCTGGTCTGAGTCCCAGCTCTGCTTCCTACGAGCTAAGTAACTTGGCTTCTTTAAACCCCGGTTTCTTCATCCGAACAGTAAAGATAATAATAGCCAAGACTTATGTATTTACTATGTTCCAGACACTTCACATACACCAACCCTTCCCCCCCACATCAGCCCTGAGTTGGCTACTATTGTCATATCTATTTGTAGATCAGAAGACTGAGGCATAGAGAGATTAAGTAGCTTTGCTCAAGGTAAATGACAGCTCGAGGTTCCAGTGATTTGTCCTCTAAACCACTCTATTTTGCTCCTTCTCCAGTAGGGTGGGATAATAAGAATTTACCTTAGAGGGTTTTTGTGAGGGTTGGATGAAGCGAACGGGAAACACGGGGAGCGCTCAGCCTGGCACGTAGTATAGTATGTGCTCAGTAAATATTAACCGTCATCCTCAGCTCTGAAAGTGGGTGTGCCTCTCTCTCTCTGGAGCGGTAAACATGCAGGGCCTGAGGACACTAAGTGTGGGGTAGTCTTCAGAGACTTTACACTCAGGGGTGTAGGTGTCCATCTTGGCCTCACAGTGGAAGTTCGAAACCTAATGTTCATGAGTCGCACCATAACAATACTCGCTGTGATACCCTCATGGCAATACTAACATTTCTTGCAAATAGGAAGTATTTATTAAGTGCCTAGTTATCCCTCATGCAGTTTCCGACGTTCCAGATAAAAGTAAACAACTTTGAATCACCCCCCTTTAAAGTTATAAGTCCAAAACAAAGAGTGTGTTTGTTTTGTCCTTCATTGATTGTAGATTTCAATCACGTGGCACATCTACCTCACATTTTACATGGGTGCCTTTAAAGATCATTGCTATCTTCATCATCATTTTCATCACCATCATCACAACAAGCTCTTACTAGACACTAGGTGCTGAGCGCTTTGTCTGGGCCATCTCATTTAATTCTCATGTTAGAACACAAAATGAAGGTTTCTGCGAATTAAGCAAATTAAAGCAAATGTATCAATGTCATTGCTGGCAATAGTTACAATACAGAGAAGGGGGCAGGAGGGTGTCTCAGCTTTTTGAATATTTAAGAATTACTCCATAGAATATTTGAAGAGATTCCTTTGGTGTAAATATCTACCTGCTTAGAGTAATAAGACATGAATATTAAAATCCTGGCACTCTGCTGGTTTCCAAAATACTGTCTGGTGGACCTGGGTATTTGTATTTTGTTCATATAAATATTTAATGAAAGCCCACCGTGTTCTGGCACCTGGGTGTTATCCCACACCCCACTTGCCCTGCTCATCTGTGGTAGTTCTTATATATAATGTCTTTTCACTGTGGTAATGAAGTAGTTAATTTCAGTTTCAGTGAGGTACAAGGTTTTTTCTAAAGCTGCCTCTTAATGCTGAATCATTTTTAGTGATGGAAAAAGCAACCTGTCAGGGAAGTTTCTAGGATGGATAATAGGTGAGATTTCCCCCACTTTATAGTGATAGATTCTTTTGTACTTAAAATTTTTCTGACTATAAAAGTAATATCACCCCCAATTTCCAATTGTAACTATTTAGGGGGTTGACCAGATACTCTGATATATCTTCTTGCTCAAAGAACCTAAGAATGCTGGCTGAAATATAACATATTTTCATGATATATGCAAAACAAATGACTGAAATTTCTGGGGGTTAAAAACAAATAGGAAGGTGGAAACCCTAAGTTGACGGCAGAAAGTTAGATTCTTGAGCTTTGACTGCTCTGCTGGGGACCAGAATCCAGGCTTTGGGCTTTTGCAATGTGGGAAGTTGAAACTGAGACCCTAATATAAAGCTGAGACCCTCAAAGGGTTACATTCTCTATGAAAAAAATGGGTTAGAAAAATAAATCTCCCTGTGGGCCAAGAGAGACATCTTAGCCTCAGCTCTGGGTGGGGAAAAAGATCTCCTTCCCAACATTTTAACCGTGGCCTTGTCCTCATTCGGCTCTGGAGGTTGAAATTATGCTGTGCGAGTGATCTAGAAACAGTATTAACGGTAGAGGTCCTGGGTTGGTGGTGCTCAGAGTGCTTAGAAGATGTGGCTACAAACGCTCCCTGGAGAAGTGCACCTTTACCCCAGGCCCTCTGGCATCCCACAGTGACAGAGTCTCCCCACGTGATCTCACAATCAGGAATTACAAACACATGAACAATTTCATTTTTTATATTTAAGAGTCAAGTTGGCCGGGCGCGGTGGCTCACGCCTGTAATCCTAGCTCTCTGGGAGGCCGAGGCGGGCGGATTGTTTGAGCTCAGGAGTTCAAAACCAGCCTGAGCAAGAGCGAGACCCCGTCTCTACTAAAATTAGAAAGAAATTAATTGAACAACTAAAAATATACATAAAAAATTAGCCGGGCATGGTGGCACATGCCTGTAGTCCCAGCTACTCAGGAGGCTGAGGCAGAAGGATCGCTTGAGCCCAAGAGTTTGAGGTTGCTGTGAGCTAGGATGTCGCCACGGCACTCTAGCCGGGGCAACACAGTGAGACTCTGTCTCAAAAAAAAAAAAAGAGTCAAGTGAAACAATGAAGGGCAGAATGAGATCTGCAATTACTTTGTGTATTGGAGCTATGATGATACAGAAAAAAGGACACAGAAAATAAGCTTAAAATGTTTGATGAAATATGAGAAGAGAAGACATGAGCAAAATAATAGACTAATCCCAAATAACAAATGTTTCAAAAATCTATCAAAAAGACTAGGAAGATTTTTTAAAAGACCAAATAAAATATCTAGAAATAGAAATAGAATTACTGAAATTAAAACTTTCTCCATGTAAGACATTTGAAAAGAATAACCCCCACAAATTAACTATTATTCTATTACTCAGAGGCAAGCAATGTGAATTTTTTATACAATTCATTCTTTTTTATATAATTAAAGTCTTTTTTTCTATGCATTTTTTAACAGGATAGATATCATATTCCATATGAGTATAATTTTGTATGCTATCATTTTCTTTTTATATAATAAGCACTTTCCTATCATTGTGCTATATATGTTAATAAAGCAATGCTGTAATGTAAATGTTCTTTAAAGTTGTATATATTTATTTATTTGCCATTGTAAACAATACTGCAAAGAACATCTTGACTGAAGCTGTCAGGCCTTCTTAAAGCTTAGGTTAGGAACTGGCACAGTGTCACTTTCTCCATATTCTACTGGTTTAAATGAGTCACATGGCAAGCTCAGATTCAGTGCAGGAAGGGACAGTATGGGGTGTGAACAATGGGAGGCATGGTTAAGTAGAGCTCTAGCTACCATATACATAATCTTTTGTTTTCCTCTTTTTATACAAGTAGTAGCATTTTATATACCGCTTTGCACCTTGCTCTTTTCAATCAAATATTTTGCAGTACATTCACTATTAATACCTATATTGTCTGGGTTTAGATTTGGCTGTAAGTAAACTCTAAATTACTGTAGCTTAAACAAAATAGCTGTTGTCTTCTGAATTTAAAAAGTTTGGAGCTAGTAGGTACACTCTTTCTATTTTGTTGCTCCATCATGTGTGGCTTTCGTTCTCAAGCCACAAGATCTAAGATGGCTGCTGGAGATCTGGCCATCACAGTTGCATTCCAGCCAGAAGGAAAGAAGGAAAAAGGGGAGAAGAAAGTATGTTTCTCCTTAAGGATACTACCTGGGATTTTTTACCCATCATTCTCACTTACATTCCTTAGGATAGAACATATTTACAAAGCCACAGTTAGGTACAAGGGAGACTAGGAAATGTAATCTTCATTACCAATGGCCATAGACCCAGTGAAAAAATTGGGGATTCTTTTCCTAAAGAGGAAGAGGAAAATGGATATTGGAGGACCGCAGTACATCATAAATCACACTCATGTTTTGTACATCTGAGTCCAAACATAAGGCTTTTGATGTATTCTGCTACATTGTTTTCAGGAAGATTGTACCAGATATAGTGCATTCAAATGCCTCATTTATGTCACCCTCATCAACACTTGGTATAATGAATTTTATAATATTGTCAGTCACTTAAAATTATGTTGTGTTTTAAGTTACTCTTCTTTGATTACTAGTATGGGTTGACATTTTATTCTATTGTTTATTAGCAATTTATATTTTATCTTCTGTGAATTTTTTGTTCATATCTTACATCCATGGAGCAATTTTGATTATTTTTTTCATAACTGTTTACCCATCACTTTATAGTGAGGTTATAAAGTGACTTTATCATGTTAATCATAAAGCAGAAATAAATTTCTGAGAATCCTGGAATAGGGGATGCATGAGAGCACCATTTTGTAACTGTGATGAATAACGAAGAGCTGTCTTCCTCACACCATAAGGAGACTAGGATTGTACAATTTCTAACTTTGCATCTTATTTTGTAGTGTTCTGTAGTGTGTCTTATGCTGTGGACTTATTCTGTAGTGTTTTAATTGCAGAAATTAGAGGAACTTTCTATGAAAAATCAGAAGAACCAGAAAGGGCATTGAGAAAGTGGTGCCATGGAGAGAATTACATGCACATGCGATGTTTGAAGCACAAACTGTGAGAATCAGTGCAGGGCTTTTTGACCCCTGAACTGATTTCTAAGGTTCCTTGAATCCTGCTTTCTCAGGGCTCAGAGAGGAAAAAAAAAGACATACTAGAAGATAAGAATTCTTTAGATAGAGAAAGTTGTAATGATACCGCCTGCCCATTAGAGGGCGCTCCACAGACAGTCGCACCTGCTGTCTTCCAGTTGAGAGCATTTTGTAGACCTCGTCTCATTTAATCTGCGCGGGCAGCCCACCCACAGGAAGAGCCATTGAAGTACTTCAGCACTGGACTCCAAAGGTCACGAGTAAACAACTCTTAGAGAGGGAGAGAAGTCTTCTGTCAGAGGCCTCTCCCTCGTCGTGTGCCTTGGGACTGCAAATGCCCCCTGGTGGATCTACCTGAGAACAGCACTGTCCCCCGCACCCTCCTGATCAGCCCCAGAAAACGTAGGAACAAAAACAGGTTGAGTCTCTCAGAAGCTTGTTTCATCTTCAGAACACTAGAAAAAGGTGGGCAAGAGATTGAAGGCCTGTGTGAAAGCTTGGAAGACCAACGAAGAATAAGACACCAACCAAAACTGAGAAGGTGGAATGTAGATGAAGAGCAAAACGGTGTAATTGCTCTTTTTTGATTTTTTTTAGTACGTGGAAACATGGAGTGTGCAGGACGAGCACCGCATTGGGAGCCAGATTTGGGCTTCCTTTCAGGCCCCATCACTTACAACAGTGTGATGTTGCACGAGTCCTTTTGTGACCTCTCTGAATCTCAATTTCCTCTTCCATGAGCTGGAACAGTGATGCCTGCTCTAACTCCCGGGCTTGGTATGAGGCTCAGATTGTGTCACAGCTTGAAAACGCCTGGTAATCCACGAGTTAGAGAGACGATGCTCTGCTAATTGGAAGAGCGGCTTCTGCTCCCAGGAGTAGCATGGGAGTAGATCATTCCACATTTTCTCCTCTGGATGATTCACATTTCTAAGACTTACTAGTGTTCAGGAGGAGTTTTGGAGTAGAAGATCACAGGGAGCTTGAATCTGGAATTTTAAACTGACCAACCCAAATGAATCTACCCACACGGAACCCAACTCTATTTCTGACTGACTAGTTCTCTGGCACGATCCTATTTAAGTGAACATCAGTAAAGCGTGCGATGATGATAATCTAAGACTATGGGCGCTGTGGTTCTTTGGTTTTAATAAGAAAGAGAGAAAAAACAATTTTACTAACTATATTACCACAGATAATATTAGATGCAAATGATAGCTTTTGTTAAAATTCAATTTTGACAAATCTGAGCAGGAAAATGCTCAGGGTCCTTAAAGTTTTCCATTGGGGGGGGTTGTTTAAATATTGAAAACTGCAAAGAGGATTTTGCAGATAAACCAACTGAAGTTTTGAGAGTTTCTTATTCATCTGAGGTACCACAGCTAGTAGTAAGTGACTGAAGCAGGATTTGAACCTAGATCTTTCTGGCTCAGCTCTGAATCATTGTTCTGTTAATATATCATTTTATCTTAAGAGGGTGATGATTTATTGCTCTAGTTACATCAAGCAAGACATAGTACCAGATATGCTTTTTAATTGTTTTCTGAAAACCAATTAACTTCCAATCTCTATATTATTTGCTTTTAAGCAATAGTGATTAATAATGTGTCTCATCGATTCCAAGACAAGCATTGTCCCCCGACATTTTAGCATCTCTGAAATTGGATACCTCTTACAAGTGGTGGTGTACCATCATTTAATTGGCAGCATTTTGTTTCTTAGTGGCATATAAAATAATGGTGCATCTCACAATTGATAGCATCTTAGATTTGATGAAATACAGTAATAATGACTTAGTTCATATAAAGGATAGAGCAGTATGGAGAAACATACAGACAACCACAGAGGGCACGGGAGTATGATTACCTATTTTCCATCCTTTCTCTTATTGCTCTATTTAAGACGCATGGCTTCTCTCAAATGAGGCGATGTCTTATCTTTTCATCTCTTCTCTGTTCGATGATCTTTTGTACCACAACCAGAGTTTTCTTCTTAAAGAACTGCCTACATGCAATGATTTCCTAGCACCTCATGTGAAGGTCAGACATTTTACCATGAACTTCAAAGTCCCAAGTCTGCTTTCTGCCTTCTTTCTCCTTCCTTCTCTCAGCCAGCTCCTGAGGGACTTGGATCCCAGCGTGTAGGACAATGATTCAGAATGGCTTTAGGTGGTACAGTAACATGGTATTGAATAACCCTGAGTTACCACATGAGCAATTTGCGCAGTTTAGAATTTTCTCTCATCCCTTTGGAATCTCTTGAGGAGGAAGTCTTAGTTGGAGGCTGGGAAGCCTTTAATGTCTTGACACTAGTTTCTCTTTGCAGCAAAGTGAGCACTGGTTCAGACAACAGTATTTAGCTGAAATCTCATGGTTTTGTTTTCATTTATTTACCTCTATAGTTATCTTATACTTGGAGAAAGTGATATTGGGTTTCCATTTATAGTAGTGCCATAAAATTTCCTTTTAAAAAGGTAAATTCTAGTGCAAATGGAGTCAATTAACAAGAGAATATTAAGCAAATACTAACACAGATGATATGTGGCTATGGCAGGAATTGTGCACGTGGTGCTCACAGGACAGAAATGGGGACAGCAGTGATCTGTCCCAAATACTTCTCTGTGTGTTTGGTCAAACTGTTCCTTGATCCATCCTAAATGCTCTTCTTCCTACTCACTAATGATGGAACTCTTTTGCTGATGCCCCTAGTCAGAATTAATCATGCATGCCCACAGGACATTGCTTAACATTTGATTTAGGACTTTTGTTATTCTTATTTATCATAGATATTCACATGCCCATATCTATTGTGATTGGAAGCTTTTTACTGGGAGGGACCACTTCTCAATCCATTTCTGTGGCTTCTTCAATGCTTATATGTGGCTATAGGAAAGAATGAACGGATGGATGTGAAATTCATGTCAGCAATAATTTTATGCAATTTCTCCTCCTCCTGCAGATGCCTCACCTGGTTTTAGACAGCTCATTTGCTTGGCTTACATTGAGGCATCAGCATAAGTAGTAGTTACTGAGGCATTTGTAGAACCTGCATTGTTCTTCAGCATAAATATTTTGCGAGGAAGGTCATAGAATCATCTGAAACCATTCATGAGGAAGTTAACCCTAGGGTAAAGCCAAAGAAAGGCCAGAAGGAGGCGTGTGTGTGTGCATGCATGTGTGTGTGTGTGTGCGTGTGTGTGTGTGTTGATGGAGCAGTAATCCATTGGGTTTAGAGCTATACCTTCTGGTTGACTTCGCTCTTCATTTGAAGCCCAAAAGACAAAATTCAGTGACCAAAGATAATGGTAATCTAAGCAGAAAGAAAGAGAGATAAATAAAATACTTGCAGTTTTTATACTCGAGCAGTCCTGTTATCCTTTTCAGAGTCTCAGATAAGGAGCTTTGCTCAGCCTGTACGAGCTGAGGCAATGGGAAAGTGTGCAGAATTACAAAGATAGATGCTGTTTCTGGAAAGAAGTCTGATCCTGCTACCCGTGTTGTCTTCTGGAAAGAGAAAGCAGAGAAAGATCTGGTACCTGCTACACCATCAATTAAGTTGGATTAATGGTGTTCTAAGTAGCTCCTAATAAAGCCCGCTGTTTACTAATCTTATCTTTGCTAAGGAGGAATGATGTCAGAGTGTGCCTTTGGAAGGGAAGGTGATAAAACGGGAGGCACTTCATGGGTACACACCTTTTATCTTCTGACGTGACTTTCAAAGCATATCTGGCTGCTTTCTATCAAAAACAGCTCTGCTCATTTCATAGCATGTTCTTAAAGAATACGAAGGAGGGGGCAAGAGGCTTAGCCATCTGGTTTTTCTTTTCCTCTTCTTAGGATTCAACTGCCCTGAGGTGCAGTCAACATGTTAGTTTAATTGTACTCCAAGGAATGCTCTAGTACAATCAAGACTGATATATGATGGCCTATGGAATAAGAATCTTTATTTAAAAAAAAAAACCTCTGCCTGGTTGTCAGTCATTTACAAAAGAGAGTCAGGTTTTAATGATTGATGGCACTTGGACAGATCTAACTGTCCTTGCCAGGCTGATTTTTCCCTTGGGTTTTAGTCGGCAGATCCGGGGAAGAAGAGGATGACAATAAAATCCTCACACTATTAGCTTTTCCTAGGGCGTCCCTAGTGCTCTGGCAAACTGAATTGAAATAATAATTAATTTGATCAATTTTACATTAAAAACTAATTTCTGCTTGTAACTTCTGTATCCTTTGTCAGGGCACAACCCTGTGGTCGGCTGATCTTTAAAAGAATATACAGCAGATCTGTTTCAGAGTTCATTGAAAGCAATTTACTATTCACATGTTAAATATATGGGACAGTTGGTCTTGCTACAGCAATACAATTATTCCGGAAAAGAATTTCCAATGATGAAAATGAAAAAAAGTTAAAATAGTTATAATTTACTGCTCCGGAGTGCTGGGCAGCTGTTTTCTGCCTCGATCTGTATTCTAATAAGTCTTTTAAATGAAGAGATTTATGAGATTATTTTAATTTTGATGTCTTTTTAATGCTTCATGCATTTTAAATACAACCTTTTAATAGTGTTTGAGATTGAAGAATTTAATTTTGTTTTATACTGTAGAAATAAATGTATTCTCAGGAGACCATACTACCATTATCGTAGCTCTTTCTTTCTTTTTTTAAGTCAGCATATCCACTACCTATAGCTCGATTGCCAGCCAGAACCAATAAAGTTGGATTTCAACAAAGCCTTTTTTAGTTGGGGAGCTAGCAAATTAGAAGAAAATGTACATCACTATGTTACAATTTAACTGATGCTAACTAGAATTTTCGTGGGTTGGGATGTGTATTTACCCCAGTGGAGAAATGATTTCTTGATGAAGAGGATCCAACTTTATTTGGATGAGTAGTCAGAGATGTATGTGGATTGAATATACATGTAACACATGTCTTGTGAGCAAGATATGGCACAAACTCAAATTTTGGAGAGATCACTGTTGTGTGTATGTAAAACTATAAACTGGTTTCAAAATACATTATTATGGACAATATTCACTGAGAAACATTTAGAAAAGTAATAACTGTCTGATACAATTAGATTTTTAAGAACTTCATAATAATATTTTACTTTTACCTTTACTTTCTAAGCAGGGAAAACCATAAAACTAAGGAAAGCTTTCATAAAAAGATTTGAGGTACTCAAAATAGGCCTGTTAAAATGTAAACACAAGGAATTACCCCTAACTAAAAGCTTTCCCTGATATTTTAAAGCAAAATTAATTATACTCTTAAGTTGCTTTAGATAATTTTACATGTGCTAATTGGAGTTATCAGGGGGTCATGAAACTTAGATCTTCATATTATGCCAGAGAGGGTTTGAAATGCAGAAAATTCTTGAATGCACTTACTCTTTTAAAAAAATGAGAGATCAAAATCTAAAGGCCACTAAACATACTGCTTCAAACAATATTTAATAACCCGGGAAATGCTCCTGGTATAATATTAAATGAAAAGCAAATGTGACAAAATAGCATATACAGCATCCCAATGATGAGCAGGAGCAGTTTTTGACGACATAAAAGATACTGTTATAATATAAACTGCAAGAAGTGAGACAACATTTTGTGTTGGGGGCACGTAAGTAAGCGTATGTGCACATATGCATAGCATGCATATACCGAATGTTGCAATGTTAAGAGTGTTTATTTTGGAAGTGTGGAATTTAGGGTGGTTTTTTACTTTCATTTTCATAATTTTTCACTGTGAAAATGTTTTTACATATTACCAAAAACTAATAAAAATCTATTCCTGTAAAGCAATGCAGAAAAGGGACCCGAATTTATTATATAAATTGCTAAAAATCTTACCTGTTTGTTGCAAGCATAGTATTTTCAAATAGTGATCTTCTCTTAATTTGTATTTGAGGGGAAAAAAAGTGCTACCTTCCTGTCTTGGGACTCTGATCTTATTTTGAAGGTAGAAACACAGACTTGTCTGAGGAATAATCATATTTTATGAACTCAGACTATGTCTACAAAAACACAGTTTTCATAATGCTGCTTTTTTGCAACTTTCTTATTCAATCATTTTCTGTGGAAAAAAAAAGTTACTTATAATTCATGCCCTGATTAAAGATTACTCAAGTTTCACCATACCATTAAAAACTCCAAACCCGTGTAAATTACTTTGTGAACAAAAAGGCAGGTCATAAACTCTCAACCAGTTCCCCTCTTTTGATCATATTGTGGGGATTGACGTTGTTGATACCTTTTCCTCTAATTTGTAGCTTTAGAATAAAACTTCCCTCATCCCTTAGCTAACATCTGTATTCGTGGGGAATCTTGTCAGTTGAATTCTTCTCCTAGACCTCAGCTTTTTGAGCTATCTAATGGGTCTAAGGCCTGTCTTACAGAGTTGTAGTGAAATGAGAAGAGTTAATGCATGCAAATGATGGTATGTGTAAGAAAGGTATAATAATAGCTATTATTATCCTTATTTATGTTATCTTCATTAATCAGAATAAAGGCAGGCTAGGCTCCCTCCAGGCCAGAACTCTGATTTTCTGGTGTCCTGCAACATCTAATAATAATAATGGCCCACATTATCTCTGTGCTTATTATGTTCCAGGCTTATCTCTAAGTACTCTACATACATTAATTAATATTAATATATACTTAATATTTACAAGACCTCGGGAGATATATACTATTATCCTCATTTTGCAAATGAGAAACTGGAAGCGCAGAATATTTCTGTAATTCATTGAGGGTCTCCAAGCTAATAATGTTGGAGCTCAGATTTGAACCCCTCTGACTCCGGAGCCCCTTGTAAGCATTATTGGCCTTTGAAATAGTAAGCAAAATAAATCATTGCTGTATGAGGCATTATTATAGGTGGTAAGAAGCTCAATTCTCATAGAAATGTTGAGAAATAGTCTTTGTTAATCTAAATCACTTGAAATTGAAGCAAGGCCTGTTAGGAACAGACTGATTCAGCTCTACCTTACTGTTGTTATTATTTGAGCATATTCAAAATTTGAGCAAAAACATTTTTAAAATAAATTATTTATCATAAATAGTATTTAACTAAAAATGCAGGGAACTTTGGTATTAATAATTTAGCACTCCACTGATAGTTTATGCTAGAACTGTCTGCCATCTTTATTTCTTTGTTTTCAGGAAAATTGGTGAAAAGTGTCTTATTTTTATATTTCCAGACACTGACTATACAGATAACAAGGTACCTGTCAGTATTGTTTAAATGAATCATACTTGCAAATGGATAACTCTATTTAACCTTGTATCAGTTCTAAACAGGGCTTCAGAGTCTGCAGATGACTCACAGCCTACAAATAGTCCAGAAAAATGCCTAGATACATTTTAGAATTTTTTTTTCTTACTTCGTGCTGTTTCCTTTCCATTGGTTTTGATCCCCATTCCTTCTTCCCTCTTACTTCCTTTTAAACTCTGAATGTTCTTATAAGAACATTAAAGAAATATTTGAAAAAAGAAAGAAAAACCAATTCTTAATCCTACCTCACAGCTTTCTTTTTTTTCAAGTTTGAGTTTGTGTATTATATTATCTTTAAGAATTTCTTGGTTTGTACATATAATTCATAATTATATGATTGTGGTCAAAGTGAAAAAACAATTTTATTTAGCTTTGTTTCATGCACTTAATGACTGTACATCATTCATTAAGCTGATGTCCATATTTATGTAGTTTTCCCTTCACTGTTCAATTTTTAGGTTGTTTCTAAGTTTTTCTTCTTCCAGATAATACCCTAGTGCATATTTTTGTGCATATGGCATTTTTCTCCTGTTATATGATAAATTCCTAAGAGCAGAATTATTGAATTAGAAATAATAAATCTTTATATGGATCTTAATACATAAAATGAATTTGATATTTCTAAGTGAGTAGAAGGAAAGAATGATACAGACTTTGACCCCAATGTAGGCTGAAGTCCCTAAGATTAAATAGTCCAATGAGAATCACAAAAAAAATTAAGTTTCTTAAATTTCTATGCAAACTTCTTCAAGTAGTTTATACTATTTATAAGGGGATTTTCATTTAATCATCCTCAAGTCTACTTAATGTTGAAAGAGTTATTCAGTTAATTTAAAACATCTTGGCCATTCAATAGATAATTTAGCCAAAATTAATTCATTTCTGGTTCCAAATTATTTGTAGCTATCAACTGTGTCCTTTATATTAGCCAACTCTTTAAATTACCCGAGTATCATAAAAATTTAAGGTGAGACTTTGGAAATAGCATCTCAAGATTTTTTTCATGCTAACAAAAGATTTTGTGAGTGTGAATTTTAGCTAGATAATGCGGATGGTTCAAGAGCAAACATTTGGACATATATTGCCATATCATTGTTTTGTGGCTATATGACTATATTTTTATTAGGTAAAAAATGATGACTTCATTTCTGTGGTAATCATTACTGCAATGACAGCTAATCACCTATGAATAAACGATCAATGCCTTTCTTTCCTGTTCCTGTGTTCACTTCTAATGTTAGTACACTTTTCCTTCAGTGCATGGTTAAGTTTGTTTAAGGAGTTCACTCCCTCCTTAAACCTGAATTATTGTTTGATCCATAAGCGTCTGTTCATACCGCCCACTGAAACTGCTCCAGCAATGGTCAGTGAGGATTGCTTAGATCACTCCCTTCTTGCCAACCTCTGCTCCTCAGCTCCCATGACCTCACTCTCTCCCACCATTGCATCTTGGTTGCTGTTGCTGGCTCAGCGTGTCTGCCCACAAATGTTGAAGGGTCCCAGACTTCTGAGCTCCTCGCTTCACCCAGTTGCTTATGGTGACTCCATCCGTTCCCACCCTTTTTTTAAACACACAGCGATATGCTGAGTGTTCTCAAATCTGTTCTTCTACCCTTCACTTATGACTTGTGTACACTAATCCATGCAGCCTGCTGTTTATCCCCATCACCTTTAATTCTACACATCCCAAATCAAATTCACTGGCTTTTTGCCCAGATCCACTTCATTTAGGTAATGGTACCACAGTCCACTCAATTACCCAGTTTAGAAACCTGGGAATTATCTTAGATAGTTTTCCCATTCACCCACATCTAACTGGCCATTAAGATAAGTCGATTCTATTTCTTCACTATCTCTGAAACTCCTTCTTTCCTTTCTGTTTCCACTATACCTGCCTAGAATAAACCTGCCAGAATCTTCTAACTGGTATCCCTGGCTTTAGTCTTGCCTTCCTCCAATCCTCTGCTTGCTGCTGCCGGAATGTGTTAAATTATTCATCTAATCTTTTTTATCTAGCCCCTTCTCACGCACCTATCATTTTGGATGATTCTACACATTATCCAAAAAGGATAAAGCCAGACTCTTCCCCATGGTTCCATGGTGTGGCAAATGCCATCTCCATCATCATCTTCCATGATTCCTGGGCATATTCTTTGCTCCAGTGAAGCGCTTCAATTTCCCCCTTGTTTCCTGTGTCTTATGCTTCTGTGCTTTTGTGTGTATTTCCTCTATCTAGAGTGCTGTGTCTCTGTTATTACTGAATTCCTGCATTCCTTGCGAGACACACTTCAAGGCTCTCTTCCTTCTCCTCTGAACTTCTACCTTGAGTTACCTCCAGTTACTCTGTGCCCTCTATTCTCAGAGATTCTCACATCGACTGACATTTTCCACCTCTCCAGTGGAGTGCGAGTTCTTCAGGGCAAGGATTTTGATTTTGTTTTTCTTTAAATAACATTTATGTTCCATGATTTTAAAAACTTATGTATTTTATTGTTAAGAATTTAAATAATAAATAAAGTCCAAAGAAGGAAATAAAACCACACATAACCCTGTCACCCATATTTATTTTATTCAATTTGCTTATCTGTCTATATATAATTTCTTTTACAAAATTGGCATCATAGGCTATAGATAATCTTGCAACCTTCTTTAAAACTAATATATTGTGAAAATTTCCCCGTGTTTTAAAATATTTTTCAAAAGCAATTATTATGATTACTTTTTATTGATGTATAATATTTTACACAGTGATGGGGTACATGTGACATTTTCTTACATGCATAGAATGTGTAATGATCACATAACAGTATTTGGGGTATTTATCACCTTGAGTATTTATCATTTCTATGTGTTGAGAACATTTCAAGTCCTCGCTTCTAGCTATATTGAAATATACATTATTGCTAATTATAGTCACCCTACTCTGATAAGGAACATGAGAACTTATATCCTTTGTCTATTTGTAGCCATTAACGACCCTCTCTTTATCTACCCCGCATACACCCTTCCCAGTCTCTGGAATTTATCATTCTACTCTCTACCTCCATGAGATCAACTTCAAAAACATAATTTTTTTTTTTTTTTTTGAGACAGAGTCTCACTCTGTTGCCCGGGCTAGAGTGAGCGCCGTGGCGTCAGCCTAGCTCACAGCAACCTCACACTCCTGGGCTCAAGCGATCCTATTGCCTCAGCCTCCCAAGTAGCTGGGACTACAGGCATGTGCCACCATGCCCGGCTAATTTTTTCTATATATTTTTAGTTGTCGAATTAATTTCTTTCTCTTTTTAGTAGAGATGGGGTGTCGCTCTTGCTCAGGTTGGTCTCGAACTCCTGAGCTCAAACGATCCGCCCGCCTCGGCCTTCCAGAGTGCTAGGATTACAGGCGTGAGCCACCGCGCCCGGCCAAAAACATATGGCTATGTTATATTTGATAATATGATATCATGTAGACATACTATAATTTATTTAATCATTCCCTATTGATGCATTTTTTTCAATTTTAATGTGATAAAGCTTTATTGAACAATCTTTTGTTGATATTTAACAGATTTCCTGAAATAGAAGAAGAACAAAGAAGATCTACCGTAATACAAGTCTAATTTCTTCAAACTGTACAAATTCTGTCAAAGGAAGATTTTTCTGAACATTAAGGCCTGCCTGCCATGGCAGAAGCTCTGTTAACCCTTTGGATATTTATTTAAAATCACTATTGATGATTACACATGTTTTAAAAAAACCTGATCCTTGGTATAGGTTAGTCATATAGAATGTGTGAGAGTGAGGGTTGCTGAGAGAACTTCAGCTTTTCCATTTTGTGATTTTGCAGTAATATAGCTTTTTATGTAACTAGTTCATATTCGTGAAGTGCTTTGAAGATGAAAGCTATTATGTAAGGGCAAAATCACTTCATAAAAATGTTACATATAAAATACAAAAATCCATAGACAGACTCTAAGATTTTCAAAGTAACATCAACTCTTTCATGTAATCATTTATAACCACCATCTTTAGACTAGTAATCCAGGATTCATTTATAGATTATTCCTGGAGTATTTTAGTGTTATCCGTTACGGTGAAATTGTTTTTACAGTCAAAGGCGGTGGTTAGGAATGATGTTATTCTTTTTAACCATGGTTATTGAAGTTGTAGCACAATTTATAAATAGGTGAGGATAAGTAAAAATTGGCCATAAATATAAATCTTTCTTTCTGCTATCCAACATTACAAGCACACAGATTGGTATTTTAAAGAAAAAGGTTTCATCATGTGTTGTTCAGGTTGTAAAATTGCAGCGATTGTAAATTACAGATCATCTTATTTCTGTAGCATATTTAAAAAAAGAGTGTACAGACGGTGTGAGTAATGAACCTGGAGAGTTAGCTAGGTGTTAAAATGAAGATTTTCCCTGTGTGCCACTGTAAACAGTATTCCACATAGATAACGTGTCATCCCCAAACTCAAGGTGTCCCAACGTTAGCATTTGACCCTTTTATTGGCACAATGATTTTCATTTTAAAATATTGCCTTTGAAGTTCCCTGGATTCTCACCATCCCCTCCTACATACATATTATTAAAATGAAGCATTACTGCTGCATCCTGAAACTGAAGCTGTATATTGTCAGTGATTTCTTGTAATGACAGTAACACTCTTCACACAGACATATCTCAACTGACTGACTTCCATGTGCCCACCAAACCGTCCTGTGATATATGCTCTTTTTGGCCAGGATTGAAACTCAATTATGGTGAAATTAAGAACAGGAGCCCAGAATTGCAGCCATGCAGGGAACCAAGAATCGGGCTGAACTTTGGGTACAACTGACATGTCATGGTTGAAGTCCAGTAATTTTGCTTTTACTTTTATGTCTTTCTGCTGGGGTTGATGCATATTTATGCAATATGACTTCAACTTTGGAAACTGAAAACAATTCCAAAGAATATTTTCTATCCAACCTTTAGTTTTTTTACTCTTCACTCCCACTTGCCCCTGTTCCTGGGCTCCTCCTTCCTGTCTTCCTCCCTGCATCCCTGCCCCCACCCCAGTCTAGGCCTGGTTGGCTTCTAGGGGTATTTAAGCCTAGGCATACGTGAAGTATGACAAAATTAATGTTGTTCTAGAAATCTTTCTCTTTTTTTTTTTTGGCTTCTGACCTTTTTGTGCACTTTAAATTGCATTTAATATTTCATTACTACAGGTCTTTCCATTTAATTTCCTGGATTTTTTTTTTTACTTGAAAAAAAAATCTACAAATTTGGCTTTGCAGTACAGAATTATGGGGTCTAATAATTCTCCAGTCTATGACAGTTCAGTAACTGGTGCCCTCCAGCATTTTTATTGCACACGATTTTATTGCTAAAAGGTTAGGCCATTTGACCATTTTATTTTAGACTTATCCATCAAACACTATTCACAGAGAATTAAAATCATGCACAATTTAAAATGTAACCAACGTTTAGTCATTTCTTTGAAAGGGATATCTTTAAACTCATCATGAGAAGAACCTCCAGTCTAGAAACATAATACATAACGGACAGGTGTGGGCATGGAAAGATGGGTAAGCTTGTAGCATAGTATGTCTAGTCCTTCATGCAGCTAACTACGCAGCAGCGAAGGTAATGAATAAGTATTTCCCTAATAGTCTTCCCCTTTTAGTCACCCATAAATATTCCTAGAACATTGACCTTTAGTCAAATGGTGAATTCTTTCCTCCTGACATGACAAAGAAAAGATCAGTGAGCTAGTTAGGAAAACGCTCTTGCAATCCGTTTTATTTTCCAAATGGCTTAAAAGTGGTCCAGAGAATGTTAAGATTGGAATTTCATAAAATTTACGATTTTTCTGGTGATTGGGAAATGGAAGAATGCTTTGTACCATGGAGCACCTCCTTTCGACTGCCCGAGGACTGACCTGGCCACAGAGCAGATTGGGTGTGTATGCGTTCCTGGAGAGCTGACCACTTCCACAGTCCCTCCTCTTCACCTCTTACAGGGCTGAAGTGCCGAAATATCATTTGCTCCATAGGACTTGCAGGAAACACCTGATTGCATTTGGAGTTAACTTATTTGATGGAAGCTTCTCTTACTGTCTGTGGTGGGAACTTCATATGCGTATGTGTGCTCAGTGCATTAGCAAACTTTGTATCACACTTAAAGTTTCCTTAATGAGGTTGACGATGATACTTACTAATGATAATTTCCCAAAGGAAAGGAAAATATATGGGCTGTTAGATATTATTTAATGTGCGAATGGAAAGCTCTTAAAGAGAAGCAAAGAAAAATGTGTGGTTTTCTTTCTGGTATAACGTCTCCCATTTTGCATAGTCCACGCAAATGATTTCTGACAACATTGCTCATAATACCACTAGTAGCCATTGGGCATAGCAAGTCATTGCGGGCCTGCTCTGTCTCTCCTCTGCGCCCTCGCGTGCCCTGTGTGTCCAAGGCCATGACAGGCCCCACGCAGGAGCTTGGGTTTGCTCTTTCTTTTGCCTGGGACTCTATTCTGTGACTCCTAATATGGCTGCCGCCATCTCATCCTAAATACCTTCCTTCGGAGAAAACTTCCCTGTCAACCCTGTCGAAAGTAGGATATCTCTATTTTTCTCTACTACAATCTCCTTTATATTTCCTTGAGGGCTCTAGTTTCAGTTTTAAATAATTTTATTTCATTATTCCCCTACCTTCCCACCATAATATTAATAGGCTCTATCGTCTGCTTTGTGAGTTGCCATATCCTTAGTTTTTACTGCACTAGCTGGCATAGAGTAGGTGCTTAATACATATTTGTTGAATGAGGGATTTGAGGCCCAAATGACCAATTTGAGCACGATTCTTGCTTCAACTAGTTGACATGACATTTTCCTTTTTAACTGTCTTTTTGGTCTATCCCCTGTTCAACTCTTAAAGAAGCTGACTGATTTTGATAAAATTTGGTACACTGCACAGTGTAAGTCCCATCCCGAATTGGATTTATAGCTCAGTCTGTCATCTTGAATCCAAACGGTGGCAGATAAAACTTGACAAATGGGACTTTGAGCAGATTTCAGTACAGTTTGGTACATGGATCGATGTACTATTTAATTGAAATGTGTGGAGTCTAAATTTCACGAAACTTAACCCTAACCTTAACCCACCCCAACCCAATTTTCCTTTTTTAATGACACTGTTTTCTTCAAAACCTAACATTTGAAGCTAGATTAAAAATGTCTTGGGAGGTGAAAATCAACATGGAATTTTGATAGTGGATATTTAGTTATTTTCTCTGAAAGTCCTCACATGCCGCAACCTGACAGAGTGGATCGTGGGCACAAGGTTTCTTGGTGGCTCCTGGCAGCCAGGCCACGCGGAAAGGTCTCTAAAGATAGGGTAACAGGGTAGGATTGTTCTCTAACGTTCCCTGAGTGAGTCTATACCAATAGGCCAGGGGTAGGTGCAGAGAAAAGAAAAGAAATAGCAACCTTGGGTCAGTGAAAATGGAGGCTTTTCTACCTGGAAAATCTGTCCCTCCTCAGGAGTGTTAACCAACCAGCATATTTTTTGCCACGGGAGGCATTTTGAACATTGTAGGAAAATTTTAACTGTAATATCTAGGATCACCTTTTAGAAATCCATGACATCCCGTATGAGGTTTTGTGTATTTTTAGATTGGAAAAATACTGACAAGTGATACTTTTAAGAAATATAAGTGCCTCCTTGGTTTTGTTTTGGTTTCCGTTTGCCTGTGCTCAATGCTGGCTCTTTTGCTGGAGAATTTGCATGGGCATTCCTCAGTGATTTATTTGTCTTTGCTATCACAGAGCAATTCCCAGGTTCCAAAACACTGGAAAAGCCAGTGTCAACACTGAAAGCAAAAAAGGTGAAAATATAGACTGCAGATTATTTGCTATTTGCAGGGACAACTTCTGATCCCAGTACCCTAGAAAATATGGTTTCATTAATGGATCACCCATCAATTTTTCATTCGATCTGTTCTTAAAAACATAGCTCTGTCTCTTGATATTTTAATCCTGAGCTCTACTGTCCCCTACCCCCAGCCACACTCCTCTTATGCAGTCCCTTGTCTCTCATTTACAAATATGTATAACATGCTTCATTTCTTCCTTTCAATTTTTTTCTGATAATAAAAGACATTTTTATTCATTATAGATTTGCAAACTGCAGAAATATATATGGAAGAGACTAGTAATGACCCACAAGTTCAATATTTAGAGACAAACAATATTAGTATTTCATCATGCTTCCTTCCAGCCTTCTTCCCATGCCCATATAGGCATTGATAGGGCAAAGCTAATTTTTAACAGCAATTTTACAGCTTCAGTGCTGAACATTTTGCTTGCTGCTTATTCTCAGTGGTCTGAGAAATTCATTCCATGGCCCTGCCAAAGCTGGAAAGGGCAAATATCCTTTATTTTGCTCATCTTTTTTTCCTCCTCCATCTGCTGCAGACACCTCTTTGCCCCAGTATCACCAGACCCGACTGTTCCCTCATTAGGTCCCTTTGACCATTTGCCTCCTTTTTCCTGCTGTTTTGGCTGCAGGAGTCCGGGACTGGCCTACTTATCTCGTGGCCTGCAGTTCCGTCAGTTCACACTTGTAGCTTCACCCTTCCAGGATGTAGACCTGGATTGTGTTTCTGCTTCCCTGCAGCCCATGGGAGGGAAGACGCGGCTGCAGGGAGGCAGAGCTTTGAAGCTCTAAGTGTCTCTCTGGCTGGTGTTGATCTGCTCAGCCAAAGACTCCTCTTAGGGATTCTAGAAGTTCAGCCAGGCTTTCCTCCAGCTCTCTCTTCTGTGAGCACAGAGCCCCCTGTCACCTCCAAGTTGTAGGAAGGGAGAGGTAGCTAACGTGGGATCAGTGTTTGTGCTTTGTGTGCATTCACGCCTCACAGTGATATCCATGAAATCGGGGTTATTATCCCCATTTTGGAGATGAGAAAGCTGAGGCTTAGAGAGATGAAATGGCTTGCTCAAGGCTACCACACTAGGATTCAAAACCAGGTCTGTGCAGCTACAAAGCCTGTGTTTTTCACCAAACTACAAAGTCCTTTTTGGTAGAAAAATAAACTTCAACTCTTTGGTGTTGGCAGTTCTTGGGATAAGGCTAAAAACTGCAATTGTAGCAAAGGCAAAAGCATTTACTGATAAAGGTTGTGTAGAGCAAATGGAAACAAGAAAAGGCCACCCGTCCCTGAGTTAGGATCAGGGACCCAAAGACTGTTAGGGCTAGATAGGACCTAAGAGATCACCTAGGCTGGAGATTCTCGACCGTGGCTGCATATTAGAACCACCTGGGAAACTTAAAAAAGTACAGATGCCTGGCACATGCTAACCATTCCTCAGTTTCTAGGTGGGGTCCTGGTGTGGGCATTTTTATAAAGCTCTTCAGGTGATTCTAATGTAGAACCAACTTTGAGATCTGCTGCTTCAGGCCAACTCCCTTATTTTGCCTTTAAGTAAACTCAAAGCCAACAGGTTAAGTGAGGTGACCAAAGTCACAAAGTTGGTTGGGGAAAGACTTGGAAGTAGAGTTCAGTGTCCTTAATTTAGCTGCTGCCTCAGGGTGGATGGAATGAGCCCAGAGTTCTCTGTTAAAACTCGATCAAATCAGAAACACACACTCCTCCTGAACTCTGGAGGCCAAGAGAGATATGTAACTTTATTAGCTCCTCTTCCGTAAGTGGCACCAGGGAGTAGTTTCAGAAGAGAGGCGACTTAAGGAAAAGCGAATCCACTCTAACGACTTTCTGTGTTCCCTTTATGGAAGGAGCAGTTTCCTGTCTTCACACCCGACTTACAGACTCGCACTTCACCCTCACCTTTTCCTTTTCCTCATAGACTTTTTAGATCTCTTTTTCCAGGGATATTCTGTCAGTTCTTCATGGGAGAAGCAGTGGTTGGGGGTTGGGGACTGTGCAGGTACAGAATAGGTAGATGCCACCACTCAGACCCTTTTTAGGGCTCTAAGCAACTTAATTATTTTGGAGGAAGTGTATTAGGTGCAGAAAGGTGTATAAGACTTGGAGGTCAGATGAAATGGTTTATGACAGACTAAAGAAGGTCTGTATTTCACATGTGGTATAACAGGCTATATAAGAGATGAGAGAAGTTTAGAGGAAGATGATGGGAAGAGAATGGGGAGGCATGTCCTGCTGTCTTATTTCTGCTCTCTGGCTGATCTCTTTAAGGGTCTGGAGCATGGGATTGTCCTTTGGGACTGGCCCTGGACCAGAGTGAGATCCAATCCACAGTGAAACCGATGTCTTTGCCTGAACTGAGTTGGGAGTCAAATCATCAAAGCTTGAGGGTATTGTTCTTTACAAGGGAAATATATATTTTTTTCAGACAGGTTCTCACTCCGTTGCCTGGGCTAGAGTGCAGTGGCATCATCATAGCTCACTGCAACCTTAAACTCCTGTGCTGAAGCGATCCTCCTGCCTCAGCCTCCCGAATAGCTGGGACTACAGGTGTGTGCCACCACGCCCAGCTAATTCATCTTTTTTTTGTAGAGATGGGGTCTTGCTATGTTGCTTAGGCTAGTCTTGAACTCCTGGCCTCTAGTGATTCTCCCACACCTTGGCCTTCTAAAGTGCAAGGATTATAAGAGTGAGCCACCGTGCCTGGCCTACAGTGGGATTTTAACTTAATACTATGACCATTCTAATAATAAGGCTTCTCAAATTGAAGTCATTCATCTACTATCTTTTTTGGTCATATCTACCTATATATCGTATGTTATCTATATAAATATATCTATATATTTTGTCCTGTCTATACACCATCACTATTATTTACTACCTATCATGTATCCATCCATTAGGCCAAACCATATGAAAGTGCCAATTTTTGACCATTTTTGACTTAAAACAAATACTAGTGGTTTCATATGGTTTAAACTAATCCATTTATTTCAATTCTTTTTTACCTCCAGAAGTTTATTTGTAGAAAAAATTTTGTTACCATTTAAAATGGAAAACCAGCATCCCTTGCTATAAATAGAAGGATGCATAAAAAAATTTAAAAGAACACCAGAAAGTTCACGTATTTAGCTAGACTCTGCTGCTTGCTGAAGGCTATAAGCCTGAAACCTGTTTTTCCTTTGTTGAAAAGGACTATCAGGTCTTAGAAGGTTAATGTGGAGGCTTAGGATTCCCCAGCCAAGCTTTTGTCTTTGATGGAATCGCAGTGCTTGGAAAGGAGAGAGCACGTTACCCAGTGCTGTGTGTGCCCACCTAGCACCCTGCGCTTTCTGCCGGTGGAGCCGTCTCACACTGTGGGTGACATGGAGCCATAGGATGTGATTGTGATGCGCTGAGCCCCTGCTATGTCAGTGGGCTGGCGGGCACAAAAGTCTTGGCTGCCTGTCTTCATTGTGGCTGAGTCAAATGTGTTGACGGGGCAGTTGTGCCTCCTTGAATAATCATGCAACAGCAAATATGCCAGCGTTCTTCCTGCTGCATTTATAGCTACAGCTTTGCAGGGTGTTAAAAAAGCATGGTGGGCTCCCCGCTCTCATGTTTTTGAAAAGCGAATGAGTTTGATCTATTATATTTCTTTCTCTGTGTGACCCTGAGCATTTTTTCTCTTCCCTCTGAGCTTCAATTTTCTAACATATAAATTGGGTATTGTATCTTTTCTTTTACCTATAGGATTATAATAAGGACAAATCAGATAGGGATAGGAAAGTGTATTTAGGATACAAAAAACTGCTATTATTCTAATTCAGATTAATTTCTCGTAACTTCCATGCCACTGAGACTATGCCCCCATCAGTGAAAATGAACCGTTAGGGAGAAAATGTTTCCTTATCCCTCATCGAGTGGCTATTCTCAGAGTTTGAATATGAGGTGGGAAGCTTCCAGTCTTCTTTCTCCATGAACACTGATCTCAAATTTGCTGATATCTTCAAATTCAGTGGCCTTGGGAAGAGATAATTAGCGTGCCCAGACTTCAGCTCTCTTAGGAAATGGCGGTTGTCAGACCAGATGGGGCGCTCGTGGGAGGCTGGAGATGCCGCAGAGTGAGCCCCGGGACCTGTGACTTGTCTGTATTCCACTGTCAAGAGACTTCGGTGTCTGCTCATTTCAAAGGAGAGAATAAAACGGTTTGAAAGAAACTGAGTTAATAGACCACAAGAAAATTGCCACCTCGTGCCCGTTCCCTCTCTGTTTCTTATGCGTCTCCTGGTGGATGTGTCTCCTTCTAGTTTTTGTTCCAGGGAAAGTTCTGCCTTTCATGCCTGCTAGGTTTCAACTACCTCCCTTTAGCGTCGTGCTTAGGAAATTAATTAAAATATTAATCAGTTTATTGCACAGTCCATTGGAAACAGGACACTTAAAGGTCTTTTTCACATTTGGTGTGGTATAAAGTATATGGTACAAATGTATAGAGTACTGGATTGGTATTCTAAAAGCCCTTGTTCAGTGGATCTGCCTTAAAATTATGAAGTCCACTTTGAAGAGAGAAACCCCCAAATTCAATTCCATTATTATCAAAATCTTAGTTACCCAGGTTCAGATAAGAATATATAGAAAAGAGAAAACTGTAAGTGATACCAGGGGAAAGGGGACAGAAGGTTTTTTTTTTTTTAAATATTTTAAATTTGCATACAGGTTACCATGACTACAAAATATCTTCATCACTTATTGAAAGTATCTGTTAACCTTCTGCGGCTATCCCATCCATAGCTATATTTCAAGATTGCTACCTTAAAATTGTATAGTACTTCAGAATTGTCTGTTTAACAGATTGCTGAGTCCGAATTGGAGGAGTCCGGTTTTGATGCAAATGGTGTTCAGAATTTATTCCCTCTTCCTGTCCTTTCCAGTTCACATTTGACCCAGCTGGTTAAGACGATTCACGTCTCACATCTTAACATACGGCAAAACATTTAGGTTTCTGTGACTTGAAAGTGAATTAGAAATATCTCAGTCATTTTGGCAAGTTGTAGGAAGGTATTTTTAGAAAACCTTATATAATTTTGATGTCTTTTCCTTTCTTTCTTCTCCATGTAGAAACCATAGGTGAGTGCACACATGGATGGTATTTTGGAAAGCTATGGTATTTGTGTCCCTCGAATAAAAGGTTGCATTTCCTAGGCACACTCTGGGAGGAGCTGCCATGTGATTGCGGCAATTGTCGCTCTCCATTGGAGTGTTTTACAATTTCTAGTAATGCTGGTTTATTCCAAAGCACCACCTACCTCATCAAGCACAAAAGGAGCTTGAAAATTGCCAGGTTTGCTTTATTATTTTTTTTCTCTAGCAACAAAACAACGACAACAACAAGAACAACAACAACATCTTCATTAAGGCAGTACAGATATTCATACATGCCTACTCAGTAAGAATGTTTATAGAAATTAACTTCTATTTCTAAGTAAGCAAGAAAGAAAATGACCTTTTTAGGTATTTTAATATGTCCTAATATCTTCTCACTGTTCCTTCTAAATTACTTATTATTTGCATTAATCTTGAATTAGTCCCATCTTTCATAATTGAAGGTCCCCAAGTTGTTTGCAGTTGGGGTGGCTTAGCTGACCAAATTCCTGACATATTAGAGCTTCATTTGAAATTTTCTAGTGTGTGAACCTATTACACTTAAGCTTTTAAATAAATGCTTTTTAAGTCAAGTTGGGCATGGAGGATCAGAACTTTTCTTTCTGTGTCTACTCTTTCAGTCTTGATTCTAGACTAAACAATTTGATTCCCGTGACTAATTTGGCCCAGTTATGGCTATTTAGTATACATTTCTTTGATGATGGAAATGCAGTGTTATTCTCTTCCCCTGTGATTTTTCTGACGACCCCCTGCATTTCTTCCTGGGGTGCCCACTTTTCCTTACACAGTAGTGGTTACTCACCCTTGGGCTCTTACTGGTGATTACCAACCATTAACCCAAATGCTTCTCTTGACAGCAATTGCTTTTCAAAAGGACTAAAGCCGCATTTGAACAATTTTATCCATTATGATCTATTTTGAACGTACACACTAGAAGAGAGCAGGAGTTTAAAAACATCCAGCCTTGCGGTTTCTCCACAAGTGTGCACATAACATAACAATCCCTCAGTCACTTATTTCTCCCCTCCTAAAATGTTCCTGGATGGAATCCCAGCGTAGTTGTCATCCTGAGAGCATCATCGGAGTTGGAAGTTAGCAAAAAAGGAGTGGAAGATACTTCTTTTTATTTCAGAAAACGAGACGTCCTATCTATGGCTGATATCAGTGGGGTTCTCTTGTGGACGGCCTCTAGAAAGGACTCTAGAAAGCCTCTAGAAAGGACTCTAGAAAGGGCAGACTCTAGAAAGGTGTTAGGCTTGGTTGGCTCCTAATTGATTACAATGAGGGTGTTGACTGACAAGAGGATAAGAATTTAGGTCCTGGGCAGGACAGAGTAGAAAGCCTCGAACCGGGTTCACATCTTCTGAGTAGCATCTGTTTGGGCAGGCATGGCCTTGGAACTTCCCAAACATCTGATGCTACTAGTTTGATTGGTATGAGTGTTGTGTCACCCAATCCTTCTGAAACAGGAGAAAAATACTTGCTGTTGGCCGTGCTGTCGGGAGCCTTCGTATAGAAGATAAAGGAAGTGAAACTTCTTTTCTTAGCTACGTCGCTGGTAGTTGAGTTAAATATTACAGTAGGAAAAAAGTTACCAATCAATCCTTTCCAGAATAGAAAGACTGCAGGTAAGTATCAGCTCTCCCATAAATTGTACAGTCAATAAAAATTGGCCTAATCATTTCAATAAACATGACATGATTTCTTTTCTCATTAATGATTTAAGGAGCAATGCTACTTAAACTGTAACTTTCGTCAGTGAATGAAACTGAATAAAATATGTGAAAAGAATATTTTGGCTGACTCTGAGGAAGGAGATGCTGGCGTTTTGGTTTAAGTGCCAAAGAATCATATTTTTGACTTAGTATTTTGATGGTGTGCATTTCACCTCTTGGCGAGGTAATTTCTGACTGATGACTCTTTCAGACTGGTTCAAGCCCAGTGGTTTTCATCCTGTTGGTCAGAGAGTGAGGAAATGTTTAGCTCCTTTCTCTGCCTTCCTCCTCTCCCTCCCAAGCTGATGATTAGGAGAGAAGCCAAAATTGGAAAAGTCTAGCATACTAAGTGATCTGGCTGTTCTAAATTTTTCATTGTATATTCTCTAATTTTGAACCTGTCAAGTATCATCTGTCAATCATCTGCATATAGCTTGTTAAGATTACAGTGTCGTGAATGTGCATAGGAGACTGACTAAATCCTGTGATTAGCAACAAAATGTATAAGAAGAAAAGTTGAAGCATACATTAAAAAATAAAAAAAATCTGTTGCTAATAAAGACCTCAATGTTTACTTATGAAAAAATAGAAAATATGTGATTGGGAAAAAAGGTATTTTGGGGAATGCAGTCCAACTGGAATTTATCTGATGTACGTTTAATAATATAATAACAATGCTGCAGCACCTGAGATGCTTAAGAACAAGGGGGATTATTAGATTTGTGCATGGAAGGTAAAATTACTGCAAAGAATTGCTTTGGGGAATATACAAGATACAGGAAATAAAATGAAATAAAATAAATACACGGGTAGATGGCTGGTTTCTCTATATTGCTGGGTAGATTTAATTAATTGCTAATATAGCACTGAGCCATGAATTACTCAATCATTGCCATTGTTTCAATTTTGGAATTCTCTTAAATACAGATTCGTTAGAAAAGAAGAAAATGTCACCGGGCAGAGAATATGTTTATGCCTTTGAATGTTAGCTTTTCACAGTCAGCTGTAAAATACTGAGAAATCTTGGGAAGATATTTTTAAATAGTTTGGAAGTTTTTTTTTTTCTTTATATTGGCAGTAGGCTTTATTGTCTTTAAAAGTTCCATTGAAACCGAAAACAAATCAATTAACCTTTCCATTTTTCAGCGCCATCTCTGCATTAGTTTGTTGTGGTAGGTATCTGAGGATTAGCGGTGAGTAGTGAAAAAGGCTGGAGTTTTTGACTCAGACAGATCTGGCGCAAATCCTAGATTTAGCGTTTGCTGAAAGTGTCAGCCTGGGTAAGTTACAAAACTTCTCTGGGTCTTAGTTTCCTTTTATACATAGGCTTAGCGAGGGTAAGTAATAATTCATTCATCTGCTATTTATTGAGTATGGACACTCTACCAAGCACTGTGCCAAATGCTCTGGATATAATTCAATCGCGATAGTAACTGTACCTAACATTTATTGGGAGTTCATTAGCTGTTGGGTATTGTACTACCTATTTGATGTACGATATCTAATTCAACCTTCATAACTCTACAATGCCTACAGGAATATGGGTATACACATATATACAAATGCATATATATCCACACGGAGATATATAAATAAATAATTACCTAACAGAAGCAGAATAATTTGCTTCTAGGAAAGATCAGTTCCTTCATCAGAGGTAAGTTTAAAATTCTTCTTTGTTTTTTCTTTCTTCTTCTTCTTCTTAGAAAGAAGAAAGGCTCAACTATTAGTAATCTGAGCAACTACAGAAAAACCATGTAAGAACGTGATGTCATGAGAGGGGAGGGGAAGCCAAGACCTTCACCTCTTGCAGGATTGGGAGGTGGGCTGGAGGAGCAGCCTCCACGGAAGCGGCGTGACAGGACGATGTGGTTTCAGTGCTTGCAACTTTGAACATAGCGCTTTGTGTCTGAACATCACTTTTGCTGTTTGAAATGTCATACAATGTCTTAGTTATATGAAAGCCGCGAGCACCTTAACTGGAAATACTTTACATTCATCTGAATGGCCTGCTTCCCTTTCCATTCCCGTGAGCCAGGAATGCTGGATCTTCCGCTGCTGATATTTGCAAGCCATTTATTTTGCAGTGGTGGCAGCTGTAAAAAGCGGTGTACTTATTCTGCGATCTTGGGTATCTCAAGCTTAATCGCATAAGAAAATCTTTAGCCAAGTCAGGTTTTTAATCGCTATGTTAGTCATCCTACTGATTACATAAGGAACACTGTAGGAGCATTTCAAATGCCATCAGCCCTTGGCGGCAGAATGACAATGAGGATGAAGTATTAAAAACTAGGTCCTCCTAGAAGCAGACGTGGAGGGGAGCCTCCAAGTCCTCGCTCCTGAATATGCCTCTACATTAATTCTGCTCCTTTATAAGAGAACCCACTGGAAGAAAAGCATAATTTGAATTAATTATTTGCACATATGGTGTGTTCCTGATGTCAGCTAATGCTACATTAAGGACAGACATGCTGGGCACCCATTAAATAATCAAGTAAATATTTGTATTGTTTATGATAAACTGATTCCTTCTGTGGGTATTTTCTGTGCCTCCGTAAACATTCCTTTAGGAGACAGATTTTGTTTGTTGGGGCTTTACACCGGGCTTAAATCTGACAAAGAGCGCCGTTTAAATTCCAAATCCGACAAAGAAAGCTTGCACCCACTGTGTTTTTTGGAGCTAAGTGAATATTTAGTAACACTTTAATATAATAGCTGGATCATTATGGTATATTACCAAAGTGAATGCTATGTTAATAACATTAATCACATGGACTCATTCTTGTCCTAGCCCGAATGTTATAAGCACTTCTATATGATTTCTACTATAATTCAATAGCAATTAGTGATACAATTACTTCAAACTGGCACCAAATGTTTATATTGAACCAACCTGAGTGTTAGGTCTCAACATATAAGGGAACTGTCCCTGAATGAAAGACTGGGGCTTAGGTTAAGTCAGCCCAATTTTTCTTTGGTGAAATGTGTTCTATAACTGGAATGTATACAAGGTTTATAAGTGCTCTGAATACTTGAATGAGGTTGACTTTTTACACTATTCACTCAAGGTCACATTGTCATGGGGAAATGCGTAAAGCAATAATCTCTGGACACATTTTCCTGAAAGACTCAAACGTTTCAGGAAAGCCCGAGGTGAGTGTGGGACAGAATAACATCAAGTTAAGGAGGTGTCTTAGGATCTGTACTTGGAGTTGTGTGGATATAAATTCCCAATGATTGCTAGGGCCTTTTGGAATAAGATCCTTATTGTGTTTCTTTTTCAATGAGTTTTAGGAAGTCTTGGTATTTGTTGCACACTTGCTATTTGAAAGGCGCTCTGTATGTGTCTGAATGCCTCCTTTGTCTCATTGAGGGAAGATTATCGTATGTTCAAGATCGTTCTCCTCAAATCCAAGTGTGGACTCAAGTGGCGGTGCTTAACCAGGATTCATGGGAAACGGAAGCTCACTGCACCCAGGAATGTCAGCTGATGGAGTAGTATAACTGGACAGACAGACTTACAAGTCAGCCTCTAGGCATTGCTTGGAAAAGTTGGAGGCAAGGATCTCATTCATTTTCTGAAAGTGGAGAGAGAAGGCCAATATATACTTCGATTTACTTTAAGGGTACATGGCTTATAGTTGGCTACTTCTTGGCTGTGGAATTTAGGTTGTGGAGGAAAAAAATGTAATCATTTGATTTCCCCCTGTACCATGCTTAAACACAATCCCAAATCTCAAAATGTATTTATGTCTTCTCTAACCCCAAGGACAGATCATGGATCTCTTAGTAAACAAATCCATTCCTTCCTTCATTTAGTCAGTCACTTGCTCAACACACTCAAACTGATTGCCTACTCGGTCTCAGGAATTGTGCATGATGCTGCAATTGCCATGGGAATCCAGAACCTCTCTTTTGGGGCTGGAAAATGAGATGGTGGGAGACACACACTAAGAAAGAGAAAGATGGTCACAGCCGGTATGTGAAGTTGGTGAACTTCCGAAAGGGCAGGCACTAGGGGTGGGGACCCATGACCAGAGTCTCTTCAGAACAGGATACCAGAGACAGGAATGTGAAGAATATTCTGGATAAACTGCAACAAAGAATAAATATAAATTTTACATGGGACTTGCCTTGCTATTCTTAAAGTTTTATTGTGACAGAAAAACTCTCTGAGAATGTCAGGATTGGGCTGACGTCCAGTTTATCTTTTGTCTTTATTCTCCGTATGGGAAACTCTTCCAGACAATGGATTTGTGTTTGAGGAGACTATCTGGGGTAAGGAAATGATCAGACTCTACATTCTTCCTGCCCAGAGCCTCTACCGCCATCTTGACTTTCTAGATGTCAGAACAAGGTTTTTTAGCTGAGCGTGCAGACTTCACCTACCCAGCCACAGAACGTGGACATTATAACACGGGATATCAATGCTGCTGCTTTCTTTGTGTTGGGGTTCTGAATATAAATTTCTCGAACCTTCACCTGGATACCTTGCATTTAAAAATGACACTAAATTTTTCTCTTTGATTTTTAGATTTGGATTTTTTTTCTAAGCTAAAAAGCTAAAATGGAGGCATTCCAACAGTAGATTGTCAAACTCAGGGTGTTACGTACACATCCCATCTATAGAAAAGGATATATAAAGCAATGTGGCTTGAGAAGGAGAGAAAGAGAGACAGAGACAGAGAGAGAGATAGAAAGAATGAATCAGTCTCTTTTGGGGGAAAGCTCATGATATTCTTGCTAAAGCTGCGTTTGAAAGGAAAAAGGTCTGTTTCAGGCCTTGTTGACTTTATTGCTATGGGAACTTCACAGTTTGACTCTCAAAGTCAAATTAGGGAGTTCTAGGTTCTCTTGGAAGCCCTGATGTGGTTCATATATGTTGTTTTTCTGTTCATCATTTGACTCAGTTAATGTCTTTCTCTTTTCCCTATGAAGACTTTTGAGATCCAGCCCTTGCTACATCTGTCACCCTGTGCTCTGCTGGTCCCTTCTTCCTCTTTCTGGCCCCTCTGCTGCCACCATGGTTCCTTCTGCGAGCCATTGACACTAGAGCAAGCGGCTGCCTGAATCCCTCATGCAAGCCTTATCATCTGCTCTCATCTGCCTTCGATCCCCTCTCTCCTCATCTGCAAAGAACTAACGCAAGGGCTGCCTCCTTTGTGAAGTCTTTTCTGTGCCTACGTGAACACTAGGTAACATTTCATCGAATTTTTACCATGAACTAGACACTGTGCACCAGATGCTCCTTATCTATATTTACACTATATATATAAGGTGTAGATCTATATATCCATATTTAAGCCATATAATATAGCTGAGTGAAACTACGCTATAGCTTACGTGGTATCTAAGCATCTCATTACCCTGTGGGATAGATGCTATTCTTATTATTCCCCTTTCAGAGATGAAAAGAAAACATTGAGTTCTAAGGCAGAATCATGCACTGCCCCTTTGGCATTACAAGTGCTGTGTGTTTGCTGTCTCCCAGCACTTCCTGTCTTCAACAGATGTCCTGAAGGTCTCTGGCGAGCCAGGTACTGTTCTAAGTGCCTGGCAAAAAGTGATGCTTTAACACCACGCCCTGCTCCCATAGAGTTCCATTGCACACAAACACACCTATAATATGCCAGGCAGTGATGGCGACGAGGGCTGAGAAGACAAATAATGGACAGAATGAGGGAGTGGTGCTGTCGGGGTAACCTCGGATCAGATAGGGGGGACCTGGCTGGAGCAGAGTGAAGGCTGAGTTGCAGGGGATGAGGTCAGGGAGCACAGACCTGGGGCACCAGGGAGGAGGGCGTATAAGCCATGGTGTGTAGTTTGGATTTTATTCTGCAGCCAGAGGATGGTTGAGTGAGGAGTGAGATAATCTGATTTATGTTTTTTATGATCCATTCCCACAGTTGTGTGGAAAACGGACCTGGCAGGCTATGGTTGGTGGCAGGGAGACCCGTTAGGAGGCTTTTGCTCCAATCCAGGGGAGAGTTGATGGTGTCTAGAGTGAATGGCAGTTATGGAGGTGGTAAGAAGTCAGATTCTGGATGTATTTCAACACTGAGCTGGTGACATCTCCTGACGGATTGAATATGAACTGTTAAGAGTAAAAGAAGCAAAGAATTGGCCCGATCAACAGAGAGACTGGATTTACCTTCTACTTAGATGGAAGGTGCAGGATTTGGGGGGTGTATTAGTTTCTAGGGCTGCTGCAATAAATTACCACTAACTTGGGTCGCTTAAAACCACAGAAATTTATTGTCTCAGCTCTAGAGGCTGAAAGTCCAAAGTTAAGGTGTTAACAGGGTCACGCTTTCTCTGAAGGCTCCAGGCAAGCATTCTTCCATGTGCTTCTAGTATTTGCAATCCTTGGTGTTCCTTGACTTGTAGAAGAATCTTTCCAGTCTTTGCTTCCATAGTCACACGCATTCTTCCTGTGTCCGTGTCCAAATTTCCCTCTTCTTATTAGGACATCAGTCATTGGATTAGGGTCCATCCTAATCCAGTATGACCTCATCTTAACTTGATTATATCTGCAAAGACCGTATTTCCAAATATGGTCACAATGATGGGGGCATCTCTATAGAGGTGGTAGCTCAAGCCACAGGACCGAATGGGGCTGCTGGAGAAGAGTTCATGTTGTTAAGGGAAGAAGTTTAAGGACTGAGTCTGATGCTCCAGTGTTCAGAGGTCAGGAGAGGGAGAGGAAGAGGATCTGGATGGAAATGATCTGGTTTTGTGTATCTGTTTCTCACTCGGGTCCAAGCTCCTAGAGATCAGCAGCTATCGTTATATTCCCAACTCGGGCCCTGAGATTGACATTGAGAGCCTCGCCATAAATATTTGCTAAATAAATAGTGAAACTTCTTTAAGTCTGTAAATTATAAATAAAGGTACAGCATCAGTGGTGAGACAACGCCAACAGAAATGGGGATGCTGGCCTGTATGTCGCCAGCCCAGTGTGTTTGCAGTCGCCCCTGCAGTCTGCCTGGCATGGAAGAAACACTTACGTGTGGAAACGGACGTGGGCCGTGAGGAGAGCATCTCCTCTTTGCTGAGCTCTGTGCATGACTGAACTGGGAAAAAAGGCCAAGCCGCCCTCAGGCTTTGCTAACCCAAGTCCTGTACCAGGGGACGGGAGGTCATCTTCACATCGTGCTGTGCTACATTTAAAAGTAGCGTAAGAATTTGGGTCAATATAGACCGTTGTAGTTAAGAGTTATCAAAAAGTAGTGGTTGAGAACATGGGCTAGGAGCCAGAGCGCCTGGGTCTCAGTCTGGCCTCTGCCATTTGCTGTGTGCCCTTGGCAAGTTACTTAATGTCCCATTGCCTCAGTCATCACATCTATAAAATGGGGATAATGATAGTACCTAATTCAGAGGGTTCTTTTAAAGATTAAATCAAGTAGTATGCAAAGACCTTGCAATAGTACGTGGCACATGTAAGCACTATTTATTACACAAAAAGAGCTTAGACTTTGGGAGTAAGAGAGACCTGGGTTTCAATTCAGAATCTGCCACATACTAACTGCGTGAACTGCATAACCTTGAATAAGTTATCAGCCTCAGTTTCCTCATCCATAAAATGGAGATAAACACCTGCTTGAAAGGGCTGTTGTGAGGATTAGTGAGGTAATATGCATGACATCCCTGGAACATACTGGATACATCATGGACACTCATAAATGTTAGCTCTCTACTAACAGGAAGGACTCGAACACCTTAGAGATGGCTTAAATGACAGGCATGTGGCCATATCTGAATGATGTAGAAGACAAAATGGTTGTAGTAGAAGGAAGGTCAGAATTAATGCCTCTTAGAGCCTTCAACCTAGACTGTTTTAGCAAGTGGAGCTTCTAGAAGCTAAATGGGCAGGAAAAAATAAAAACAAAAATATGAAAAAGTCTTAATTCCAATTTATTACTTGAATGTATTGGTTGAATATTATGCCATATAAGGAATGGCAAATTTTTGATGAGGACACCAGGCAGCCTGTCATGAGAAGAGATAGTATAATCTGGGGAGCGGGTAAGAGTATAGAGCCAGCCTTGGGCAAGTGTTGTATAGTGACCTCCCTTAGAAGCTGACCCCAAGTCTTGGACTTGAGTTGTAGTTATTTATGGGGGTGCAAATTTATTTGAATGCTCCTAGGGAGACGGCAAGGCTGACAGTGGAGACCTGTCTCAGCATCGTCCCACACGGGGGGAAAGGAAGCTCCCGTATCATCCAATTCCCATCTGATCCTTATCTGAGGGCTGTTCCTGGGATAAGGAACATGAACTCCTTCCCACTCCCACACTGCCCTAAACATGGGCCCAGGTACTCTTGTGACCAGAGCAAGGCCTCAGGCAGACTCTCTGGGCTTATAGGGAGAAGTGATGTCTGCTAAGGCAAGTGGTTTGAACTCTAAATCTCAGTGTCCATCTTCACAAAATAGGAATAATCGTAACGTACTCCTCATAAGTCTTTGTGGAGATTAAGGGAGATAACGAGCATACAATGTGTAGCTTATACTATGTGGCCCATGGAAAGCAAGGGAGGGCTGCTACCACTGCGATGAAAGAGAATGATATGAACAAGGAGACGGTACCTTCCAGAGGAGAGTGCCCAGAGATACTGCTCAGGAAATAAATTATTAGAGGGAGTTTGCATCCATTTAATTTGCTTGGAGAAGTGCCCATAATAGAATCTTATACACTTGGTCACTTAAAAGAATTATGTGTGGCCGACACATCGAAGTCACATTTATCCACTTGGACAGAAGGTTCATCTTGAGTATAGAGCCTGTAATTTACTTACAGGTGTATGTAGTGGGATAACTCAGGTTAATGTCTGTGAACAGAGACCAGCAATTAGCAAGTTAATTAGGGTCCTGATTTTAGTAGCAAAGGATAATCATTTATTAGCTTAGGTCAGGTCCTGGGCCTTCCCCGTGAAGTGACTTTCTATGAAAATATTGACTGAGAGGGAATCCCTGCAGCTTCCCCCGTACAATTCACACATGCTCGGTAAACTCATTACCCCTTTTAGAGAGAGTAGTGAGGACTCCAGTAAATTTAGGAGGCTTGGCTTCAGGTGGCCTGTTTTAAGTTGCTAGCCGAAATAGTAATGGTATTCTAATATAGTAGTGCGAATACCAGTCCTCCCGCTACCCCCGCCCCTGCAGTGTTCTTTTGTGTATCACCCTGTTGGTTTGTGACTGGTGTGTGCTGGCATTTTGCTTTTTTCCAGCCAATAATCTCAGATAAATTAACATTATCATTTCAATTGAGGTATTTATTAGAAAAAAAATACAGCAAAGTATGTATCTTTGTGCCTTGGGGCTAAAAAGCATTAGGAAGTGGTAAGCTTTACTTTTTTCTTGTTTTTCACAGTGACGGTCATTGACCCACACCTGGGATTCTGTAGAAGGGCTGGAGATTATAAATCCAATTTACAGAAGGGGAGAGGGCATGGACTGAAGAGGCATCTTGCACTGGAAGAAGAAAGGCGTGGCAGCTCCTCTTTGGGGCAATAAAAGGCATGGAGTTTGTTGTGTCTGTTTTGTCCTCTCTCCAGCCCTTCTTGCCTGTTTTCTGGCACTGGTGGCTGCTTAGCTTTGTTGGAAAGTTGCTTAGCATGTCCCTTGACTAATAAGGTGGATGCTTGGCCATGCCTCATAAGCTATAGAAAAGATGATGGACAAGGCTTTTAAAATCTGTTTGGCTCCTGTTTCGTACTCCATCAGTCATGAATTGTAAGAGTGAGTTGTTTCTGTTTGTAAAATAGGAGTGGAGATGAGGTCGTGACAAATGTAGCTTTGGGAAGTCACTTCAGCTTTCTGATGGCAGCCAATCCTGAGCTACGAAAGCATTCCCTGGCCTCTCTTTGCAGGGAACAGATGATCTAAACACTTCCCCCATGTTGGTTTAAGCTGAATTTGCCAAAGGAAATGCTTAATATTAAAAGTCCAAGCCAACAACAAAAGGGTGGTTTTAAATTATATTTGTCACAGTTGTTTTTTCTTAACACTATCTTGGTAAACCCAATTTTAGTTAATAAAAGAAAAATAAATGGTGGAACTACTCCAAAAATCATTTTCCATGGCCCAGGTCCCAGCATTCTAGGTGTAAATTGATGAACACTTATGAATCATTAGCATTCAACAAGTACTCATGTGTGGTAGGCAAAATAATGCTCCCTTCCCCTTAGAGTGTCTACACCCTGATTCCCAGAGCCTATGAATGCTGCCTTACGTGGCAGAAGGGACTTCACAGATAGGATTAAGGTTATTGGCCTTGAGTTGGGAGATTGTCTTGGATTTTCCTGGTGGGCCCAATGTAATCACATGAGTCCTTAAAATTGGAGCATATTTCCTAATTGTGGTTAGAGACAGATGGTGACATAAGAAGGATTTGATGTCTCATTGCTGGTTTTGAGACAAAGGAGGCTGTGGGCAAGGAACTGAATTCTACCAACAACCTTAATGAAAGAGGAAACGATCCTCCCCTACAGCATCCAGGAAGGAACTCAGCCCTGCCTTGATTTGAGCTGGATGAGACCCACATCAGACTTCTGACCAACAGAACTATAAGATAACAAATGTGTGTTGGTATAAACCACAAAGTTTGCGATAATCTATTGCAGCAGCAATAGCAAACCAATACATGGCAGTTTCTTGGTCTAGAGTTCTCCTAATGTGAAAGTGGCTTCTGAACCTAGCTAGTGTTATGTACCCTGCAGTCAGGAAGGGCTGAATCATTTCCTATCAATATCGAAAGCTCTGGCTCTCGTGTGTTTCCAAGAATTCTCATGTGTGGTCCTGGGCTGCTAGAATGCCAGAAGCCTTCATTGATGGAGGAGGAGGAGGAAATTAATGAATCTTAATGGTGTTTCTCCGTGTTCCTGACTGTGCTGTATTTTCATTATATTAACCCTTACAACAGTCTGTGAGGTAGATACTGTATTTTACAGATGAGAAACTGGTTCCACGAAGTTAAGTGACTTTCCTGAGCTTACAGAAGTGGCAAGTGACACAGTGAGTTTCTGAACCTTCAAAGAATATGTTCTTTCTCCTATGAGAAAGAACACTTACTTGCACTCTTCTCAGCGAGACTCAGGAGTCAGCAAATCAACATTTAGTAGCCCAGTCTTCCGATATAGAACACAAGAAAACAGAATCACTTGCCAGTCTCTCCCCAACATTTCCTCAGTTGATAAAACATTGATGAAGATGGAGAACATCGTCCCTACCTTTTTCTCCACAGCCCACAGTGGGCGAGTGGGGGACCCAGGTGGACTGGCTTATCTCTCCACTTCAGTTCCTTTCTGTGCTCAGCTTCCCTGATTACTAATCTGCAATGCTTTGTGGCTTGCAGAATAAGCACCTAGTTTGTTAGTAAAGGAATCAGGTTGGTATTTAAGACAAAAGAGGATTTAAAAAATGATTGATTATTTAAAAGGGTCACTTGGGACTGGCTTTGCAGATCCTACTGCATTAAGCCAGATTTTGGTTCGATTGCTGGCAATGCCGGTTGGATTAGATGGATGCAACATGCCCCCGAAATCCCAAGATTTTCTGCCAGACATTCAGCAGTCTGACATGTCACCCAGAGAGAACGTCGGCTATCTGTTAACAAACCCCAGCCCCCGGTGCCACGGGAGAAGGGCTTCTTTGAATTCAGCTGTAATACTTACCGGTAGAGACCTCCAGACAGGATTTGTTTAATAGGCGGTTTTAAAGCACTCACTCCGCAGCATTAAGTTCCACAAGAGCAGGGAAGAAAGCATATAAAGTGCTACCTGCTTCCGAGAAGTGTCTAGTCTAGAGGGAGGGAGAAGGCTGATTGTAAAGATGGGCAGGTTTTGGTAAATAACAGTCTTGTGCTCTGCAGGTGGAAAGGAAATGCCAAGATCACCTGGGCACATGTGCAGCGTTGAGGCAGGCAGCTGGGTGTTTTGCGGAATATGTTTGCTCACAGGTCAGTTTGGAAAATGCCTGAAGCAGCCGCGGCACCCTCTCCAGCTTTAGAACCTAGTCCTCAGACCTGGGCCAGGCCTGGATGGCTGGGTCTCGATGTTCAAGGTCCCCATGGCCAGATGGACTCCACCCCTGAGGTGTAGGGGTGAACTGGGCACCTTCTGGGCACCCTCACCCATGGTATGTTGTATGATAGCTAGCCCATTAGCTCTTCAGAATTCCCTTCCCTGGAGCTGGATCATGCTTCTAGAACCTTCTCTTGTGCTAACAGCTAGAGTTCTGCCCACTCGTGTTGGCCATTCCTATCCTAACTGCACTCTCACCCTGCTTCTGGCAAGGGCCCGGCACCTCACATCTCTGGGCTTTGTGTTGGAATGATGTCTTCGTGCTGTTTGCCCAGCTTGCACCTTGTTCTTCAGACTCCAAGTCCTCTCCCCCTCCCCATTTCTGTATTTGGGTCAGTGTCCATCCCCTTCATGTTCCTCATATCCCAGGCTTCTCCTGGCCTTTGCCTCCCACTCCCTGGTGGCTCTGTATAGTTAAAGTCCCGGCATGCCTCATCTGGGAGTTGGAATAGCAGCCGAGTGGACCCCAGATCAACCCCCGTAGAGCCTCCTTCATCTACACCCGTCAGGTTTTTAAACTCCCCTTTGAGGCTTTCGCTGTGCCCCTAGAACCCAGCGAACATGGTACCCAGCTCTGCAACTTCTCACAGAAAATGCCACACAGGATAGAATTAAAATTCTTACTGAAATAAAAAAAAAATGTAAAAACCTTCCTCTTCTTTGTTGACTACAGGAGGCCTTTTTAGAGAAGACCATGTTAAAAAAAACCAAAAAACACAACTTTGATTTTTAGGTTAGAAAATAGTGTCAGAGTACACTATGGCCCAAATCAGGATGCTCTAATGTTTTCTGTACCGTGAAATATTTTTTTCCCCTTAGCTCAACTCTTAATAATTTTAAACATTTAAAACTAAACACTTTTACTGGATAATTAGTGTCTCTTTGGAAAGGGTTTTGGATTATATCTCAGTTTATTTCTGTCAACTTTGTTTTTGGTAAATGGAATCCTTTAATGTATATTGTAATGGTTTTTTATAAGTGCTCTGCTTCAAGCAAAACATCTGCAGTCAAAATATCTGTTTTAAACACTGCTTTTAACATATCATCCTCTGCTCGGAAATTTTGAGTATTGTTTCCTAATCGCTTTTTCCCTCTAATCTAACTTTCAGTGTCTGGCCTTCCAGGTCTTCCTGCACCCAAGCCTCTCGCCTGTTCCTTTTCTAACAGGTCTTTTCATAGTCCCCTCTCCGTGTTCTGCTCTTCGTGGATGAGAGGCTGTTTTCTAGTGAGTGCTAACGGTCCTGGAGCCAGGGCTCCTGGGTTGAAGTTGTGTCTATTCGCTGTGTGACTCTGGTAAATTGCACAGTTTGTCCGACTGAGTTTCATCTTATAGAGTTGAAATGGGGACTAAATACATTCTTATATGTGAGATGCTTTCTGGCACACAGCAAGTGTTCAATAGGTGTAAGCTATTATAGCACTCCCTCACGAGGGGATTGGTGATTTAGATAAGGGAAATATTTCTGTCCTGTTCCTTTTTCCCTCTTTACATCCTAGGAATATGAATCCTTGCACTAGATTTAACCTGACATCTGCATACCAATTGGAATATTAAAACATTTTTTTCAGGTGTTTATTTGTATTAGTGTATCTAACCATGGGGCACCTTTGCTGGTTCAGAATATACCAACTAAAGAATTTTTCCAAAAGTAGCACACACACCAAATCTTGACCCTTCACTATTTACATATGCATATGAGGTATTACTTTTAGTCCAGAAAGTCAAATAAGTTTTAGATTTGGATCACTGTTGTCGTCTATTCCTGATGCTATAACAAAATATCACAGACTGTGTAATTTATAAACAATAGAAATTTATTTCTCATGGTTCTAGAATCTGAGAAGTCTTGGATCAAGGTGCCAGCAGGTCTGGTGACTGATGCAGGCTTGCTCTCTGCTTCAAGAGGGCGCCTCACTGCTGCATCCTCTGCAGTCCTCACATGGCCGAAGGGATGGAAGGGTGGCCTCCCTCAAACCCTTTTATAAGGCACTAATCTCATCCATGAGGACACAGCCCTCATGGCCTAACTACCTCCTAAAGGGCCCCACCTCTTAATATTGTTGCAGTAGGGATTAAGTTTAAACACGAATGTCAGAGGGGACACAAACATTCAAACCATAGCAATCACTTTTCCTGAATTTATGTCATTGACACTAGCTTGGGAAGTGTGGGTACAGGGTAATCTATTTATGAATAAGGGTTTGGTTTGAATCAGGGGACTGTAGAAGCAGAGTGTTTTAGTGGTGGTGTTTGCCATTTAGAAACTTTGTGTTCTGGTTCCCTGGCCCCCTTCCTCCAACAAGTCCCACAAGCCAGTTGACCTTCAGAGCTTAGTTGGAAGCTCATCGAGAACATCAGAAAATGAGGATGCCGCAGTGGGTCAGGTTTCTAGTCTCTCTAGCCCAGTTTCTCATCACCAATCTTGAAGGAGGTGTTGTCTTGTGGAGTATATGACAGAGATCTACCATAAAATTATCTGCAAGAAGTCAGGGGCTTACCCTGTCCGTTAGCAAAGCAAGGCATCCCAGTGGATCGAACTGGGTTGGATGACTACAGTAGAACCCAAAGGAGAAGTCCAAGGCTCGAGGTCAGAATCTGGAAAATTTTTTAATTGTCCTGAAACTTAGTTTAATTAAAAGAAAGTAGTTTTGTTTTTAATCACTTTACCCATTTGCTCTAAAGAATAATCCCTTCAATTTTACCATACCCTAATGAAGGAAATACATTTTGTATGACTAATTTCAATCTTGGTAATATAACACAGGAAAGAATCCTTTACATATCATGTGGTAGTCATGATATGTATTTCTCTCTGCAAGAGAAATCAGTGGGGTTCTTATTTTTATATATTAGTTAAGGGAGACAGGATAGTGTAATAGATAAGAGAACAGATTCCAGGGATAAAAATAATGTGGTAATTGTCAGCAACATGATCTTGGGCAACTTCCCTAACCTCTGTCAGCTTCAGTTTTATCATTTGTAATTGGAGACAAAAATGATGAAAATCACACACACACACACACACACACACACACACACACACTCTCACATGCACGTATACTTCTTGAAGATTTTTTTTTTTTTAACTTGAATAAACCAATGCATGCAAAGTGCTTTGGATACTACCTAGCACATAACAAGGACTCAATACATGGAAGTTCAGTCAGTAAATATTTATCAATGCCTTTTTATTCCATGCACGTAAAGGAACAGGGGCCACAGAAATGAATTAGAGACGGTTTCTTCCTTAAGAATCTTACAATAAAGATACAAGGTGCGGGAAGTCTGTGAGTTTCAGCAATAAAAGAAGCAACCAGTTGGGTACGGGTTTGTTGGGTGTTGCAGGGAGATGATGGCAGTCCATCAACGTGGTGGCAAGACCCCCTGTGGTCCGGCTCCTGCCTGCATGGACAGCCTCGCTAAACTCCAGCTACCCTAACCACATTCACTCACTCAACATTTACTAGATATTTAGTGAGCACCTTCTGTGAGCAAGACACTGTTGTTCCATGTGGTGGACAAAGCAGATGGGGACCTGCTTTCGTGGAACATATGTGCTGCCAGTGTCTCAAACGTGCTGAGCTCTTTCTCACTGCAAAGCCTTTAATCATGTTTCTCCTCTGCCTAGAATGTTCTTTCTTTGATGCCTTCCTCACGCTAACTTCCATCTATCCTTCATATCTTAAATTTTGCTTCCTCAGACAAGCCTTGCTGACCTTCTGTCCCAAACCCAATCTAAATTAAATTATGCTGCTATCCTTTGTTGAAGTATCTTTGGCTTTTATTTCGAAACAGTTCTCACAGTTTATTTGTGTCTTTATTTACTGCCTCATCCACTAGACTGTAAGCTCCATGAGTCACAGCCTGGGCTGATTTTGCTTAGTGTTTTATCCACCACATCGAGGACTTAGCTGACTCCAGAGAGGTTCTGAAAATATATATGCTGATTTAATAAAAGAACCTAGTATTGAAATACATTTTCATTTTACAAGCACTGATGGAAAATTTGTGCAGATTTTTAGTGGTGATAATGCATTCAGATCAGTAGATCTGAATTTATTTTGGTTCTGCTAACTCACTTTATATATACATATATATGTATATATAATTTTTTAATTGCTAAAGTATGATCCCAGGGTGCTATTCTTTATATCTGAAAAGCTTCCAAATAGTTTTCTTTTCCTTCCCATAGAATGGGCTTTTGGAATGATATTTTCTTGGGATTTTGTCACATTCTTTAATCTTTATAATAGCACGGGTCACTCAGAATGAAAATCCTTGGGTGTTTCAGAGGCTCATTCTTCAGATGGGACATGTAAATCTGCTCCCTTGCTTGCCTGTGCCATCAGTGTAAACCGAGATCTCTGGGGATAACTTTTAGAAGAAAATGAAACAATGGAAAATTCACTGAACAAATGTTACCCATTTGTTTGCCTGCTGGAGGGGCGGGTAGACAGGAAAGGGAGGATGGTGGTCGTTGGGTTTAAATGCATACAGCTGATCATAGCCCGAAGTGTTGTTCAAACAGAAATCTCTTCTTTTCGCCTAAGTTGACTAAGCCAGCCCACTGTGTTCCCATCTTTTTGAAAAGCGTTAGTATCGAGTTTCAACACTGCTGTGAAAAAAAATCTACCATCACGGCAAATGATACTGTTGGACGTGGACGGAAACCCTATAAAATTGTATGGGCGATATTAATTTAGTCACCTACGGCTTAATAGTCATTTTATGGACATTAAAAAAAAAGTTTTGTAGCCGTAATGTTTTATCTATCTTTATGGTCTCTTATGCTGTGTTTAATCAGTGTAATTATGGGAGAAGATAATTAAATAGAGTACTATACAGTTCTTAAGATTTTAATGCTGTTATTACTAATTTAACCACAAAAAGGATATATAAAATCTAAGCCATGGCAAATCTTAAAGAGAAATAGCCAGTCAGAAATTTCAACAAGCAGTTTAAATAATGGAGGTGAAGTGGTGCCTTCTTTTTCATCAGTTTATTTATGTCATTTAATAGATTTTAAATTTATTACTGGGAAGGAAAATTGAGAGGAGATGAATATTTATACTCTTCTTTGAACAAAGTGATATCTCTCTATAGTTCAAAATGGTTACATTAGAAATAGTCTAGTGCCCCAAAAGGCTACCACTCATGACTACATTTTAAAACTGAGATAATTTGATTATACATATGTACTCAATATACATAAGTCATATTATTTTTTCTTTTCCTGGGCATACATAAAAAAATTTCTATTTTTTAAAAAACTAAAACAGGGATTGCTAAAGAATTGACAAATGTATTCTGAACTGTCTCGCCTTAGGCAAGGCAATACTGAGCTCCCGTTTGCTGTTAGGAAAGCACATTCTGCAGCCGCTCACTCTGTAATTGGAGGATGCTCAACAGTGTGTGTGGATCTCCATGGTGAAGCAGGCGTTTAATTGAGCTCAGGGAACTGCTAGGATTTAGATTAGAGAAAGCAGGGTGGAGGGTGTGCCAGGTTAGGGGACCAGCGTGAGAGAAGGTGAAAAGGCTTAAAATCTCAGGGGAAAAGGTGATGAATTCCTGACTAATCTCTGGCCTAGGGCATGTAGACCTATGTGATGGGAAATAAGTTAGGAGAAGAAAAAAAAAAAGAATCAGGCCAGAATGTGGAAGGCTTAAAACATCATGCAAGAAGTACTGAACTGAATACAATGGAATATTATTCAGCCTTAAAAAGAAGTGAAATTCTGACACGTGAACGACATGAATGAACCTTGAAGACATTATGCTAAAGGAAATAAGCCAGACACAAAAGGACACATCGTGTATGATTCCAGCTAGTCAAATTCATGGAGACAGAAAGTAGAATGGAGGTTACGGGGGGTGGGGCGGGTGGAGGGGGTTAGAGGAAGGAGCGGTGGGGAGTTATTTTTTAATGGGTACAGGATAGTGGTGATGGTTGCCCACCAATGTGAATGGACTTAATGCCCCTGAACTATACACTTAAAAATGGTTAAAATGGTATATTTTATGTGTATGTTTTACCACAATAAGAAAGACAAAAAATGTACTGGGCTGAATTTTGTAAACAATGAGGAGGCACTGAAGGTTCTTGTGGAAGGGAGGATAAGATCTAAGTGGAGTGTTTGGAATCAAGTCATTGGTTTTTTTTTTGTTTGTTTGTTTGTTTTTACCTTTGTACTTTTTGGGGAAGCTGTGTTCGAGACCGTCTTTATGGCTATCACGTGGGAAGATGAGTCTTCATTCTCTATAATTTTATGATAAAACTTACAGGGTCGATAGATGGAAGTTTCTAATGGAGAATGTATAGTTGAGATTGGAATTGGGGCAGCGAAAAAGTACTCGAAACCAAGGTTGGTATCCCATATTTGAAAGACTTCTTGGCAACCCCAAAGGAATTTTGATTTGTTTGTGTGCTTCTAGGAAATTCGAGTTGGATGAAGCACCGAGGCTTAATGTTGAAAGTTATCAGCCTGGAATTAATGAAAAATGTGAGAATAGATCCTTAGGTTTTAGAGTAGTTTTGTGCACTGAATTGATGTTGTGTTCTTTTTCATTCCCCAGCAAATATATTCTCATTGTGTGCTCCAAGGAAATGATTAAAAAACATCATTAAAATACTTCTTTTCCTTTCTTCTTCATTGGAAGAGGCCACAAGTGTCTGCTTTTTCAATTTGAACCAAACCTTTGCTTTTGTATTCTAATAGCAACTCTGAATGCTGTCGGTGTGGTTCAGCGGCTCGCAGGGTTTTAGACCAGGAGAATTACAGTGGGGCTCACAAATCATCATTTCTGATCTCTGTGCTTCAGAAACAAAGAAGTTGGTGCCCAGAGAGTCATCATGGGTCCTTTTATAATTCCAACAGTTTTCTGGGAGTTAGAACACATTTCATAGCCAAGTAAATGGCAAGGCAAGGCAAGGTGAAGCACGACAGGGCACCACGCTGGACGGTGAAGAGCAGAAAGGAGCGAAGCCCCCCCTTGCAGGACAAGACAAGGGAGGTTGCCGCGGAGGAGGCAGGTTTGAGAGGGCCAGCAGGTCTTTGTCACGGCAGTTGGAGCTGGAGAGTTGGAGCTCGAGTTTTGGAGAGTTTTTTTTGGGCTGATGGGGCCTCTGTGGTGGGCCCTGGATGAGCTCAATGTGGAGCTTTGAATTTAGATTTGCAGTTCCATTTGGCTCCACCCTTTATTAGCCATGTGGTCTTGGAGAAGTTATTTACTTTGCTAACCCTCGGTTTTCTATTTGTGAAAGAGCAATACTATCTCCTTAATGGAGGTGTTCTGAGGATAAGTGAGGAGATGCTTGTAAACACAGAGGTAAGAGTGACATCGAGGGAATGGTCAGGCATCATCCTCACAGGGAGGCCTTTCTGACTTCCCCGTGACCTCTGTAGCTGCTCCCTTAGGAAGGAGCACCTGGAGCACTCTGGGCCCACCTCTCGGAGCTGTATCTCCTGGTGCTGTGGTTTATTTCCATGTCTGGCTGCCCCACGACACCACTGTTCATGTAGGTTAGGAGCAATGTTCTACTCATCTTCATATCCTCACCACTGGCCCAGGGCCTGGAAAATAACTGTTCAAAAACTTTTCAATGATTGGTTGCATAAATGAATAAGAGAATGGCTTTATTTGGCTTGTCTTGCAAAAAGGAAGGGACAAAAGCTAGAAAACATAAGCCGGTGACACTTGGTGGGCGGTGAGAGTCAGAGCAAGGATGAGCCTCAGTTTTTTGCCCTATTCACAAATGACAAATTAGGAGGTGATCTTTTTCTTTACAACACTTCTTTATGAAATTTATAAAAAAGAGTCTTTGCTTGATAAGTGATTTGGAAAGAGCACAAACTTTGGAATGCAATTTAAAGAAGCTTAAAAGTGTTCATAACCTTTGATCTAACAATTTTACTTTTAGGAAATCTAACAATTTTACTTTTATTTCCTTAGGAATTATTTCCTAAGGAAATAATTGAAAATTACAGAAAGAACTTTTTGCACGAAGTCATTCATGGTAGCATTAATTATGATAGCAAAAAATTGAAAAAAAAGCCAACTGTCTACCAAAAGGAGTATGAGTCAGTGTGTTTTTTTATATTCACACATTGGAATAAGATGCAGCCATTAAAATTGATATCAGTGAGAATTGTAACAACCTGGACAATGTATGTATATATGTAAAATTAGTGATATAAGCAAATTTATGGTATTTGTTAAAATACAGGAATAAAACACATGCATATTTAACAGTAATTGTTTCTATATTACAATAAGAATGGGTGATGACTTTCTTTACATTTTTCTGTATTTTGAATAAATATTTAGTACTTTTATAATTAGAAAGACATCCCTGAAAAAAATCTGGTTTCCATATCCATTTACAATTAGACACTGGGTTCAATTTTCAGTGTGCATTTCAGTAGGAAATGAGCTGCCCCTTCACCATCCCTGTCTCTTTCTGGCAGCAGAGGAGACCAATAGACCAGAGTGTCCTAAATGACAACGTGACACACAGCTCTTGCCAAATGGGAGGTGAAAACTCTGCCCCTCTGACATCTCCTCTTGGAACCAGACACGAAATACCAGAGAGAAGGTTCTCAGGCGATGAAGGGGTAGGTCCTCGCAGAGAGGGACAGAAAGAGAGTTGGAGAGAAAGCATGTGGAGAACAGAAGAAAATGAGGAGGAAAGAGGCATGGAGCCATAGGAGCAGGACAAGAAATAAGAATAAATAGAAGAGAAAGAAAACTGGCCTTTTGGGAGGAATGCAAAGAAAGCCCTCGACGAGCCCTGTTTATTGTTCTGGGCTTCTGTTATATTATGAATAATAGATCAACAGGTGTTTTACTTTTATTTATTTATTGTTATTTAGCAGTCGTAGCATTAGGCAATAAATACATGGGCATATACACCTGGCTTCTGTTTCCAGGGAGCATTTGTAATTCAAATTGGAAGCAAGACCAATTTTCCTTCCCATGTATCTCTGTCACCTTGAGCAGCTGGTTCGTACCGTGCTGGGAACTCGGCCCTGGGTGATGGACGGTTGTGGGACTGTTGTCGACGCAGGAACACTTTGTTTTCCTAGACAAAGGATCCTCTGCAGTGTACCCTGTGCTTATCGCTGAGGGATGAGGGATAGGATTCAGACGTAAATTCCATATTTTACTCTGAAACTTTTCCTGGGGTAGTTTTGAGGAATCGCTTTTTCCTACTATGAACCGATCCATAAAATGGGAATATCTCGCTGACATTGGTCACTGGTTGGCATTTACGAAGACCTCTGATATCTGTGAAAGAAACTTGATAGAGGAAGGAAGGCAAAGAGGAAAGAAGGAAAGAAGCAAGGAAGGAAAGAACTGAGGATAGCAGAAAGAAAATTACCTCGGGCATCGAGCACCTGTGGGCCGACATCTTAACTCCACCCCTCACCTACTTCCCTGAGGACCTGATGAACATCAGCTGACTTCTGTGAGTCTCAGTTTCCTCACCTACGCGTGAAGGTAGCCGTACCTAATTCAGGGGTTAATGTGAAGGCTAAATGTCATGATATGTGCAAGCACCATACACATACTATGTGATCATTTATGTGAATCCCTGTTCCATTTATTGACTGTCTACCTTATGGCAAGAATTATGCTAAGTGATTTCCAGGGCCCCTGCCTAGTAATTTAGACAGACAACTCCCATTATTTCCTCCGAATGCAATAAAGTTGTTTTGAGTATATCCTGATAAGTAATTGCTTCCCTTAATGATACTCTAGTGGAATACAATATGGAAACCTCTAAAGGTTCTTATTCTTGAAACTAATTTTTAAGTACAAGTGCTTACAATTAGTCTTGCCTGGGCATGGTTTGTAGCATACCAACAAGCCCTGGGTTTCTAAATATAGAAATCAAAATGCCTTGAATCCTCTGAGAGCCAAATCAGAAAACCTTACACAAAGGGAGGAGGATATGTTCACACTGTTCTCCAACGTAACTATGTATCATGTTATAGGGAACATTGTCTATCCAATTAGCAATTGTCTCAGAAAGAGAAATATTTAATCTGTTAATAACAACTCCCCACCTTCACGGCCCCCATCCCCGCCACCAACCCCTTATAACCCATAAGGGAATTTCTTAGAAAAACCAACTCAGTAATTAAAAATGAAATGAAATGAACCAGAAAACAAAACCTATGGATAGTAATGCATGGATGGTAGAGCACTTTTCCTATGCAAATAAATAAGTGAGGAAAACACAGACGTGTGCCGAGTGTGATTTCTGGAATTCCTTAATAAGAATGTAGAATTTTCCAGCATGTGGCTATTCTCCAACATGTTGAATTCTGTAATTGAGGAGTTTTCAGTGGCTGTATCTGCTTTTGACTTTGCTGAGCATTTCTTAGACATTATGTCTTTTCAGTCTTCACAAGATCTCTCATAATATTTCTTCAGTAGATGAAAAAAATGGGCCACAGAGAGGTTAACTGACTTTCTAAAGGTTGTCCTGATTTCGTTCATCACCAGGCTGGAATTAGAGTCAAGCTTATTCTTTGGGCTTCAGTTTCCTCATCTATGAAATGGGTGTAATAATATTTACTTCACAGGATTGTTGAGGAGAATCAAAGGAATTCATGTATGAAAAGGTGAGATGCTTTGTTCTCAAAGTGTGATCACCAGGCCAGCAGCATCAGCATCACACGGGAACTTGATAGAAATAAAGAATCCTAGGCCCCACCCCAGACCTCCTGAATCAGAAACTCAGGGTGTGGTGCGGGGAGGGGCCGTAGTAATCTGTGTTTTCACAAGGCCTCTGTGTTTTAACAAGGCGCTTCCTAAATTTGGGAACGAAGAACCAATGGGCTAGTTCCCTTTGCACTGACTTCTTTCATGGTGACTCTTTTATAGGCACGGTGGTTTTGGGCTCTATAATATAAGCCACAGACTAGAGGCTCAAGAGTTTGATTTTCCTTTTGCTATAGCTAACTTACTTTCTGCCTCTAGTAAGACTGAGATGCTCTCTCTACCACAAGATCCTTTGCTGAAAAGTGGGGGAGAACAGAATAAAAGTATTGGTGAAGGGTTATAAGATGATTAGGAAAAAATTTTCGGATTGAACATTTGGAACAAACATGCAATAATCATTTGCGAATGCATCATGGAACTTAGAAATAGTAAAAAATATATTAAACTGATTTTTAAACTTTTAAATGTGTTTTAAGTGTTGGAAATGTCAGAAACAGGGGAAGATGGAAAATGTCACTTAGCTCATGTCTCTACCATACTTAACTCTTTAAAGTATTTACTCATCTATTATTTAATTTTAGACTCATTATGACTATTTCAGGTTGGTAAACAGGTAAGGGATTGTCTTCAGTGTACAGATGAGAGAACTGAGGCCTGGTGAAGCTGAGCAAATTTCTGAAATATACACTTCAGAAACGTGGTTCATGTTAATAGAGCATCACATCTACTAACTCCCTGAGCCTGTGGTTTTTTCTCTCTAGACTTCCCTGCTTGCATATTATGTATTTTCGGGAGAAAGATGTTCATGTATATTTCGATTTTGCTTTGTGCCAATTAGTTGTAAGTTTTCCAACTATTTAGCTACTGTTTTTTGATAAGTTTCACATACACAAAATAAGAGATGTGTTCTGGGTTCTTGTACGTACTGAAATAGTAAGACACGTAGCAAAGATGTTTAATTCATTCATTCATTTGCTCGTTCATTCATTCAACAGATGTTTATGAAAGGTTTACTTGGTTCCGGATACTGGGTTGAATCTCTGTGTTTACCATAGTGAGCAGAAAGGACCTCCATTGGATTTAGTATTCTCATTTCATCATGTCCAGATATGTGGCCTTTATTAATGCATGGAGTAAGCCTGTTCATCCTTCCTCTTTTCTTGGGGTCATCCTAGAGGCATCTTTTAGGACCAGCTTTAAAATGACTGAACTTCAGAGAACCTCAGTCATGAAGCATGGTCAATGGTGGTTTGGACAATAAACTAACATGGAGATTACTGCCCAACATCAACAACTGGCTAAATAAATAGCAAGTTTACCTTAGAGCCAAGTATAGGTGTTTTTACATGAGAAATGGAAGAATAATGTACATTGTACTAGAGATGCAGCTGACATGTTGGGAGAAGATGCTTTATGGACATTAGGAAGCCTTCTCCTTGATAGAAGTTCTTATGAAGTAAAGATTTGATAAACAAATATTCATTTACTTAACACTGTTTTTTGAGGGGCTACTATAGGCCAGAAACTGTCCAAGGGGTTGGGACATGGCAACGAGCAAGACGGGCATGTTCTCTGTCCTTTTGGAATTTGTTTTCTAGCTAAGGAAGTAAGAAACGAACTACTCATGAATGTAATGCAGGGTAAGGAGATGGCCAATGGTGGTTGAGGAGTGGGGAGGCGTGGCTCTCTTACACAGGGTGGCCAGGGGAGGCCTTTGGGAGGAGGGAAACAGGAGCTGATACCTGAATGCTGTGACAGCTAAGAAAGAGCATCCCAGGGAAAGGGACCTGCACATGTAGTGGCTTTGAGAAGGAAATAAGCTTGGCCAATGTGGCTGGAGTGTGTATTTATTGAATGCACAGTGTTGGGCTGGGCAGTGTGGGGATGGGCAAAGTTTTCTTGAAAGGTAGGCAAGATCAGAATAAAAGATTTGGTCTCAGCCTTCAAGAAGATAACATACAGTCACTAAATAAAAAATAACATGAAGAATAATACCAGAACAGTTAGCAGTGAGGCTATGTGCCTATCTTCTAGTGTACTAAGGAATTTGGAGCGGAGGATTCAGAGAGGGGATATGATAGAGGTAGGGGATTAGGTAAATTAGGTAGATTAGGGGATTAGGAAAAAGGGGAAGTGGACCCTTCCAGAAGAGGCAATAGCAGGAGAGACTCCATCTAGGAGTCAAGCAGAGAATTTGGCCCACCATACAGAGGTGTGACAGCCTGGACGGTGAAGGCCTAGGTCCTGAGGCCGGGCTGCCTGGCTAGACTCTCAGATTCACCCCTTACCAACTGTGTGGGGTTGTGTTCTGTGTCTCAGTTTCTCATCTGTAAAGTCAGGGTCATAATAGTGCCTATGTGTCTTGGTTATCTATTGCTGCCTAGCAATCCCCCCCCTAATTTAGTGACTTAAACACTAATTTGTTATTTTGTCTCACATCTTGTGGGTTAACTGGGATCAGCTGAGTGGTCTGGCCTGGAGATTCTCGGTGGCTGGGGCTGGAGTCAGCTGAAGGCTCGACTGGGCTAGATGTGCAAGTTGGTGTCTTCATGTGCATGCCTGGCACCTGGGCAGGCATGGTTGCAATAGCCTCTCCCTGTGACCAGCTTGGGTTTCTCCCCTGCAGTCTCAGGGGAGCCAGACTTCTTACATGACAGCTGACTTCCCATAGAGTGAGCATGCACAGGGCATGACATCATTTCCTGTGTACTCTATTGGTCAAAGCAGTCACATGGCAGCTCAGATTCAAGGGGAGGGGACAAAGACCCCACCTCTCAATGGGAGGAATATCAAAGAATTTGTGCATCTGTGCCCATCCTTATTCTACCGCAGTATTTTATGGGTTGTGGTGAGGACTGAATAGGTTAGTAGAGAACACTTAGCAATGTACATGGAACATAGTGCACATTCAATGATGTTGATGATGATGATGATAAGGGAGGATCTTGAAGGGCAGGCAGGAGATTTGGTAGGCCAACCCTGATGGGATGGCAGGGCCATCTGAAATCCTTGTGCTAGACTGATAGGGGAAGAGATAGGTTGGAGAAAAAAATCACTTCCTAGTTTGTGCACATTTAAAATGGAGATTTTCGTTCTACTGAGTTTGCTTTGTTAGCTTCTCTTCTAAGCAGTCAATATCTCTCATGCCCCTACTTCATTCGTGCATGCATTCGACCTACGGAACACTTGGCGTTGCGGTAAGTGCCAAGTGTATAAGACAGACACAGCCCCTGCCAGTGGGGGAGCAACATTTTAAACCAACAGTCACTAATAAGTAATTATTTGTGGTTGTGCTAAGGACTGTGAAAAATCAATGAGGCCGTAATGGGGAACCTACCCTCATCTCCATGGGTGACATTTTGACCTGGAACAAGAAAGATAAGGGGGAATTGCCAGGTAAAGAGAGGGGAAGAGCCCTGGGAGGAGGGTCCAGCTCAAGCACAGGCTGAGGGTGCAGAGACAGAGCAGTCTGAAACCCGAGTGGTGGCCGTTGCATCGAGTGCAGTCGGTTTTGGGGCCGGCAGCGGGAGCTGGGCTGGAGATACAAGGCCTCGGAGGCTCCTTAAGTATTGCAGATTTTATCCTAAGGGTAATGGGGTTCACTGGAATGGTGGTATTTGAAGAGTTTCCAAAATTGCTAAGTCTTTTTGCCTGAAGAGGAGAAAAAAAAAAAAGCTTAAAGAGATGGGAGATGGTGTTGAAGGATGAACTTGGCTGGTTTCACTTGAACAAATAAATCACCGGTTGCCATTTATCCCCAATCAGCAATAATCCCAGCATTCTCACCCTGGGTCAGTCTGGACAAAAGCTGCCCACTCGGCTCCTTTCCACATTTGTCAGCCTGTAATAGCATCCTTATCTCAGGAAATCTCTAGATTGCTCCCCAACATAAACTGTTTGCTGGGCAGTCAGGGTCAGCTGTGCCTGCTAAGCTCTCAGACTGACCCAGGTGCCCTGTTTGAACTGCAGAAGGTTCACCGGAATTGAAGTGGCCACTCCGAGACAGTGGTGTTTACTGATACAGGTTTGGGGCTGGGACTGTAATTTCCCGGTGCCCGTGACAACCACCCGCACTGACCAGTTCCCGGGCTGAATGGCCAAGCAATGCAGGCAACCAAAAAGGACATTGCTTTCCACCGCTGCCCTCAAAGAATCAGACCATTTAAAACACGCTCCATTCACGCAAGGAGTGGGATTTCTTAACTACTGGGGTGGGTGGTGTGTAAAAAAAAATCCTCAAGTTACACAACAAAACAAAACAAAAAATACACAAGGCCTTCACTTTTTTTTTTTTGGTGCCAACATTGAATCAGAAATAGCCTGTCTAGGGAAGAGAGATGATTTTAGTAGGTAAACTCCTTTAAATGTCTGCTGGAGAGGCTGCGTGTGCTTAAATGCTTTAAATATTTCAAATGCGCAGTTTGGGCTGGGGAAAAAATCCTCTTTGCCCAAAGGGGTTAAAAATGTGGACGGAGTTTCTGAGTGCCTCTTTTCTTCTGTTAATGGGAACTGACATTCCCTACAATCAGATGGGACTGAGCCTAATCATATTCTCCATGACAGAAGAAATTAAGGTCTGTGGTAAAAGACATTATAATCCTGACAGAATTTTCATGCTCTCCAAGAGCCTAAATTACTCTGTTTACTAAAATCACATGTTGGTGGATCTTTGTTCTAATGCTCTGATTTGGGGGCCTGCTAATTTCCCTTTTGTGGGGAGGGGGTGGCCTTCCGTGTCAGCAGCAACTTCCCATCATTTATCTTCAGATGTGCTTGAACAGATAAGTGACTCCTTGGACTAGAAAAATCTCCCCCATGCTGTATGACTTCAGGGTTTGGACTGGCCAAAGGCAGCAGTGAGAACAGACTCATTTTGTTTTTCTCTAAGGCCCAGCATGGCGTCTTCCTTCCCAAATGATCTGTTTGGGATCTCCCCACAGATAAGCTGCCCAGATTTATTCTGCGGAGTACCTGAGGTCCAGCCCCATGCTCACAAAAGTGTACTCTTTTGATCATGGCCGATGGGAGAGGATGTGCTGCTTTTCAATTATTACATCCAAAGAAAACATAGACAGTGCAATTATATCATTTTGTAGCACGTGATGAGGGTGCTATTTCAAATATTGCATGATGGTGACAGCAGGAGCACAACCACAGTAGACACTGCAGCCAATCAGCATGGATGCCTGTGTAAACAGCTGGTGCCCTAGTAGCCAGTGGTGGGCCTGTATATGCTTAATACCTGACTCTTCAAAAAAAAAACCTAAAGCCCCGACTCTGATTTCTGTGGTATTAATTCTCCCACCACTGCCAATTTTAAGCCACCAATGTGGTATCAATTGGCTTGCAAAATTCCTGCAAATTTAACAATTGTCTCTTGCAAAGCCAATATAAGCCATTCCAGTGCACCACTGTCTGAAGCAGGTACGTACCAGCTCCATCATCCGCCCCCCTCCACACACCCAGGTACACAAACATCCAAGGGGTACTTTTCTCCCTCCAAAAATGTGAAGTTATAAATGACATACAGGAGCAAGTCAGCTGGGAATAAAGTGTCTGAAGTGTTATCAGATGAGCCATCAGGGTTGTCAAGAGGAAAGCTGCACTTTGATTATTTTCTGCTTCTCCATTGTAGTGAAGCTGCAACGCAAGCTTCATTTTCAAAATGCATTTCTCACCAAATGCTTTTTTTTTTTTTTCAAAATATACTTCAATTGAGGGGAGAAAATAATTTTGTGCCCTGGCCACCAGTGAAGCTAGCTCAAAAGTCACCAATTTAAAAAACCATTTTCAGATTTGGTATGTGGGCAAAATAAGTGGAGGCTATAATCAGGAAATTCTGCATAAGAGCAAATGGATTTGAGGTGATTTTAACTCGGTGGGTAACGAATTCTACAGCATTATAGCTGGAATAATTCCTTGCAAGGCTTCTCGGGCAGCTATGCTCTAAAAATGGTTGATGCTTCTCTATTAGGTCAGTGTTCTCCATTAATCCATGATCTATTTTGGAAGGAAAAACAATCCTGTGCAGCCCGTGAGATTTTTGATTTGAACACCTTGGTCAGAGGCCGATTATTTCTTTTTTACGGAACAAGTCCAGAGCTGCTCTTTGCAAGTGAAGTCCTTACAAAGAATTCTAATAGGCATCCCGCTGGGTTGTTGTCTGTGCTTAAGTCTCTTTCCATTTGAATTGGAAAGAAATAGCAGTCAGCTGAAATACTGGTCTCTTTGGCAGTGGCCTTTGCAGAGCTAAACAATACAAACGACGTCCATCATCACACATTACGACTAAATCATTTCAGTCAAGTTGCATGTAGCAGATAGATGGTGATTTTCACATTCTACAGCTTCTGACAAATATTGCCCTATCCATCCATAAACATCTCTATTGTTGCCTCTCTGGGTTCTGGAAAAGTGGTTCCAGCAGGATACTGCTGCAAAGAAATTAAAGTCAGAGAAACACTTGTTTCATCTTTTTTTTTTGCCTTGATTTCTTTACATATCGAAATTAGTTTCTGGTTCCCACTTGGGAGAAAATAATACAGTAGCTCCTAGTGGAAAACCTGTCTTCAGTTATATTTAGCAGGGAAATGAGTCAAACTATTGAGAGACTGCCAGCTTCATCATTATAGGATTATGCATTTTAATGGGACACAAGTTCGCAGGCCTTTGGGTTTGATAGTTGCGTCACGCACATTTTATTTTTCCAAGCATTCTGAGGCCTGGAATGTACCTAGTTTTTAAAAGCCAGGTGTTGGGTGACCTCTGTTTCTTTTTGCTTCATTTTAATCACTTGATCCTTCTTACACGGTATCGTTGAGGATGAGGGAATCGACACCAGCAAATTTAATTCGAAGGGCACCTCTATTTTGGAAGCTTTACATGATGACTTAGCAGAAAAATAAATTTCCTCTTCTTAGGTGCTTGCTTAGATAATTCAGGCTTGCACAAGGAAGAGCCAGGTCCTACATTTTGCAACTCTCCGTTAGTACAGCTGGGACTAGGTGAGAGAAAATGGGGGCCTGGCTGTCTTCATGGTCTTGCAAGGCTGATTTTTGGAAACTGCTAGAATAGTTTTGTAATTTCAGAGGACTATTAGGGCAGGCTTTCTGGGAGTCATTTTCTCACTCTTGATCTTGTTTGCACAAGTTTTGTCTAAAGCAGGTATTCAGAAGTTTATTACCTAGCTTCCTACAATCGTCTATATGTGTCTCTCTTGACTCAAATCTGTAAATCTGGAGGGTCTCTAGGACACGCTGAGAGGTGCTCTTATGTGCAGCTTTTGCACACATTCCTGGGAGCTTCACTGAGCTTTCCGCAAGGGAGACACCTGTTTACTGGCTTGGATGTCAGAATCCATCTCTCTGTTTTTATGTAAGGATGTTCTTTGTTTTCAAAGGACATTCATTACCTGGCAAAATACTGTATTTTCAAGTTCCTAATGCTTACATATATTTGGGAGATGTCAAAAAGAGTGAAAATAAAGCCTTTATTTTAAATGTATTGCTTTATGGAGAAAAGAGAAGGAGTAAGAGAAGGGGTGTGTATATCATGACACATATTGAATGCTGAGGTTGTTTACTTTCCTTTGGACCTGGCTGAGTAAATGTAAATTTGGTAGAACAGAATCCATGAGGTATATAACTAATGGTGTGGTGTTTATTTTCGGTGAAGAAACTACATTATTTATTCTGGAATAAAAAAAAAAGAAGATACAAACCTTTCTTCTTTCCTTCCTTCTTGTGATATGAAACAGAAGACAGATGATAATTTTAGAAAACATTGCTTAAATCTCCAGGAAACAAAATGCCTCAGGAAGGCTTAAGAGCATTGTGGCAGTGGTTCACAGCAAGTGAAAATTTTCTGAGGAAATCCACGATTTGGAAATTTAAGTTTACAAAATAAATGAGAAATCCTCTCTAGTATTCCTTTAAATGGTGCCTTCTCCTGGTGCACCATTCATTTCCATGTTAGTTATTCTAGTTGTCTTATATTGGTATTTTCTGGAAGTCTTTTATAATGTGAGGCACAGTTGTGTCCAGTATGACTCTTTGAAGGCAATTGACTTTCTCTTTGACAAGCCATCTTTTTGAGCAACAAATAAGAAGGAAAAAAAAATTACTATGAAATCAGAGACATCCCTGTGGATATAAACAAGTACTTTAGAGAAAAGTAACATATCCTTCTTATAGTGCATTCAACTCGTTCTGCAACAATGTAATGTGAGGAAAAAATTTCTTCTGGACCCCAAATGTCTGCCTTGAGTTATGAGTATCAATAAGATTAGCCATAACTGCAGATAGAACGGTTTCTTGTATGAACATATAATTCTATTAAAAAATAAAGCTCACTAGGCTACTTGGGGAAAATAGTATCTACAGCAGTGAATCCCAAAAACTAATTGTGTTATGTTAAAAGCACATCCTAAACCCATTTATTTTGTTTTCTCTAATTTCATGTGGTGTTTTCTTGGTCTTGCGTTGTGGCCCAAGCTAACTAAGAATATCCATCTGGCATATACACAAACTCTCATTTATTAATTACTCTGTTCATACTTTTTACCTTTCTTGACACTTCTCCATTTTCACAATGAAGTAACTGTCATCTCAGGACAAACTAGGTCTTTTCTCAAATGGATGAGTTTCTTTATTTCTGATCTCTTTTTGCTTCTCTGCTCCCAGTTCATTTTACCTTTTTTTTTTTCTTTTTGAATCTGGAAGATCACCTTGTTCCCCTCCATCCACAGAAATATTATAGTACCCATCCTTGACGGTGACGTTCACATCCTGCCTTGTCTGGGAAGTTCTTTAAACTTTCTCGACTGGATGATCAATTTGGCCCAGCCAGCTATACTTTGGTATCTCTTTTGTGTTTATAAATTCACCCACGAGATTGCAGGATCTTGACAGCAGGCACTCAGGGAGTTCCCACATTACCCGTCCCGGCTTAATCAGTATTTGCTGTTCGATTTACATAAAGACTATTCTGATGATATTTAAGACAGAGACAGGATGTAAGGCTGATTTAGGTGATAGCCTGATAATACTTTTCTGGGCATTTCTCAGTGCTTTAAAAAAATGCTGCATACGGATTATTGGCACTTTCGGTGATGCTGAGTGAGAGCAGGCACTCTCAGGAAGCTGTCTGCGGCAATGCTCTTAGCTTTCTCCGGAGAAGTTATCACTTATTCTGAACTAATCAAGTCACACAAAAATAGCAAGGGTGAAAATGTTTACTTTGCCTTTTTCGATGCTCCTTTTGATCATGGATTGCTCAATTTTAATTTGTTTTATTCCTTCTGGTTCTACCTTAACTTCAAGCTGAAGTATTTTAACTATCTTCACAGACGGTCTTAGAAATAGAGACCTTAGAAATACCTGGTGTAACCCTGTCCTTTCCCAGCTGGAGAAACTGAGGCTGAGAGAAATACAGTAACATGTCCAGGCTGGGCCAGGCTCGCTGGTGTCCTCCCAGCCTAGTGCTCTCTCTACTATACCATGTGCTCTCTTGTCATTCGCTACCCGCATTTTTCTATTTACTGTACTTCATTTGACAAATCATTAAAAATACATAGCACAACACTGGCCTCAGGACTAATCTTTGAGTGGCCCCATTATTTTTAGCTTCCCATGTGGAGAACTGGCTATTTATTCCTGCGCTTTGGCTCCTCTCGGTTAAGAAGGCTTTAATCACGACAGAACTTCACCTTTACCCCATAGTTACCGACTTGCCTGCCTGGCTTTAATAGCCTCCTGTGAGAGAGACCTTCTCAACAGCCTTTAGAAAGTCTAAATAAATTATGCCCACGGATTCCTTTTTATCTGCTGTTTTTAGCACACAATTTTCCCAAACAAAAAACCAGGCCAGAGGGCACGTTCGTCTTGGTAGGTGCTTTGAAATGCCTTGCTGTGGAATTTATTCTTTTCTTGTGCTTGGGTGAAGATGGAAGCTTGTCTGGGGCTGGGGCTGGGGCTGGGGCGGTGGAGCATGCCGCAAAGCTCTGAAGTGAAAAAAACCCAACCGCGCAACCGATTTCTCTGTCTGCGAGATGCTAGGTGGCCAGTCTCACGGTGCATTTTCTCAGGGCCAGCCCTTTTGGTGGTGTTAGTTGGCTCTTGTTGCGTAAGTTCTCCAAACACTGGGCTCCTCAGAGTCACCTCTGCTATGAAGCCTTTTTGGACGTTCATTCTTTCATCCCCCTCCCTCCTTCAGCCCCCAAAGCAAGTAGGAGTTCTTATTCCTGAGGCTTCCTGGTTCCCTCTACAAGCTTCTACTGTGGAGCTGTAGCACTCTTGGCATTCATTTATTTACCTGTGGGTTTCACTAGATTAGTCATACCTTCCTTCCTTGCTGTATGCCAGAGCCTTGTACAGTGACTGGTATACAGTGAGTGCTCACTCAATGTCTATTCATTGAATGAATTCTGTATCTCCAGTGCTTAGTGTAGGCTTGGAATATAGTGAGAATTCCATTGATGTTTGTTAATCAATGAATGAATGAATAAATGAATGAAGAGGGTTAAATAACTGAATGAAGAGGGTTAAAGGCAATATGCTCTCCACTAGCTAAGTGACCGTGGGTTAGCTGCTTACCCAGACTTTTTAAGCCTCATCTTTCTCTTCTGTATAATGGGCATAATATTACCTTCTTCATAGGGTGATGGTGAGGATTAAGCCATAAAATTCTTTGAACAATTCTCAGTTGCATTTTGATATTATTTTTATTTTATTCCTGGATCAAAAAGAAGTAACTTTTCTTTCCTTTGACCTACACACATGGCAGAAATGAACATGGATTCTGCTGGAGGGTTGTGGAAATGGTAGGGACATTTGCAGCCATAATTGTACTGAATTAGCTCAAGACATGGTAGCTTCAAGACTGTCCCAGCTTCTCAAATGACTACTAAAAATTAGTTTCCACTTTCATAGTTCTTATGATGTGCCAGGCAAGTTACATATGTGATCTGACTTAGTTCTCAAAACAAGTCTGTAAAGGTAGGCATTATTATTCCCATTCTGCAGATGATGAAATGGAAGCTCAGAGAAGTCAAGGGCAAGGTCTTGCATGAGTAAACAGCAGGGCCAAGAGTGAATGTGGGGTCTTGCCTCTGCCTCTGTGGGACCGTACAACCAGCTATGTCTGATTTGAAAGATTCTGTAACAAAAACTAATGCGGAGGGTTTTTTAAAAAGTATTATTTAACTAATATTCTAGGAAAAGTTCATTTGCAGCTAAGGCCTCTCAGCAGCTAATCAGGCCTCTTCACTTTCGCTTCAAAGGGGTGATAGGACTACAGGTTATTGAAAAACAGCCATTAAATAGTAATTGGAAGTAAAGCATTTGGAGTTTCTAACTGGAGTCAGAAAGTCTGGTTTGGAATCTTGATGCAGACACTATTCTGACCCAGCGGCTACTGAGCTGTGGTTGGTCGTTCGGCCCATGTAGCTGTCTATCCTGGTATAGCTGTTGCTGCCCATCTAAGGTAGAACCTGCTGCGGCAGACACATTTGGTTTTGACAAATTCAGCATCACTTTGGCTGGCCCCTTTGCATCAAAAGAACTTGTGATCTTCCAGCTGGACCAAGGCAGATGAAAGCATTAATGATGCCGAGAATCATTCTGGAATCCAATAGAAGAGACAAATTGAGCAGAACCCTCAGCCCACAAAGGTCAGAATAAAAAGTGCTGGGTTCAGAAGCTGTTCCCTTGCCTCGACCCATTTGGGCATTGGGTGCATGCTGGCCTGTGGCTTTTCAAGCAGGCCAGGACTCTTGGGTAGGAACTGTACTTTATGAAGAGCAAGTCCATAATCTGTCCCATGTGGTCCAGTTTGGTCTGGCCTTCAATGCCCAGGAAGGACCTGGCAGTCTAACCTATAAATGGTCTGAGCTTTAGGGCAGAGTTTCTTAACTGCAGCAGTGCTGACATTTTGGGCCAGATAGTACTCTGCTGTGGGGGGTGTCCTATGCATTGCACTGTAGCATGTCTACTAGAATCCCTGGTTTCTACTCATGAGATGCCAGTGACATCTCCCCAGCTGTGATAACTGAAATGTCCCCAGACATTGCTAAATGTCCCCTGAGAGTGGGACAAAATTGGCCCTGGTGGAGAACCATGCTATAGGGTCATTGGCTGTGAAATCTTGGCCTGGGCAGAGCTAGTTAGTGAAGACTTGGTTCGTTGACATATCTCATATCCCACGTGTACTTTTGAATGCTCAGCACCTAATGCAGAGTCTATTGCTCATGGGTGGAATTATGGAAGATGTTTAGAACCTAATACTATGCATAAGACATGACAAATTTCAAGCTTTTGCATATTGAAGAAGGCCATTTCCTTCAAGTGGCTAAACGTTTGAGGTAGCTGAGACATGCCTTCAGCCCCTCCCCTCCCACGCCCCAACTCGTGCTCATGGCAAACATTGCAAATCCACATAACATTCTTTCCTGCTGACCTTAGTGGCTTCAGCATCCTTTCAACACAGACTGTAGGAAACTATCATTGTTTAGAATTAGTAAGCAAGACATAACCTGTTTGTCATGTCTGGGCTTGATTCTATGAAATCAATTCAGGGAGAACTGCCAAATGTTAAAATGGTGGTGGAAAAGCCCTCCTGGCATAAGATGGTCTAGACCCTTGATTTCTAGTCGGTTTTGATCTCTTTTCCTCCCTTAACATCTGTGGGCCTCAGTTATTTGTTCTATAAAATGGAGCCAAACTTTTCCTGGCAGAAACAGGAGTGTCATAAGAGCTGTTAATTATCCCTCTTGTATTCTTAGATAGTGGAAAGCAGATAGCCTTATGGACTGAAGACATGCTGTCTAAGTTAGCAGAAGAGATTATTTCTGCCACTACTCTGTATTTTGAAGACAAATCTTGAGTTAATA
>NW_012154951.1:3430837-3563957 GCF_000956105.1 Propithecus coquereli | reverse complement strand
GATGAATTCATAGAATTAAGACAAAAAGAAAAGCAAAACATGAAGGCTGGTTTTCTGATGAACAAGAAAATTGAAAAGTTCCTTCTTCATCTTCTTCATTGATTCTTTCTTCCACAAAACCCCCTGAATATTGCAGTGCCTCAGGGCTCAGTCTTTGGATCCTTTCTCTTCCTTGTCCACCTAAGTGATGTCAACTTAAAATAATTAGAGGAAAATATCTCCAAATATGTTGAGATTATTTAGGAATGAGAAATGAGGGTTATAATCCAGGAAGAATGGAATGGCAAGCTACAAGCGCGTCTGGTGAGGGAGGGGTAAACGGAAGCTTTTATTGACGGAAAGGGAGAAGTTCACATGAGCTGCTTAGGAAACAGAGTTCATTGGTTCCAAAGGCTCAAAGCTGCAGTTGTTGTCAATTTATCCGTGGAGACGTCATTGCTGGGCAAGCGTTCTTTCGAATGCATTTTATCTGAATTACTACAGTCTTAAAGAATGTCATAGGAAATATATGTATATGTGTGAAACGTTCAGGCCATGCAAAGCAGGAAACGCGTGAAGGGATGTCTTGTGGGGTTTTTAGGAAGTCCTTGGAGACAGTTCTTATCTCAGACATGTAAGCTTTAGCCTCCTCTCCTTCATGCCTTTCTGGCCCTATTTTGTCTGGGTCTGACAAAAGTGGTTTCATCCAGGTATCTTCAACTTTCACAGTGATGTTATCTAATATTTCTAGTTATACATATATTAGACCTTTTGATATTATCACACATAGCACTGAGGCTCTATTAATTTTTTTCCAATATTTTTTCTCTGCTCTTCAGATCATATTAATATAATATCTATTGATCCATATTAAAGCTCATTGAACCATTTTTCTGTCATCTCTATTGTGCCGTTAAGCCCATCCAGTGATTTTTTAAAAAGAATTTCAGCTATTCTCTTTTCAGTTGTGGAAATTCTATTGGTTCTTCTTTGTAGTATTTATTTTTCCTTATGACATATATGATCTACTCAGTCATTACTAGCATATTTTCTTTTACCTCATTGAGAAAAATTCTAATAGTTGCTCTAAAATCAAAGTCTGTTAATTCCAACATCTGGGCCACCTTGTGGTTGATCTCTATTGATTGTCTTTCTTTTAATTCTGGGTCACACTTTCCTAGTTTTTAATACGTTGAGTAAGTTTAGGTTATATTCTAGTTATTATGAGTTTTATGTTGTAGAGATTCTGGATTCTGTTATACTCCTCAAAGAGTGTTGATATTTTTTGTTTTAGCAGGCAATTAACTTAGTTGAACTCAGACAGAAAACTATTTTTTGGATGGCAGCTGAAATTTCAGGTCAGTTATTTTATCCTTAGCTGATCTGCTTTCAGCTGGCCCCATGCAGTTGTGGTTCAGGGTCACCAGAGATTTGCTATCCTCTGATTCTTCAGGCCAGAAAGATAGGCTTTTTTTCCTCTTAAATCAGCTAAAAACCATAAAAATGGAAAACTCGCTTGTGACAATATATTTTTGCAAGTATTGATTCCTCTAGAGTCTGCCTGCTTTATTTACTTTCTAGAGCTCTCATGTAGCTGTTTTTGGTATTTCGTCCAGAGTGTATTATAGTTGTTATCTGCAGGATGGTAAATCTGATAGGAGCATTTTCAGCCATATTGGAAGTGGATCTCCCCAAACTCATGTTTGTAAATACCATCTCTATGCTCATGCATACACATTTTCAACTCCAGCCCAGAACACTCTCTTGAGCTCCATGTGTATACAGCCAATGGCCTATGCATCATTTCCATTTGGAAATACAATAGACGTCTCAAACACAATATGCCTAAAATGCATTTTTTTGGTTTCTCTTTGCAAAATATCCTCCCTCACCCTCATTCTTAATAAATGGATTTCTGTCCTCCTTGATGTTCAACTAGGAGTCACTCTTCATACACTTTTCCTCACTAATTTTCCCTAATCAATCCATCAGCAAATCCTATTGGCTTTTCATACAACATATCCTTTGAATTCATCCACTTTTTCCATCTCTGATATTACCACCTTTACCACCATTATTTCTTTCCTTGACAAGTGCAACACCCTCTTAATATTGGTCTTCCTTTCACTTACCCCATGTCCCCTTCAAACTATTCATCACATAGAGGTCAGGGTGTTCTTCAAATATAAATCAGATTACGTGAGTTGCTGGGTAGAAACCCTTCAGTGATTTAGATTCCTTGCTCTTAGAATAAAATCTAAATTTCTTACCATGATCCACATGGCCACATGTGATCTAGTTCCCATCCACTTCTGCAACCTCATGTTGTCCATCTTTCCACCGGGCTCCAGCCACACTGTCTCCTTCTGTTTCTTGAACAGGTCCCAATCTTTCTCGCTTTTGGAATTTTGCACTTGGCATACTTTTTATCTGGAATGCTCTCCCTATTCCTTTTGCATTACTGCCTCCTCCTCCTGCTTAAAATCAGATACCACCTTCTTATTGTGACCTTTCTGAATCCCTCAGTAAAGTTACATTCTATCTCATCATATCGTTTATTTGTTTCATGGTGTTTGTCATATTTGTGATTATTTTGCTTATTTATTAGTTTGTCATCTTTTTTTTTCTTACCATACTGAAGTATGAACTTCATGAAGGCAGAACCCTTTTCTGCCTTGATTGGTGTCTTTCCTGAGTGCTTGGCATAGCATTGACATGTAGAAGGGACTCAATAATATTTATTGAATGAATATTATGAATGAAACTGGGAGTACCGAACTATTGCCTTCTTTGATATACTAACTCCTTAACTCATCTAAACCTTTTCTCTTTTCTAACACCTTATACTCAACTGTTGAAAAGCAGTCACTTACATCACTATATGACTGTGATTTTCCTTATTTGCATCAATCTCCTTTGAGATGTTACCCTCATCCCACTGCTAACTAGCTGAGTGATCCTGGGTAAGTCTCCCACCTTCTTGAGGCTCAGTTTGTTTTCCTTCTGTCCTGTATGATCTGCATGAAGGGGCTCAGTTTTCTCATCTGGGATATGAGGAAGTAAAATGAGAATCAGGGGTTTATAACTTTTTGAAGCAGTAGGAAACCTTCCCCTCTTTTATTTCAAATGAAATGTCGTGCAGAACTTCAAATGATTCCAATTAGAGCAAGGCGGGAGGCCTAGAGCCCTTCCTCTCCCCCCAACTTGACCCCTGAGACACCTCTGGTGTCTCACCTGAGGTCCTTGGAATGCAGCCTGGAAACCCCGGCCCTTTCAGCTCAAGCAGCTTCTAACTATAACATGATCAATTTTTATGAGACGAACTCTAGGTAAATAAATCCCATACTGTCCACTGTGGTGAACGGTATAATTAATCCCTCTGTAGTACACACATAAAAAATACTTGCACTTGTTAAAAAAAATTAGGACAAGAAAATATGACCCTTAACCCAGCAAACTAAATAAAACTTGATTTAAATGTACCTCTGAGAAGATGTTCTGTTTTGTGTGTGTGTTTTTTTTTTTTTTCAATTTCCTGAGAGCATCGTTGTCCTCCCTGTTAGTTGGGAAAGGCAGGAGTTGGGGCAGCACAGCTCCAGGGCAAGGGTCTGTGTCCCTCCCCACTCTCCAAAGGATGAAGCAGGGAATATTGCTCCTATAGTGCTGTCTTGGGTATTCATTAAAAAAGGCAGGGCAGGTTAGTGGAACAAGCCAGGACTGGATATGAGGGTGGGCTCCCACAGGAGTCCACTGGGACTCCAGTCACTGTTAATTAATGGCTCAAACACACTTCGTCTTCTGAACCATCTCCTCTACTGGTACTAAATCAAGACTTCCTTTTCTCCTTCTATGCCTGTGTTCCTCAGAGAATCTGCCTTTATAAACTCACAGTAGCTTTTTAGTCTTTTAAGTGCTTCAAAAGGACTCTTAACTCTCTTGATTCCTTTGAACCCTGTCCAACAGCAAAGTAGAATTGTTTGCGGCTTCTTCCGTGCCTCCTCTTATGTTGGGGAGAACATAAGCTTCTTGTGGCCAAGGGGGTGGTCATCAGAATTGCCTCCAATTCCCAAGAGTGCCTAGCACAAGGCCAGGTGCACACTGTGTGCCTTTGACAGCGTTCAGTCCAAATAAATGTTAGAAAGGCATATTTTCCTCTTTACAAGAGCAATATATATTTATTGTGGAAAATTTGCTATCAGCAAGAAAGAAAGGAGGGCATTCTACGTGTCACTTGCCTCAAGTGTCTCGACAGGTTGGGTGGAATCTGTATTACGAAACCCGTGGGGTGGCTCTGATGCCCCTTTCTTGGTACCACTGTCAGGATGCGGGTATGTGTTTCAGGACCTCTGTTGATGACTGTAGGCATAGCCCACGGCAACGGAGCCAGGCCAGAGGACTGGAAATTTACATAGATGACTTAAATGTTTAAAAAGAAGAATTAGGTAGATTTTGGAAATCCTACAACCCAGTGAATAGTCTATCAATCTTTAGAAAAATTTTGGCAAAACTTTGGAGAATTAAATAGCTAGTTATGGAACAAAGAGAAAAAAAGAAAGATCACAAAAGTCAACAAAAAGGAAGCCAAGCTAACCTCCTTTCTTTTCTGATGGACTTCTAGACCGATAAACCGGGACATGCTGTACTTAGCATGAATACTGGATTCACTGGTGTGCTTGACCAAGACTGTTAAGGTTATGATTATTGTTGTTACTTTTTGGTTGGGGGATCATGATTAAGGTGGAGAACTGGAGGGTGACGCACAGAGTTTGGAGAATTTATTGCTGATCCACCAGTTATGTACCAGATTTCGATATGTCAAACTTAACATGGCCACCAGGTTGTCAACCTTCAACCCAGAAGCCTGCTCTGGGTACTGCCATCCGTGTCTTTCCAGATGCTAATGCTTAAAATCACAGGAGCATCTTCAGTATAAACGTCCTTATTTTGTACGTCAAATCCTGTCAATTCTAATTCTAACATGTTTTGACTCTTTATTTTTCAACACCACTGCCATTGTCTGGGTTTAGGGCCTTGTTCTTTTCTGCCTAGATTAATGTTCTCCTTGTCTTTAGGCTTGTTCCCTTCCCGTATGATATAGACAGTATTCTTTCTTTAACACTGATCCGATTATATGATACCCCTGCCCCAAAACATTTGCTACCTTTCCACTTCCTACACTTTGGCTCATACTCACCTTTTCATTGCTAATGCTAAGTCTTGGTGACATTTCTCCTTCTCTTTTCTACATCATTAACCTGAAAATAACAACCACTACTCGAAGCACTGCCACTGAGAGCTTCAACTTCACTTTAATATTCATTCATTTGCTCACTTACTTACTTATTCATTCTTATTGAACACTGAGTGAGGTGTTGGGAGGCAATGATGATAAGATGTGGCCCTAGTTTTCAGAGAACCTGCAGCCAGACCTTAAATTCTGTTGCCTTGGTGGTCTAGCTCTTGTCCTTTCTTGATGACATTCTTTCCATGATGATTTCCGTGACTCTTAGGGGGGGATCTTTATGTATCTTTCTTCCCTAAAGTTTTCGTCCCTTGAAAAATTTTTTTTTTTTTTTTTTGAGACAGAGTCTCACTGTGTTGCCTGGGCTAGAGTGCCGTGGCGTCATCCTAGTTCACAGCAACCTCAAACTCCTGGGCTCAAGCGATCCTCCTGCCTCAGCCTCCTGAGTAGCTGGGACTACAGGCACATGCCACCATGCCCGACTAATTTTTTTCTATATATTTTTAGCTGTCCGATTAATTTCTTTCTATTTTTGGTAGAGACGGGGTCTCGCTCTTGCTCAGGCTGGTCTCGAACTCCTGAGCTCGAACGATCCGCCCGCCTCAGCCTCCCAGAGTGCTAGGATTACAGGCGTGAGCCACCGTGCCTGGCCGGCTTGAAAAAAATTTTTTAAAATATAGCACTTTCCTATCTTACTGGTCATCTGTTCTATGATATGTGACTCTTTACTAGCCATTGAATTGGAACTGGAGCTCAGAATTCTCTCCCAACTCTGAATTTTGTAGTAATATCTGTATTGGTGAATATCTTTAGAGGGGAGAAAATGGCTTAGAGGCAAAGGTGAAAGGTTGACTTCTATTCAATACACAGGAGGTTTGAGTGTGTCTCAAACTCAATGAGACTCCACTGGAGAATGTTTGGGTTAATTTTATTATTCTTTATACATGGCCAAATTGGAGAAGGTTTAGCTCCATGGAGCTCTGCAGCTTTCTCCTAAGGCTTGCACAGGCTCCCGTTTCCTGCTTTAATGAAGGTAACGCTAATATTAGTGAAAGTGATTCAATTTTTCTGTGTCCTGAATCCCATTAAAAACATGTTTGGTAGCAATAATATTTTGTTTGAAATGTGGGAAGAAGCACATTTTTTTAAAAGTGCTTTTTGATTTCCATATGTTTTGTGGCCAGTATTTCGCTATTCCACTTGGTTTCTTCCCAAGCGGAAGATTTAGATTCTCTTCTTTGTAGAGAGTCTAAATCAAGGGCTGGGAAACTAGATCCTGCAGGCCGAATCTGGTCTATCCCTTGTTTCTGCAAATAAAGTTTTATTACAACACCTCCATGTTCATTTGTTTATGCATTATCTTTGACTACTTTTGCACTACAAGGACAATTTGAGTAGTTGCAAATAGCCTGAAAAGCCTGAAATATTTACAATGAAGTCCTTTATCATCAGGTTTGCCAACCTCTGGCCTAGATCATCACTCAGAATTTGCAGATAAGGGAACCAGCATGCTGGATGTTCACCGTGTGTTGTCCAAGGTTTTGGAGTAAATCTACGACCCAGTCAAGAACCCAGTGGACATACTGGCCTTGTCCCCTTTTTAGCCCATTCTATGGATTATGTTCTCTTAATTTATGGACACTGACTCCTCCCTACATGCACTGCTTTTGATGTCATTCAGATTTCTTCCATAGGATGAGGGCACATCCTTACTTTCACTACGCTTATCTCAGATGTACAAATACATCCTTTAAATTCTGTATACCTGTTGGATTGTGAATCTACCCAGGGTGTGAGGACCCACACATCCCAGAAATGATAGTGGCCACCACCTTTTAAGCAGTAGCAGACATCATGCTAAGCATGTAACAGATGTTATCTACAATTCTCACTACCACTTTGCAATGAAGATGTTATTATTCGTATTTTATAGATCAAGAAATGGAGACTGAATGAGTAATTAATGTGCCAAAAGTCACATAGATAGTAGGTAGCAAAGACCAAATTGGAATCCAGGCCTATTTCACTTCGTGATCACACATTACATATGTATTCCACTTTAGAGTTCCCTCAGACAACCATTCTTGTGTATATTATCTCATTTGATTGATTTTGATCTTTACAACAACCTACTAGAGTGTAAGCTTCAAGAGGGTAGAGGCTTTGTCTGACTTAATCCCTGCAAGAATCTTAGAAAGTGGCACAGGGTTTGATACATACATAGTAAGTGCTGAGTAATATTTTCTTGAGTCAGCAGGTCAGATTTCTATCCCTCTCTACCCTTTCTCAAAAGCCAATAATCCAGGACTTTTCCTTAGACCTTCCTCTATCGCTTGAACACTTTATAACATGTAACACCTTTGTGATAATTAAGGAGGCCATGCTTCCTTATTTGCTGAGGACAGTTCCAGTTTGCTCCTATTGTTTCGGAACAACTGTAAATAAGTCCCTCTGTCGCTCTCAAAAGTGTCCTGATTTGATTGATGAATCATTGCTGAGCACAAAAGTGTTGAATTTGGAGGTCCGGTGGAGAGACGGTAATAAGTACAGACTCTGGAGCCAGACCACTAGGTTTGAATCCCAGCTCAGTCATATACTTGCTGTGCAAGTTTGTCAAGTAACTTAACCTTTCTGTTCCTCTGTTTCCTCTTGGCACTAAGACCTACTTCACAGGATTTCTAGTGAGGATTAAATGAAATAATTGTGCAAAGTGCTTATGACAATTTCTGGGTCATCATAAGGACTCTTAGTGATAGCAATTAGGAGTACTCCATCCTAACATGTTATAATAAACCCCTTTAGCAAGTTATAATAAGTTTGAGGGCCTTTTATTAGAAACATCTATCCTTTAGCACTCACTAAAAGTCTAACTAAGTGTGTAAACTGTCCCTTCAAAAGGCTGCCCGGTTGCAACACAAGCAGGTCATTAGTAATTGTTTATTAGATCGAAATACCTTTGTACCAAGTGAATAATTTACTCTAAGTTCTAGCAGTCATCCCGGATTTGTCAGCCTTTGGTTTACTGAGTCTTCCAGAACAGAAACTTGTCTTGCCAGATTCTCCTTACATTTCAAGGAAATTGGGATAGGGGCTTGCTTTGAAAAGTCTGTCACTGAAACTGGTTAATATTCCCAAAGCACATTTCTTATTGGGACTAAATTCACGGCAGAAAGAATTTCCCTTATACATTTTCCCTGCTTTCTAACATTTGCTTTTAAAGTGATAGCATTTGAACAATACAGAATTCTGTTAAACCAGACATGAAGTGTCTCTGGTTTAAAAGGCACCAGAAACAAACAACAACCAATTTTAACTTTTTTCTTCTTCTGTACAACATTGTTTATTAGACCAGACGATGTACTCTACTCCAAAACATTCATATGGAAAAAAAAATTGAAGAATTGTGATTAAAATTGATTTTTTCCCTTTGGGAAGTTAGAATCAAAAATGGTTACCTGCTCATTTATGAAACAGATTTATTCTGTTGACATGGAGGCTTGTTTGAAATGTAATTGAATTTCTGTTACCTAATGGAAAGTGACAGTTAACAGTATTTATTTTCCATTTGTGTCTCAGCAGATAACATAACACAATTTTGATTTGTAGTTAGCTTCGGAATCTGAGATTGTTCTATCTCTGTAATTGAAAAGATGGGAGTGTGATGGCCCCAATACAATCCCTTTTTGTTTTTATACAACCAGTAAAGGTAGCTTTAATACAGTAAACAGCCTCTCTTCCATGCTGCTAATGGTTATATTCAGATGTACTTTGTGCATCATGTTTTTCTTATTAGGCTCTAACACATCTTTCTATGTTGATAATCTCTCCATTTAGGCTCACTTTTTTTTTTCTCTGCAACTAATTTCTGTAAATAACCTCATCTCTGTCTTCCGTCCCTCCCTTTTGTTCAAAAATAACTTCTATCTTGGAAATAAAGTGAATGTTCTCCATGAGGATTTAAGCTGTTTCTGTCTAGCTGGCGTTTCTTGGTGCCTTGTCCGAGGGAGGTGGAAGTCACGTGAGAGGGCGACTTTTGAAGGTGGCTCCTGGTAGTTCCGCACCGGAGCCAGGGTTTTTATGTCAGGGAAGGGAGGCTTCCTATTTCTCAATGTTACTCTTTTTCTGTATCTGAGTCCTGACTGAGAGGTCTCTCGCTGCCCTGTACAAGAATATAATGACATCTAAAGTAGACTGACAATGGGAAAGAATGTTCATTAAGATGGTTTTCTTTTTCATTTAGAGAAGCTGGAATCAGATCTTGAGCCTATCTCCCCAGGCAGTAATCCATTTGTCTTCCTTTAACTTTATTCCTTAGACCCCTTGCTTTCCCAGAAACCCCTTCGGATGGATAATTCCCGACTGCCGTTTGAGAAATGCCCAGTGTGCGTGACAAATGGCACAAATGGAGGTTTCACGGCCGTTGGACTTGATTGTGGAATGCCCTGCCTGGCCCTTGACTCGCTAAGTGACCGTGGGAAGTTGGCTTCGTCCACTTGCTGTAAACGAGGGCCTCGATGGCCTTCCACGGTGCTTGGATGAAAGGTCTTCAAGGAAGCTACAGCATTTTGATTCAATAAAACCAGCCCTCTGCCTCAGGGCCACTTCCATCAAACACCCTGTCAAAGTGCCCTAGTTTAAGACAAGTAGCCACCATGGCCTGCAGGGCAGGGGCAAAAAGAGAGAGGCCAGGTGCTGACCATTCATAACCACCGCCTGAGAGGGGGGAACAGACATTTCAGCGCGTACTAATTTCAAAGTTGCCCATCAGTGTCTGCGGGCAGTGCAGCTCTCCTCTGGAAATACAGGTTTCCAGCAAGGACATTACTCAGGACATTTTTTTTTTTTTGGCATGTGATGTTTTGTAAACAGTTATGCATCCATGAAATCAAACCTTTTATACAGCATCAGATATCATAGCCATCAATTATTATTCTATCATCAAACCGTTTCCTTTTTTTTTTTTTGAGACAGAGTCTCACTGTGTTGCCCAGGCTAGAGTGCCGTGGCGTCATCCTAGCTCACAGCAACCTCAGACTCCTGGGCTCAAGCGATCCTTCTGCCTCAGCCTCCCGAGTAGCTGGGACTACAGGCATGCGCCACCATGTCCGGCTAATTTTTTCTATGTATTTTTAGTTGTCCAATTAATTTCTTTCTATTTTTAGTAGAGACAGGGTCTCGCTCTTGCTCAGGCTGGTTTCGAACTCCTGGGCTCAAACAATCCGCCTGCCTCGGCCTCCCGGAGAGCTAGGATTACAGGCGTGAGCCACCGCGCCCGGCCCAAACCGTTTCCTTGTTCATACTGAAAAATGAATCGCGAAGGAAGATGGATTTTTGGAGGTGGCTTGCATCTAGAGGGGCAAGGGAATCGAGAGAATGCAGGGTCTGCCCTAAGAGGAGCCACTTGGGGGAAGGGGAATGAAGGGAGTAGAAAGTGGCTGCTCCTGCTTCAGGAACGACATAGCTTCAGAATGAATGTTTAATTTCAGGAGCAGCGTGACTTTCCCCTTGACCCACCGGGTGATTTTAGAAAATGGCAATTATTTCAGTAAACATTTATGGGGCACTGAGCATGTGCCAGCACTGTGCTAGGTTAAGGGGGCAGAGAATAAAAAGTTCTCAGACGGGATCTTTGCGTTTGAGGGAGTCGCCGTATCTAAGAACCAAGAAACCAATCATTCCACAATATACACAGGTATGGAAACCTCACACTGTAACCCGTAAATATAGACAATTATTATTACTCAATCAAAAATAAAATAAAACTTAAAAAAATAAGAGTACATTTAAAAAGTCTTCGAACATAAAAAAATCCACATGCACACACTTTTTTTTGCCAATAGGTGTTGGGGTGCATTTTAAACATTTAGTTAAATGCTGACCCTAAAAGAATATTCCTTGATGGCCTTAGCAGCTGACTATAATCGCTCTCAACTGATCTGGGTATTCCCTAAGTAGACCCTAGGCTATTTAACAACTTGATGACTCAGTTTCTCTGTCAATAAAATTATGTCAGTAATTTTACCTACCCCATAGGGCTATTTGCAATTTGCTACAAATTTTAGGGATGAAAGGCTCTAAATCACTACTGGTGTTATTATTTACTTAACAGCTAGAGTTCAATTCTCATCAACATGAACCTCATTAACCCTGGACTTGGATGATTTTGCCAGATAAAATCCTTCCAAATCATGGGGTCTGAAAGATCCTGGGCTTCTTTTTAAAGTGAAGGTTGAAAAAAAAAATTGCTTATATTAAGGTAAAATCTGAAACTGTATGCATTTATGCACTATTATGGGCTCATAAATTATTATTTTGACTTTTAATATGGTATCCTTTATACATGCCAAATTTGGTAGCAAATACATTTTGGCTTAAACAAATTAGGGATTGGATTTTTTTCTCTTTGTGAGTAAAGACCAGAAATAGGTTGTTCAATATTTGTGTGGTAGCTTCAAAAATCTATTAGAGACCCAGGCATTTTCTGTCTTTCTGCTCTTCCATCTGTAGAATATGGGCTTTCATCTTCAAGATAAAAGATAGTTGCTGAATCTCCAGCCATTATTTCCATATTTCGAACAGGAAGAGGAAGGGCAAGGGGCAAAAAGGGGGCGAGTTTCGGTCTTTTGTCATCTTTTAAGGAGTTTGTTGGATGCCCCAGTCAATGACCTCTGCTAGCATTCCACTGGGCAGAAGTTACCTCTCCACATCTAGCTGCAAAGGAAGCTATGAAATGTCGAATCAATTGAATACACTGGTGCTCCAAATGAAATCGGGGCCTTGTTATTAAGGAGAAGGGAGGATGAATATTAGGTAGGCGGCTTACCTAATAGATACTTGGTAGATGTTCTCTCTTACGTATACACTGATGGGTCAATTTTAATTGCAAGTTTATTGCAGATATCAGCTTACTACCAGATGCCAAAGGTAAATAAGTTTATCTCAGTGGAATTGATATCATCCATTTATAGTTATGTATGTGGGTGTCTATACATACTTCTTTTTACATAGCCATGTATTTTGATATATGCTTATGCAATATTTCATCACACAGGCACACATATATGCCAATATGCCTATATCATGTAAGTTTTTAACTTCAGCAAAAAGTGCTGTAGTATAGGAAGATACCATTGCTTAAAGGAAGAAAGAAACATAAAAGCAGCAGTAAGGTGATTTTGCCTTATTTCTACATAATGAGGTCTTATATATCAAAATGTGGCAAATCAAACAATGGTGTAAAAATACGAGGAAGACACAAATAATGAATGCAAAGTGTTTCTGTAAAGGAAGCTGAGAGTAGATAACGAAGGCAGGGATGCCAGAGTTTTTACATTTATCTCAGGCTGCTCCCACCTAATCAGTCCTGACCTTTAGAAGGCCCCAAGGCGTAAGACCCTCATCAGATTGGAAATGATGAATTAAGTGAAAGCTTAAATTGCAAATATGGAAATGTTTAATTTGCACATCACAAACAGAGACCCACATGATTTTTAATGCAGACTATAATTTCGACATACACGGTTCTTATAGATGAGGTTGACTAATATACAAGTAAAATACAAAGATTTTTATATTTCTGAAAATGGTGCTTTGTAGCCTGAACCATGGCTCTAGTAACATTATTCATATCTTAGTGTAAGATGGGCCTTTCCTGAAGGATCCCAACAGCCTAGTGAATTGTCTTCCTTCATTGACCCAAAGACTGGAGTCATTCCTGTGTTAGGGTTGGGATGAATTAAATTATATTTTGACTTACTCGGAGAAGGAAGACTAAACTGGAGCTCACAATTTTCAGACTCCAAATAACAAGCTAGTTCTTCAACCCCAGTAGAGCTAAGCAAGGTGGTTAACCATTTCGGAAGCCCCAGAAGAGGTTTTATTTAGTAAATTCCTGCTCTGGGACATTCTGCAACCTTAGAAAGTCCATATATTGACTTCTGTATGTCCCTATGTCACAATTGCTTAGGCGATAATGCTTATGCACAACACATAGACTTCTAACATTGTGATGTCAATATATTTTTTATTAAACTGGAAATTATGGCTTTAGTGAATAATTTTTAATAGCAAAAGTCCCATTCATCAACTAGGTTCTGTGGCCAGCCGTGGCAATCCATGCTGACAAATGAGGAAATCAGTGACTGAATTTAAATTCAGGTCCTTAGAGAAGTCGTGTAATAAAGAGCATAAAATTTTCACTGCAGCTGTTCTTTGTGTTCAATCTGGGTATTTGGCTGTGACTTTTGGCAGTGTTTGTGCACTGGTTTGGTATAGAGTATTTTATCCCCTTCTTGGTAATGAGACCTATGGATTTAGTTGACTCAATTCTGCACTTGTTGTTACCACTCAGCCCACCGGTGGCCTATTAGCCGTGATATTACTGCAGCAAGAGGAGTTGTTTAGGTTCTTATCATTAAACATTTAGTAAGCACATTTATTAAACACATATGTAGTATAAATGCTGTTTCACAGAAGGGAGGCATAGGTGCTTCTAGATGTTTACATTCTGAGGAGTAAATTTGTACGACAGATACCAGTAAAACCCAAGAACTTTATGGAAACTGCCTCTTGGACATCTGTTTCTAGGTTTTGCTTTTGATGTGGAGTTGAACATACTAAAAGCCATTTTTTTTTTTTTTTTATCCAGATGTGGTGGTGTACACCTGTAGTCCCAGCTACTTAGGAGGTTGAGGTGGGAGGATTGCTTGAGCGCAGGGTTTGAGTCCAGCTGGTGCAACCTCATCTCTAAATAAATAAATAAACGGTCATGTTTTATTGGGATTATATATTTTCTACTACATTTTAAGCTAAGACGATGCCTTTTTCCATGAGTATTCAATTCCTAAGCCAAAATCTGGTACATGTAGATGCTTAGTATGTGTCAGTTGTAATGAACTAAACTGTTACAGAGTTAAAATACCCATAGCCAGGGAAGGGTAGATTATGCTGCAGTAACAAACAGCCCTCAAATCATGGTGGGCAATGGCAATCACATGTATCCATGATAAGAATGATGGGCAACATTTATGCAGTAGTTACAACAGAGTAGGCACTATTCTAATGAGTTTACATGGATCAACACTTTTAATCCCCACAGCAACTAAATGAGACGTTTGCTGTCTTCATTCCCATTTTACAGATAAGGAAGCAGAGGCACAGAGTGGCTAAATAACTCACCTAAGGTTACACAGTTAATAAGACTCAGAACTGAGATTAGAACCTTGGAAGTCTGGTTTCAGAGTCTGAGACTATCACTACTACACAATATTTTTATAACCACATCCTGTTTTTGTCTGCCTGGGCGTCTATCTTCCCTCCCTCCCTTCCTTCCTTCCTTCCTTCCTTCCTTCCTTCCTTCCTTCCTTCCTTCCTTCCTTCCCTCCTTCTTTCCTTCCTTCCTTCCTTTTTCTTGTTTCTTTTTCTTTCCTTTTCTCTTATTTTTTGGTAACAGCCCTTGAGTTTTGCTTCTCCCTCCAACCCACTATGTGATTGAGACCAGGCCAATTAGAGTTTCTGTCACAGAAACTTGAGCACTGACTGTAACTGGAGCTAAAATGTGCAGACTTGGAGATGGCTGGAAAGGAGGCTTATCAGTTCCTACCATCTTGATCTCCTTATCTACTCTGGTCCCTGTTCTTTCTGGAGCCTGACTTTCCAGTATTTCCTTTGGTTCTGTGGGTTACTACATGTTCTCTCATTTTCTCTTTGTAAAAAATTATTTGGGCATACATTAGCCAAAGGTAATTTCTGTTGCTTGCAACCAAAGAACCCTGACTGACCCAGAGCATAGCTGACAGGAGAGTGGTTACATATTAGTAACCATTTTTGTCTTCACCTCTCTGGGCATGGACCAATAGAGGCTTTGGACACAGGCTAAATAGGCTGTTGTAGCTACTTTTTCCTTGTATACAAGTGGGATTTTTATTAAATGGTGCTGGAATTTAATAAATATGTGAGGAATCTCACTTCTACTTTTCCTCATGATGAGCTCTAGATGCTAGTTATTTTCTGTTTTCTGGGATGCAAACAAACAATTGAGGTTGACTTTTCTTGACCTCATGGTAAAAAAAAATCTTTTTTGTATTGACCGGTTTCTTCTAGATAGAAAGTTTGTGTGGATGAACGTAATTTGTTTCTTGGCGTTTATGGAATGTTATACATTCCCATTCTCCTGGCGCTACTACCTGGTGACTCTAGGAAAGCCATTCAGCCTCTACCTCAGTTCCTCATTTGTGTTATCCAGGTTGTAATGCCTGCCTCGTGCCTGGTATATAAGAGGTGTTTATTAAATGAAATTCATTATTAGTAACATTGATTTGATGCCCAGAACATTCTCCTAATGTGCTGGTTTCAAGTGAAAAGTCACCTCGACACTTCTTTATTGTCTTTTATTTATTGTGCTTCAATATATTTGTCTTATCTTCTTAACAACACTCCAGTCCTTTGTGTTTTGTCTTCTGCCCCACCATTCCCTCAATCAATCCCGAATCTCTAATGCAGTCTTCTGGATACTGTACATTTGCAATTGGAAAAAAATAATGTATTGATCTGAATGACGAGATAGGGGGATCTATACATTTGGCTGTAAGACAGACCTTCATACGCAGTCTGGCACCTCCATTTACCAGCTGTGTGACCCTGGGTAGTTTTCTGCAACTCACCAAGTGATAAATAATACCAGCTTTGCAGAGATGTGCAGATTAAATGAGCGAGAGTTATAAAGGCCTAGCACAGAGGCTGGGCCCAAAAATCAAGCCGTTCTTAACGACAGTGTCATTTTCTGTGTGAAATGCGAACGGGATTGCCACTTTAAAGGATGTATCACAGCGACCCACCACCACTCAGGAATGTCAAAGTGGTAAAATTCACAAACATGATGGCCAGCAACCATGTTGGAAGGAAGGCTATGTCCTGAATCTGTGAATAATTCAAGCAAATATTCAGCTAACCTAACTGATACAGGTAAAGAGGTTAGCTCTTCAGTGAGTTTGCCAAAAGGATTTAACTCCTTGTTTCCTCAGGATCAACCTAAATTCTCTGGGGATAGGGTTGCAAGATAAAATATAGGACACCCAGTTAATCTGAATTTCAGATAAACACTGACTAATTTTTAGTATAAGTTGCCCCATGCAGTATTTGGAACATACTTATGCTAAAAATTTATTTGTTATTTGGCATCATAATGCAACTGGGCATCCTATGTATATGTATATATGTGTATGAGTATAGGGGTGTGTGTGTGTGTGTATTTTTTTCTCCCCTAAACCTGGCAACCTTATTCGAGGGTCACATAGCAACTACCCTGTTAATCTTGCTGATAAAGTCAAGAACAGGCCTTTCAGGATAAAGTTGTGTTTTTCTCCCCCATGTCTGGTGCCCAGGATTCTAATCCAATGCTGTCTCTGATGCTTTTCCCACAAAATCAAATAGCATCCTGTTTTACCTTAATTTTGTGTTCATCTATTTTAATCCCTTTCATCAGATGAACAGTATTAACTCATCCTATTTATATATAATCTATTTATAAGCACTGAAAAAGAGAGGGTATATTTGGCAGGAAAAACGACTCCTATTTAGCAACTGGCAAACGTCAAGAGAGGTTTTGGCTTCAAATAAACATCTCTCAAAGTTGTGATGGAGGGAAGGAGATTATTACCATCCTCTTCCTTTTTGGGTAAACTTGAAAAATGAAAACAAACACACAGAAACATCTCGTGATAAAAAAATGGAGAGATTTTGCTTTGAATCCTTCTAGCATATTCTTGGAGGCTGCCTTTAGCCCCAGCTCTCAAGGCACTAACTAAACAGCTTTGCATTAACTGGAGAGGCAACTGGGCTGAAGGCGGGCGATTGATGCCTGTGGTTGACCACAGCATGGTCAGTCGCCCATGAAGCTCAGTCCTTAGAAGCCTTCCCACGGGCTCGCTGGTGCCGGGGAGGACTGGGGAGGCCCAGGAAGGGCGAGGGGCTTGGGCTGTGCTGTGGCACTGCACTGGCTTCATAGCTACAGCTGCTGACCCTCGAAAAGCCGGACAGGTGCCAGAGTTAGAGACGTGATTAGTCTGGAAGAACTGGGGGCTCCTTGCCTTGTCATTACATTTTTGAGGGATCATCAAATAAAGATAAAAGGGAACCTTTGCCTAGTTTCTCTTCTTTCAAAAGAAGAGATTTAAATTTGACCATGAGGTGATTTGGCATCCGTGGGTGAAAAGAGCCACATGAATGCCGACTCTGGTTAGGAATCGCCAAAGGCCAATGATTCTTTACCTACAGAAAGCTCGTTTTTTCTTTGGGGTGGGGCGAGGCTGTTTAGACCTCACTAGGCTTTCTTGGTAACTTGGCTGGCTGGTTTATGCTCATTCTCAATTATTCTTTAATTTGTGACCTAACTGTCCTTCTGAATTGCCTCCTATTTATTTTAGAAAAGGGAGAATTGATAGCAATAGATGAGCAATATTTATTCCCAGAGAGAGACTTTAGAAATGAAAGCTCATAAAAATTAAGCCTTCCTCGAGGGAACTATAAGATACATTTTAGGGACATAACCTGTGTATTAATGGGCATTAAACCAATTCAAGTCATATTTTCTGAGCATCAACTATATACCAGGAAAGGCACTGTAGCTATTAAAATAATAATAATAATAATAACTAGCACTTATGTAGGTTTCTATCTGCCAAATTCGATTTCAAAAGTTTTATGTAGTTTAACTTGATGCATTTATATATTTATCCATCTCTTCATTCATACCATAAATTTAGCCTCAGCTTTGGCCCAGGTCTAAGAAAATGTAGTAGGGAAGAGGTGGAGAAAATACAGTCTTTATAGTCAAAGACCTGGATTTTAGTTCAAAAGAGAAGGCGTTTGTGCCTGCAACAATCAGAAAACAATTTAGGGTGACTCGTAATACCAGAATTCGGAGCGAGGGGAAGGTGCTTGGGGAAGGAGATCATTCTAGAAAGCCTTGAGTAAAGCTGTAATCCCTGTTAGGCCTTGAAGAGAGGCCGGGCTTTGAAGTGATAACAAGGATGGAGGAGCTCGGGCACTGGGGGTGGTGGGGAAGAGCACACCTGGGAAAGGAGGCCAGGCAGGGAGAGGGGAACGGTTCCGATGCTTCTCTGGGAAAGGGCACGTCGGAGATGGTCTTGGCGACATGCGTGTTTGTAATTGACATTTTCCGCAGAACGGCGGACAGCATGTCTCTCATGGCCCCCTTTTCTCTAAAGCGACCAGAATCGACATAATCAGGTCATTCTGAGCAACGGTCCTCTCTTGCAGTGCAGGAAGTGCTTGGGGAGCGGCTGTTTTGTACCTGGAGATTCTTATGTGTTTTCCCAGGGGGTGAGGACAGGGGCCAACTCCTGAGGACGACACCCGCAGAGGAGGTGAGTCTTAGAGAAGCCCCAGCGAGCACGGCTGCATTTGCCTCGTCATCCCAGCCGGTGTCCTCCTTTCCGTCTGTCTCTCCGCCTCCTTCTTCACGCGCCTCTTCCCGTCTCCCAGGGAGCCAGATCCCCTCGCTGGTTTTCTGTGCTCGCTGCTGCCCGACATCCAAAGTGATAACCCTTTTCTCTTCCGCGTTCACAGGATCCTAGTCATTTTCTTCCAGCTGCCCTAGCCGTTTTCTCCTCAAATTCACTTATGTCTTCATTTCTCACGTTCTCCAATGAATTCTCCCTCTAACGCTTCCACTCTTCACTGACTTTGCACCAGATGTTTCTCTCTGACTTATTGCTTTCTCCCTGCTCCTTTTCTCTTTTAATTAATTTATTTATTCTTCATTTCACTGGTCTTCACCCTGGGCACTCTGGCCCCTGAGTTCAGCTTCAGTATTCAGGCCGGTCAAGAGCATGGGCTTTGGACTCAGCTGGATTTGGGAGAGAAGCCAGTTCCGCTGCTTCAGTAGCCGTGTGCTTGGGGACAAGGTATTGAGCTCTCTGAGCCTCGGTGTTCTCACACGTGACAGTAAAACCACCTCTCCCGTAGGGTTTTTCTGAAGGTTAAATACAATACCACAGGGTATGTGTGTGGTACTCTGAGCCTCGCCCGGCAGAGAGCAAGAGCCCAGTGAATGGCAGCCACGGGTTATTCGTTGGTCAGCGCCATCCCAGTTCAAGTTCAAGGAGGACTTTTTAACCTTTATATCTTGCATGTATTTATATAGAATATCTGTGCACGACCTCTTGTTCACTACGAAACCCCATATAGGAGAAATTTGGTTCTTTGGTTCTTTGGTTCTTGGTGGGAGGAAGCTAATTTATTATGTCATTAAGAGATATTGAGAGAAAGAAAGAATTTTAAATAGGCCGTTTTGTCAGGCTCAGGGGTTTGTATTTGTTATAAAAAGCAAAGGAAACCTGCTTCTTAAACAAAAAGGTGATATAGGGGATATTGGGCACCTATTTCTAGATCACTCGTTCGGCAAGTGGATGGGATACTTTAGGGAGATTGGAGATCAGGAAACCACTTAAGGGCCACAGTGACGATCTGAGAGGCAGAAAGTGCCAGGTTAGGTGACAGCAGTGCCAACAAGAGAGGAGGGGTGGCTGGGTACATGAGACAGTAGGGTGCTGCGGAGGGCAGGAGAGAGTAGAACTTGAACCAAGATTTTGTCTGCATTTATCGTGGAAATGGCTGTTTCAAATTAATAAAAATGAGATCTTTGCAAAAAGGAATCTGTGGGAAAAGAGACACTGAATTAAATTTTAGGCAGACTGTGACTCTAATGTCACATCAAATGGATTTCAAAATCGAAACCAAATGGAGTCAGAAGTAAGGGGCTGTCTTTGGGAACCACCAGCATTGCACTGAGTCATTAATGGAAATGTTTTTCCATCTCATCACTTTGCCACATAGTGATTAACTGCATACTCTGTGCCAGGCATGATTCTATGAGCGAGATATAGGAGCGAATAAACCAAGGTCCTTGCCCTGTTGGAGCTTACGTTCTGGTGTGAGACCGAGTGGGCACTCGAGGACGTCATGGTCATAAGTCACACTGACTTTGGGATGGCACCGTGCTCAGCATCTTACTTGGACTCTTTATGTTATTTATTTCTTATGTGAGCTAGATGTTATAATCTCTGCTTATAGATGAGGAAATGGAAGCTCAGAGAAGCTAAGGCAGGAGGAAAAGCAGAAGGCTTGAGAGGAAGCTTGCAGATATTCACCAATGGAGGGCAAAATGGGACTAGGAAGAAGGGAAAGGAGGGTCAGACAAGTGGGAGAGAAGTCAGAAGCAGCGGTAGTGTGATCATTGTCAAGTGCTCCAGGAAGGTTAGCAGAATAAGAAATGAGGAAAGATCTCAGGATGTGGCCAGAGAGACACTGCTGATGGTGTTTCAGTGGTCAGTCTCCCCAAGGAGTGCAAGTGGATGCTGGATTTCAGATTCCTCCCTAGATTGAGGAATGTCTAGTGAGAAAATGGACAGAGACCGTTCCTCCCAGGGGTTAGAGAGAGAAAAAAGTGAAATAAAATAGCAGTTAACAAACATGACTACATGAAGGTATTTTCTATGTGGAGAAAACTCCTGCAGGGGGAAGTGCTGAGGGGAGAATGAGATATTGGCAAGGTAGAGAAAAAGAAAGGTCCCAGGTGGAGGGACCAGCCTTGGGGGGGCAGGACTCAGCTGTCCCCGAGTGCAGGGAAGGGTGAGAGAGGAGACGGAAGGCATGGATTTGCCAAAATGGAGCAACGTCACGGACTCTTGCTTCAGACAAGTAATATTTTCTCCGAGCATTACGATCTCATGTTTGCAGGTACAAGTCTCGGTCAGCAAAAAGGACTGGTGACAAATAAGAGGGGGGAATATTTGTGGTAGTCTCTCTGAGGAATCCGTCACATGGACCTTACTCTTCACTTGGTTGTGTTGTGGATGTCTACTGCTGTTTAGTTATTTATTTTAGATTTTTAAAAAATAGCCATTCCTCTTGTCCTGTTGGTGCATGTCTTGTTCTTGTAGAAAAATGCTGGTGATATTAAAAGGAAATTTGTATTTGCACTTTCGTTAGTCTTTCACATCCTCTTCCTGTCAACTTTATTAGTGTGAAATGCCATTAGTCATTACAATGTCATAAAACACATTTTACAATAATGTCATTTCCCCCCAAGGTTTATTTCTACCATTCGAAGAGATATTTGTGTTGGAAATAGCTTTCATTTTGAGCCTTTCATCTTGAACTCCATAGTTATTCCTGGGACTACTGCCCCTTAGTTGATAATTGGTTTCGGATGCCTGTTACAGACTTCGTAATCTCCTGAGGGAGCTCTGTACAGGGTTGAGTTAGACCCATAAAAAGACCCTTAGTTTTTGAACAAAAATCACCATATGGCCTTTCCCTAGGACCATGTGTTCCAAGCCTGGAAGGTTGAGAAACCCAGCTAGGGTCATAATAAGTTAGAAAGGAGCCCCTGCGAGACTAAGGAGTGGTCAGCTGCTCAAGGAGCTGAAGAATGAAAACCAGGGTTGTTGGTAAATTGAATAGGCTGCTATGTTCAGATCTGAGGTATAACAGCAAGACCAGTCAGAGAAGTGGGGTGGGTTGAAAGTTTAAGGAATGAATGTAGATGCTGAGGAAGAATCCAGGAGTTGCCAGGTCCCTAAGGAGTGTTTAACTTGGAGGGCACCCAGAAAAATTGCAGGGGAGGGGTGTGAGCAGACGCGAATATGAGAGAAGGCTGCAGGGTCAGCCGGCTGTCCTTCTCTTCTGCTACGTAGTCAGTACTTAAGGCTTCTAAGTGGTAGGTGACACTTCTCTGTTTCTATTCTATGCCCAGGGAGGTCAGGAGCAGTATTTTTTGGAGCATATAATCTTCACTACAAGTTTAAAGAATTCCAATTGGTATGATATGCTCATTCCTTTTTTGAAGTGGTAGTATTTTAATTGCTATCCTTTGTATTCTGACTTTTGTATCTTCTCTATCCAGTGAAAATGCACAGGGTGGGGCAGTTGATGTCTTTCCTTTAGAAACTTTGTGTGTGTGTGTGTGTGTGTGTGTGTGTGTGTGTGTGTGTGGTGTTGAGCATTTTATTGGTCTGAAATGGGAGATATTGTTTCTGTACCAGGGCACCAGTGAGTTACTTTATTGGTAAGCATGGTGCTTTGCTTGACTTTTTTACTTAGCACTCTTGAAAGATAGAAAAAGTAACAGCTTTAATAGATGAAATAAGGGACTAGTCCCTTTGTATCAGTTAGGGTGCTCTTGGAGTCAAATAAACAAAGGTTCAATATCAAGTGGCTTAAATGTGAAAGAAGTTGATTATTTTATAGAGCAAGATGAAGTATGCAGCCTCTAAGGGGCTTCTAATAATCCCTGCTTCTTGGCATTCATGCCCTTGAATGTGGGTTGGATTTTGTGACTCATCATAAACCAGTTGGTCTCTATTGGGAATGATTTGTCCCCCTAGGACATTTGGCAATGTCTAGAGACTTTTCTCTTTCTGTCACAACTAGGGATGGTGGTGGTGGCAACACTGGCATCTAGTGGGTAGAGGCCAGGGATGCTGCTAACCATCCTACAATGCATAGGACCAACCCCATAACAAAGAATTATCCAGCTCAAAACTAATGACAATGGTACCACGGTTGAGAACCCCTGAGTTAAAAGAATAGAGTACGGCAAGAATAATAGTATGCCGCTTGTCAGAATATGTTATACAGACTGTGTCTTCCACCTGGGGTGCCCTCTCTCACTCTCATCATGGTGCTCTCTTGCTCTGGGGAGAGCAGGTTCTTGTTGCAGCCCTGTAGAGTGGCCTGTGGGAGATCTTCTGAGGAGCTTGGGAGTGGATCCCTCCCCATTTCAGCCTTGAGAGTTCTGTGGCCCTCGCTGGCACCTTGCCTGTAGCCGTGTGGGAGACCCTGGAGTTGGGATCCCTCACCCACGCCACTCTCAGATTCCTGGGCCATCAGAGCTGTGCAATAATGTTTGTTATTTGAAGCTGCTAAATTTGGGGGGGTGATTCGTTACACAGCAATAGATAACTAATACATGAGACGTCTGGAGGCACAGTGGTGCCAGAACAGAATCAGAGTTTCAACGATGTCATCCAGGCCTCCACCCAGCCATCTTCTGTGCACTGGCTGGTCCTTGTGCTTTCCTCTTTTCATCGTAGGATGCCTGCTCTAGGCACCATGCACTCAACTCCAAAAGCAGGAAGGAGAATTTCTTCTTGGGCATCTTTTTATTAAGGATGAAAACTTCTCAGGACCCACTTACAGGCCTTTCCCCTCAGATCCTTGTCAAGATTAAGACGTATACCGTTGTCCTAGTTGTAGAGCCAGCATGGAAAGTAAACATAAGGTATTTGCAGTCTCTGTCATGGGTCTAATTAACAAGAAAGAAGAGCAAGACTGAGGGAGAGACAATCCCATACCTTTCCCTCCGTGAGTAGAAGCCTTCTTTGGGCAACTTTCCCTCCGTGGCAATAGCCATATCTTGACTCTAAGAATCTATGTAAGTGTCTGGGCACCAACTGCTTAGACAATTGTATGTATCGCTCACCTCGTAGCAGTTATTTTCCCACTGAGACGTGCTTGCATGCGGGGAATTGGTAAAGAAGGGAGAGAAAGCAGGGATTGGTTCAGGCATTTTGCTCTCGGCTGCTGGTTGAACCTTAGGGAATTGCTGCTATAATAGGGAGCACTGTTTCCTCTGAAAGTTTGGGCAGAGTAGTTGAAGAGGGATGAACTGTGGTTTAATAGTTTTGCTTTTCCTTAAGCTTCGGTGCCACCCCTGCTGCTTCCGACTGTGACCACAGCCTTCTAGAAGAGAAATTATGGAGAGAAACAAAATCACGCATTTTATCCTCATGACTGCGTTGGAAGTGGTGGGGAAATGAAGAATACATATGAGGGAGAAAAGTTTGTAAACCCGATGACCTGCAAAGGAATGGCTGAGCACAAATTCTGGTTAAGAAATAGACCCAAGCCAATATCTGAGTTGCAGTGAGTAGGCAGTTTAATCGAGAGAGCCAGAGGGTGCAGAGGTAAGATTGTGGGGTTTGGATGCAAGCACGTTCAAATCTCAACTCTGTTGCTTATTAGCTGTGTGATCCTGGGCAAATCATTCAGCCTCTCTGAGGTTTAATTCGATAATCTGTAGTATATGAAAACACTTGGCACAGTAAGCACCGTATTTCCTTCTCTCCCATGGTAAGTCCAGTAAAATCACTTCTGTTTGGTAGAATTTTCAAGTTTGTTGTTTTCTTTTTTCTTCCTCACCCCCATTTTCCATGTGCTTGTGTGTCTGACCATGTGGAAGGGGGATCTGGAGAACACAGGCACTACCAGAGCCTGGAATTTAATTTCTTACTTATCTCGGGCATATTTGCATTTTGAAAGAGGAGGACTAGATGGATTCAGGCTTAATGCAAAAGCATAAACCATGACTAGTAAGACAGTAATGGGAAAACACTGGTTTGGGAAGCTGTGTCCTTCCGTGGCTTCTTTAAATCACCCTGTTTAGGCAACAGCCTCTTCCTCCTCTGCCCAAGACTAACTTTATCAATGCAAAGTTCCCATGAGAAGGAAAGGGCTGCCTGCAATCCCAGCTTACGCCTTCTATGCCTCAGTGCATGACCTGTTAATTTCTTCTTTCCTTTCTAAGGGATGAATACTGTTCTGATACCTCCTGCTTCAGGGCAGGGACAGATTGGGAGGGTTCATTCATGCTGTAGAGGGTCAGAGGAGATGAGGCAGAGTTGTCCCCATGTCTATAAAGCTTTGGGGAACCCCCTTCCCACTGGCATCCTGCAGACACTGGGAGCATACCCCTCTCCATTCCTGATGTGACTTGTCACTGCCTTTTGAGGCCCTTTCTCTTAAAAATATCCATTTTAATTGGATTTCACAAGGCTGAGGAACTCACTGAATCTAGGAAGAAATGAATGGAGTGGTTAGGAACTTGGGCTTTGCAGTTAGACTGCCTGGTTCAAATCCCCAAGCCTCCATCCACTCAGTAGTCATGACTTTGAGCACATCATTTAATTAATCTCCTAAAGCCTCAGTTTCCCTATCTGTTAAACTGGGTTGTTGATAGTAATAATAATGTACAATGCTCATCTGAGCCCTTATGGTGGGCCAGATGTGTTCTAACACTTTATACACATTGACTTGTTTAATCCTTCCAGCAGTCTTAAGACCCGACTGTCATTATCCCCACTCTGTGTGCGCAGAGCTGAGGCAGGTGAAGTTAACCGACTTGCCCAAGGTCACACAGCCACTCAGTGGGTGAACCAGGATTTCGGCCCAGGTGGAATGGGCTCAGAGCCCCTGCTCCTAACCATGCTACTGCTCTGATCTCATAGGATTCCTTCGAGTACTTACGAGATGATGCAGGCAAAATGATGCAGTGCCCCTTTGGTGATGGTGATTATTGTTTTCTATAATATTTATTAGTCTACTTTCTAAAGGAAATCTGAAGTATGTTCTTAAATGTCGACTGGTTTAAAGGGTTGTCTGTTATTGATGCTTAGAAGTTGCCATAAAAAATTTAAATGAAGCTTTTCCTTCTTTTGCTCCCTCTTGCAAGTTCGAATGCTACCAGTTAGGAGAACTTTCATGTATCTGAAGCTGGCTAGGGTAGGTTGTGTGACCCCCATTTTAAATATGTGAAGGGGAGGCAGTGATGGATCACAGGGCCAGTTAGTGGTGCAGTGATAACTCCCATCCAGCTCACCTCCTGCCGGACCCCAGTGGTGGGTTGCCATGGATATGGTGGAAAAGTCACTAATAGCGAACCTCAGTGGTTGAGAACAATCATGTCTGATGTCAGATGGCGATCTCTTTGGACCAAATACCACCACCGTGTCTTTGTCACGACATAACAAGCATCACAAGAGGGTGGCTTGTGGTGGAGGCAGTCATATGTCTTTGTTTTACAATTGTTGCAAAGGAGAAGTGAAGGCCAGCGACTGAGTGGGTTTGTAAGGGCCACGGGAAGTAACAGCCGTATTATTGAAGCTGACCTTCTGCTTAAACCTGTAGCCATTTCATCAATCACCTACCTTTGGGTCTCCTGAAGGTCAGTCAAATGATTCCGTTAATCGCCCGCTCATTCTCAGGTTCTCGCTTCAGGAGTAATAAATTTTTAAAACTTTTTAAAAAATGAAAAGTTGGGTGACAGGTGTGTATGGAAGAAAAATAATCAGATGGAAGAACAATCATTTAGGAGCAAGCAGTCGGAGCAAGTGCTGGAAAAAGGTAAAAGTTTTCCATGGCTCGGGAAGACCTCTCCAAGTCACAGGACGGTGTCTCCGTGAAAGAGAGGGTCCGCGTCCTTGATTTAGCTGGGTGCGCCATCAGCGCCGCTCGGCTCTGTGTTACTTGGCATTAGGTGTCCGATACTGAGTAAGAAATGTCCAGAGCAGCACATGGGGACGTTCGTTACAGAATTAACCACACAGATAAGGTTCTCATCAGTGACAAGCTATGGAGGACAGACTCCCAGGAAATCAGAGAGCTGCCTGACCCATTTCTCACTTGTCTCCTAAAATATCAGCCTTCATTTTGTTATACAGCTTACTGGGGGAAAGAAAAACAACACATGCCAACCCATAAAAAGTATATCTACTTTATCCTAAACAAGTTCCTTTGTGTGCAAGAATAGATGCTGTTACTGATAAGACGGGGAAGTGGAGCCACTGAATGAAAGCATAGGGCAGGGAATTGCTTGGCCACGTGGTTTACAATGCTGCAGTTGTTTCAAGATCATGGGCTTCTGTGTCAGAAAGACAGGGGCCTCTGTGTTGAGTCCTCATTCTGTACCACTAGCTGTGTGACCTTGGGCAAGTTGCTTAGCCACTCTGAGTCTCAGTTTCCTAATTTGCAGATTGGTATAGCCATATTTGGCCAACAGCCATATTTGGTTGTTGTAATGCTTATGTGACATCATTCATTCAAAAAATGTTTATTGATGCAATAAATATCCTACAATAGCACAGAGCTACCCTACAATAGCATATGCTTTTAGCATATCTTAAAAGCATAGATGATTGAAGCAGAATATCTGTGTTTGAATTCTTGTTTCAGTATTTACTTGGACAAGTTACTGAAGCCTTTAAGCATCAGTTGCTGCATCTATAAGAAAAAATGGGGATAAAAAGAGTATTGACCTTATAGGGTTGTTGTGAGGATTTGATGAGTTTCCATATGTGAAGCACTTAGAGTAGTACCTGGCAGCTGGTTAGTGCTATGCAAGTATTAGTCATTATTATGTGTGTGTTGAGGGGGAAATGGCAAACCAAAAGAAAAAAAAAACAGAAATAAGTTCTCTGTCCTTCGTGAAACTCCTGGTCTATTAGGGGAAGACAAGACATAAAGTGCTATCGCACAGAGCCTAGTGGATAGTAAGTATTCAACAAATACTTACTATAGTGCTGTGAACTGTAGTACTTACTATAGTGCTATGGTTTGGATGTTTGTCCCTATTAACTTCATGCTGAAATTTGACCCCCAGTGTTGGAGGCGGGGCCTATTGGGAGATGTTTTGGTCACAGGGAAGATCCCTCATGAAGGGATTAATGCCCTCCTTCAAGGGGGAGTGAGTCCTCACTCTACTGGTTGTTAAAAAGAGGCAGGTGCCTCTCTCCACTCTTTCTCTTGCTTCCTCTCTTGTGTGTGATCTCTGCACACGCTGACTCCTCTTCACCTTGCGCCGTGAGTGGAAGCAGCCTGAGGCCCTCACCAGAAGCAGATGCTGGCACTATGCTTCTTGTACAGCCTGCTGAACTGTGAGCCACGTAAACCTCTTTCCTTTATAAATTACCCGGCCTCAGGTGTTCCTTTATAACAACACAAAATGGACCAAGACAGGTAGCTAAAAATTTCATTATTGTTACTGAATTTACTCACTTGAGTCACTAGAAGCCAGAGTCTGAAAGGCAGAGGTGAACTGTAAGTCATGTGCAGTCCACCAGTCGTGACTATACCTCCTTCTAGTTCCGCATCTTGTATGTGGGATGGATGTATCCTTTGAGATAGGCAGGGAAGTAAAGGTGGCTGCCTGACAGCCCACTCATGAACTATATTTCCGCCCATGAAGCAAAATAATGGGCTTCTCCAGCTTTGGTTGGTTGATGCAGTCGTGCCTTTCCTGAACCCAAGAGAACACGGACTGCAATGTGCCGGAATATCTTGAGTGATTAACTCCATAATCCTTCATCAAGAAGTTGCTGTTGAGAAACATGACCCAGAAGGCCGAAGGACCGGGAGCAACAGAAAGGCCCATCCAGCATTGCCACACACGCAAGGGAGACATGCCCAAAAAGTTGAGAATCAAAGGAAATGAAGCCTATTTTCTCATTAACTTTCATTACACCATTGGAGATTAAGTCCATTGAAAAAATTGATTCTAAAATTTCTAATTTTCATAGAAATGTGTACTGTATGAAGTAATAAGGTTGTGTGTTGTCTTCCCAACCAATGTTTTCTACTCATTAACTGGGAGACAAGTAACAAAAAGTTTTTTCTTCCCTCCCTCCTTCCCTCCCTCCTTCCCTCCCTGCTTCCCTCCCACCTTCTCTCTTTGTCTCTCCCCCTCCCTCTCTCCTTCTCTCCCTCTCTTTCTCTCTCTCAGAGGGAAAAGAGTATCTAACACATAGAGCAGAAACACACCTCAGCTGCCAGGATGCAGCTCCGAAGCAGGTCACAGCATAATTCTGAGAACAAAATCTGTGATCTCCTGCCCTTTCTGTTTCCTGGGAAGTTGGTTTCTTTATTTGGCATTTGTTTAGCATTTATTTACAAAGTTTAGGCAGCAGCTGTGACTTCAGCAGGTACACAGAGAGAAGAGCTAGCAGGCTGCCAAATTCCATGAGTACAAATGAAATGTAATGCCATGTTCCGTGAGTTCTCGGTATTATGTGAAATTAAACTTTCGACTGTTGAGTTGCTCTGTGAGATGGGACACTTCCACTGACCTCTGCAAGCCAGTGGTCAGCATTAAAGATGAGACGCGTGTCTGGGTGGCATGGATCAGGGCAGCCCTGTTTGAAAGGGGGCGGGATGTGTGGGGCATTGTTGCGGGGAAGAGCGGATGGGCTAGATATTGGCTTTCTGGTTGAATTGGGCTGGGCCTCTCTAATAATAGCTCTCAGAGGGAAAGGCCAATTTGCTCTCCTGCTGTTTTCTAGAATGCTTAAATTCCTTTTTCTCAGTGGCCCAGTTATGTACCTTAAGCATATGGGAACTCCAGCAACTATCTGCCCCAAATCACACATCCCAAGCACATTTCTAACAATGTGCCATTTTGATGGGGAGCAGAGACAAGAAGGGGGGAGGCAGAGCCTGCCCCATGCCAGCCGGGAGCGTGACAGCCAGTCACCCTTGCAGGGGGACTGCAGAGGCAGCGTCAGTGCCTGAGGGTGCTGCGTGAGTCAGTGGAGCTTTGTCACCATCTGTGGCAGGAGTGCGGAGTGAAGAGACCATGTGTGAATCAACGCGGAGAGTCTGCCTGGTTCTGGCTGGTGAATTCTTTGTTTGTTTGATTTTACTTTTTTTGGTTTAGAGAGCTAGACACAACGATAACAAATGCTTGGCCTAACTCTGCAGGATTCAAGATAGAAGGATTTTCTTTTTTCTCTTTCCCTATTACTTCTTTCTTGATCATCTTGAACAATCCCTCACGACCACCATGTTCTCTTTCCCCAGCTCCAAACTTTCCTCCATTGGACCCAAGAATGGGGTGGAACAAGGACCACTCAGTAGGTTTATATTCTTTCTTTCTTAGCATGCTTGGTAATCACTAAATCTTGTGTAGCTCTTTGTCCAGTATTTGGTCAATTTCAAGGCTTCTTACTCATCTGCACCACATATTTATAGGGGAAAAAAAGTAAAACCAAGAGGCTATTGGTCACTCAAACCAAAGACCATTTGATTGTTCAAGCATATGGGAAAAGAGTGGAATGTGTTTTTTTGCCATGTGGTCAGATCATGAAAGTATGGAGTTGGAAGGCTGAAAAGATTAGATGGGGAAAAGGGGCGGCAAATTTTGCTGGCCAGTTGAAGTGAGAATGCTAATGCCAATATTTTTCTCAGCCTTGTAAGCTTTTCTTCTTGTTCTAAGAACAGTTTCCATTTGTCATTTCTGCTGTGGGAAAATGTAACTGGAACTCAGCTGCTTCAGGTCAGGGGCTGACTTTCTGGTGACCAGGGGTGACCAAGGGGAGGATGTCGATGATGAGGCTTTGTGTTTTGGAAGCAGGGGTTTAGAGGAGAGATCTGATGTGCAGCCACTCTTTGGGTGAGGGTGGAAGCAAAAAAAAAAATTAATTAGACTTTGTCCCTTCCTTTACAAAGCTCATAGTGCAGGGGTTTTTTGGTTTGTTAAGTCAAAATAGGAACGCAGAGTGGAAATTCAGATACCTACCCTTGCTTAGAAGCTCTGAAAGCAAATGGGAGTTGCTGGCATGGAGGTCTTGGAGGTTTCAAGGGGTTGGACACACTTGCATGAACTTTTGAAAAACAATTATTTGCCTGTTCTTTTTTCTTGTGTGCAGCTTAAGTGTTGGTACCATAATCTTTTACGATGAGAGGTTGAGACTGGACAAATTCCTGGTACCTAGGACAAAGCCTGACACATAGTTGGCGTTCAATAAATGTTAGTTGAATAAATGAATACATTTTATAGGCCATCACTTGGGCTTATAGGAAGAAAGTATAGATTTTTTTTTTTTTTTTGGTAGCTAATAATTTTCTTTCAAAGGTAGAGATGGGCTGTTTGTACCACCTTGAGCTCCTAAGACATGCTTGGTCCATTGTAATGTATCTAATTTAATTTCACAGCAGCTGTTGTGAAAAGGAGTTTCTTATCCTTCTTTTAGAGATGACTAAACTGAAGCTCAGAGGGGATAAGTGACTTACTGATGACACATAGCTTTTGAGTGGCAGGAGCAGGTTTTCCCTCCCGCCTGTGTGACCCCTAAACCTGGGCTCTATCCCCAACCCCCTGCCAGCTCATGTTAATGTTCATAGCTGATTGGAAAATCAGTCTTTTAAACAAGGAAATAAATGAAATGAGGAAATTTTATTTCCCATCAGATTTTATCTCGCGTAGAGAGATTTATGTCCCTGGATTGTATTTCATGGAACCTTTTTACGAGTAGCTAGATTTATAGATAATAATCAATAGAGTGCTGAGCTGGGTTTCTGCTGCATATGTATACCTCCCACAAAGAGCAGGTAAAAATGGTCCAAGGAAGAGACAGTCTTCATAGTTCCTGAGCATCCTAACTGAGCTGACACTGTTGGAGGGATGAGACCAGAGAGCCTGAATCTATCCAGGAGGGATGCTTGGGAAATAGCGGGGGGCCAGCTCTGTATTTGGAGAAGCCGACTTATCAGAGGAGGCTCATTTGTCAGAAGGCACGACTCTCACATCACAGTCTCCATGTGTATGTTTTTAAAAATGCATACCCATGAAGGAACCCCGCTTGGACCTGAGAACCTCCGGGAACACCTTAGGAACCTGAATGTGAATTCCTTTTGATGTCAGACTGTCTAAGCAGAACTAGATGGAGCTGAGATGCCTGACACTTGATACTCATCATTTTGCTTAGGGGTCATATGTGATCGCAGAGCCCATGTGTGTTTATGTGTGCAGGACTGCACCGACTCTTGTGTGTTCGACGCCTTCCTTTTATGAGTCCTTTTTCTGCCCTTTTGGGATTGTTTCACTTTATTTTTGCAAGGCTTCAGTATCTAACGAGACATCATCTGATAAGAGGACTTAAGCTATTTCTTCTCTTAGGTATATTTGAGTTTAATTTCGGTACCCTTGGAGACCAGAAAACCTTTAAGAGGCAAAGGAATGAATTGCTAATTATGGGATTCCAGGGTATTGAGACAGTAATGTTATAATAATTCTGGGAGCAGAGGGCTCTTCCCAGATGCCTTTCAAATATGAACACAGAGGCCACTAGTTCCTAAACTTTGAAGTGCATCAGAATAACTCGGAGCTTATTAAAAATACAGGAGCTCAAGAGCAGGGCTGGCAATTCAGACATGCAGGTTTGGAATGGGGCTCAAGGACCTCAACGTCTGTGACCCTGTGATGTAGGCAGCTGCTGCTTCTGCTTTTTTTTTTTTTTTTTGAGACAGAGTCTCACTCTGTTGCACTGGCTAGAGTGAGTGCTGTGGCGTCTGCCTAGCTCACAGCAACCTCAAACTCCTGGGCTCAAGTGATCCTTCTGCCTCAGCCTCCCGAGTAGCTGGAACTACAGGCATGTGCCACCATGCCCGGCTAATTTTTTCTATATATTTTTAGTTGGCCGATTAATTTCTTTCTAATTTTAGTATCGCTCTTGCTCAGGCTGGTCTCAAACTCCTGAGCTCAAACAATCCGCCTGCCTTGGCCTCCCAGAGTGCTAGGATTACAGGCGTGAGCCACCTCGCCCGGCCTACTTCTGCTTTTTTGTGGGGAATGGAAGTCACCAGTGTGGGTGGGGTGTGCACGTGTTTGTGGGGGTGTGCCCCTGGATGCACAAGTACTTCAGGACCTGCAGCTCTGAATCTGTAGTTCTTTTTCTGGCCAGGTGACATTGGGCTGTTCCCTAAGCTATAAACGAGGCTTCTATCTCAAGAGAAAGCAAGCAGTAGGCAAGTTCCTCATTGACTGGAGAGATTCAGCGGACCTAAGCTTGCTGCTTCCCTTTCTTCTGGTCTTGGAAACTCTAGTGTGAATGTCCTGTTGAGTCCCACTAAACTTTCATTAAGTCCCCTCTCTGCTTACTGGATGGCTGCAAGCGTCCGTTGATAGGATGCAATGATCACTTCACGGAGTTTCTGTATTTATGCTTTCTGTAGCTTTGCTTCTTCAAATGTCTTCCTTCCCTCCTTTCCTTCCATCCTTTCTCCCTTCCTTCCTTTTATCTACAGGTAGAGAAATCACTGTGACACTTAGTATTCCTAGAAGCAGCTCTACAGTTCTTCCCATTCTTCTGTATGTATTATATATAAGCGCATGACTTGCGCATTTGTATTGGCAGCGCGTGCTTATGAATGCTGCCATAAAGCTCCGCTCCTCCATCCAGGATGAGAATGGAGTTGTTAAAGACAGTTGATGAGGTGGCATCTGTTGGCCAACAGTTTTATGCTGCAGTAGCTCTGAGCAGATAACATTAATAGGAATCACATTTTAAAGCTGTAAATTTGATGTAAAATACTAAATTTGACAATAATTGCGTTATAAAGCAAAAATCCTATTTATTAAAGGGCTCCTGCCTCTTCTTCATGTGAGGGGCTCTGAAATTCTTGCTCATACCTGCCCCGAGCAATTATCGTGCCTTCTCTAAAATTCTGTTTTATTTTTCCATTTTCATAACAACTACATTATGATGTGACATATTTTTTTCCAGATATTTTGCTTGAATAAATAAATAGGATATTAAATTCAACTGGGGTATTAGATTATAAATTAGTTCTGTAATAGGCGTCATAATGTTATTTAGATTTTCAGTTTACATAGACCTTGTAGCAACTCCCCAGAGCTATGCTACAGAATTAGAAGTAGATAGAAGTTGATGTAAGAAAATTGGTTTTTGTAATATGCTGATGCCAGTAGAGTCGTGCTGTGTGTAAAGGTATTTAAATAGTGTGCGTTCCTACTTACTTCTTTGTACAGACAAAAGATTGATAATAATTTCAAATGATTGATTTGTTGGTGCTAATATTGGCCACATGTGAAACTAAAATATTTATTTCCAAAATTAAAGCAGTTCTTACATATAAAGGCTAAGAATCTGGATTGTAGAAAGCATAGCTGCTGTCCCGTGGAAGGAGGTTTCTCTTTCATCTGATTGGTGTAACAATGACATAATCTCGCAACTATTTTTTGGTGACCAAGTTAGTCCTTTCTGTTATATTTTACTCGGAGGAAGATACCCTGATCAGGAACATTGTGTGACTGCTGAAGTCATTAGCAAGCAGGATATACATGTGGTGAACCATTACACATTGAACACAAATGGAAAACATGGACATTTAGTAAAAAACAAAATGTGGATTTTCTAGGTCTGGGTAGCAAAAGGAATTTTTCTTTATAGTAGTCTCTTTCATTACTCTAAACCAAAGGTTGACAAACTATGGCGGGCTACTGTCTGTTTTTGTATAGCTTACCAGCTAAGAATGGTTTTTGTGTTTTTAAATGGTTGCATAAAAATCAAAGGAAGAATAATGCTGCATGACACATGAAAATGATATGAAATTCAATTTCAGTGTAGATAAATAAAGTTTTATTGGAACATGGCCATGCTCATTTGTTTACACATTGTCCATGGCTGCTTCTGTACTACTGAGGCAGAGTTGAGTAGCTGCAGACGAGACTAAGTGGCCGACAAAGCGTGAAATAGTCACTATCTGGCCCTTTACAGAACACTTTTGCTAACGTTTGCTTTAAACTAAAAGCAGGGTAGATTTCTGTGTTCTGGCTGTATCTGGAAGCTCTGTACTGGGGAGGGATAGAGTAGGAAGTGGATATCCCCTGCTTGGGACTTCTGGGGACTGGTGAACAGTGGTGCTTTACTTAAAGGGAGAATATGAATTGACGAGTGAGAAGGATTGTACCCCTGGGCCTTGGTTAAAAAAGATGCCAAATGTACAGTCAGTCCAACTAACTTCTGTAGCATGACTAAAAATATCCTACTGGGATAAGCTCACTTCCAAGTTTTATGGCACTTTCATCTGAATACCAGAAGGTTGGTGCCCCATAGGATTTTTAAAAAGTGCCCCAACAGGGCAAACTCTATTTTAGGGTGTCATAGATTATATCGTGCTAGTGGAAGGCAGCCCTGGACTGGGCAGATGAAACCTGAGCCTGGTTGTTTTGCCTCTGACCAGCCCTGACACTTTGGGGAAAAAAATCTCATTCTCTTCCAGGCCTCCGTCTGTTCATCTGCAAGCTGTAGTGGCTGGTCTAGGTGACCTCGAAAGCGCCATTTGGTTCTGAGATGATATGCTGTCTCTGATAATGGGAACCGTCTCTAGTGTAAGAAGGTCCCAGTCCCAGGAATGAGAGTCTCTTCTTTCTGGTGTCTTTGTAGCTTTCCCTTGCCTCTAAAATGCTGCATTTCATTAAGGGTTCACAAGTCTTGACATGTTTGTAAAGAAAGACACGGCAGGAATTCATATGCCTCGCCTTATAACAAACATGTTGTGAATAACCTATATTTGGAATACAGTTTGTCATAGGGATGCGGGCAGAGTTTTAAATTTGAGCAGCTTCTGAAATAGGATGTTTTATTCTTCTCAAGCAGCTCCCCAAGCTCTCTTGCTTTACACTTTGAAGGGAGTCTTTATTGGAGAAGCTGCTCTCCATTTCCGAAGAATGGGAACATTTGCATTAAACGATGCAAGAGATGCCATTGTAATTTCACGAGAATTACCCTTTCCCATGAATGTTAGATTAAGAACCAAGTAAAATCCCTTGAAAGTGGCTGGAAGATAAATTAGAGCTGAGCTGCAGTTAGGTAGAACTAAATTTTATTCCTTCCCTTTAAAATGGTTTTTAATTGATTTGGCATACTTTTTAAGTTAATAATGGATACTGTACCTGGGTCTGCATGATCACACCTGTGAATTAGATCTGTTGTGCTGGAAACAGCTTTCCCTTACGGAGGACAGTGATTTTAATGAAGAGTCTTTGCTTATTGCACCAGTGGAAATGTGGTTCAGGGTGGTTTCAGACAGTTCTCTAATTAGCAGTCCAGCCTGTTCCCCTGAATATGTTACCCGAAACGGTATGGAAATGTAGAAGGGAGAGGTGCTTTATCATGATGTTGGGAGTTCTTCCCCAATTTGTATGGAGATCTTGGAACTGGGAGAGTTGTGAGTCCTATGAGGATGTCATAAGGCCCAGAGATTTTAAACAATGGATGGAAATAGGAAACTCTGCATAAACAAAGGGTTCTTAGGTTAGAATAATAAATTTCACGAGGTGTTTTTGTTTCTTTTTTGCCAGAGGGGGCATTACATTCCTAAGTTTGGTCGTAGCTATCAGATACAGCAAGGTGGGTAGAGGTGGGAATTTCATGGCTTTTGTACCCACCATTTGGGGAAGGGAGCCTTTGAAGTGGTTCTCCAGCATTATGGATGGAGCAAGAGGTGTATCCTGGACCTGCACTTAAAAGCCATGGTTAGAGCCCATATGGAGGGGTCAAGAGAGGATGAGCCAAAGCCAGACATTCCTGAGAGGTGAAAATGTAAGTAGGGAATGGAGAAAACAGGGGAGGAGAGAAGGAGAAAAACTAAATTTTGAAGAATGTCATGTCCTGAGAGTTAGAAGCTAACATTCAGCACATCTCTACCTTAAATAGGATATTTGATCACTATTATCAAGACCATAATCTTAAAAGTTTAGGAAAATGAATGATCTGAATATTAATGTAATATGGTAATAACAGCCACTAGCATGCATGGATGACTTACTGTGTTCCAGGTGCTAGGCTGAGCGTTACATGCAGAATGAGCTATTTCAGTTGTTATAACCCTCTGCAGTAGGTACTATTATGATTCCCATTTTAAAGAACAGAAAACTGAGGCACAGAGAAATTACCCTTAGCCAAGTCCATATGGCTAGAAAGTGACAAAATAGGGATTTAAATTCTGGAAGAATACTCCAAATCTCATGATGTACTGATTCTCCAGAGGGAACTGAGTTCACCATTTAAAGGTGGAGAAAAAATTGCGCATTTCTTGAACTCAAATAACAAGAGGCAGGACTAGGGCTGGATTGAAGAGTTGCTAGTTCCCAGAATGCACTTAGAGAAGTAGACCGCTGCCTGCTCTCTTGCTACCAAACTGTAATTAAAATTATCATACAGTATAATGATTTCTAATACATTTCAGAACAAATCACCATCTTATATCTGACATGTTGTTAATGTTTACTACCATAATTACCAATTTGAAATATAAGGCAGCGATTTTTATTAGTGTTTGGTTATGTATAATTATGTCAAATATGAGACTGCAATTTAGATTGAACTGTATTAGCAGTGATCAAACAAAATGATTATACCGTATATTTGACACCCTGAAATTCTTATGTTTCTATAGATTTTTTCCCCTTCTAAACCATAAAGAATTATTTAAAGATATTCCAAAGGTCATTTATAATGCTTTTCATTTTAAGAGTTTTAGAGTGTGGGAATCTACATACCCAAAACGGAATATATTGAATCATGATTTCACCAAAAGGGAAAGAAGCTACTGATCAGTGGATATTTCTAGTGTGCTAGAGTACACTATTTTTGTCCATCTTCCTGACCAGAGACCTGGAACCCAGAGAATTTAAGAGGTGCTATCCATCTAGTGAATGATGGAGCTGAAATCCAAGTTCACCATCTTTCTGTGAATTTTAATCGTGGGTGGTTAAAATAAGAGATCATCATTTATGATAGACTATTGCCAGAGTGTGCATTCCTATAAAATTAATAGTGTCCGATATGTAACATGTAATGAGATAATGTATATGCTGGTGCTTTTTTATATATTGTGCTAGTCAGGGTTCTCTAGAGAAACGGAGCCAGTTGGAGATTACATACACACACATTTATACATATATATGTCTGTGGGTATATATATATATATATATATATAGAGAGAGAGAGAGAGAGAGAGAGAGAGAGAGAGAGAGAGATAGAGATTTATTATGAGCAGATAACTTATATGATTATGGAGGCTGAGAAGTCCCAAGACCTGCAGTCGGAAGCCCTGAGAACCAGGAGAGCCAGGAGTGTAAGTTCCAGTGAAGGCAAAGGCAGGAGAACCAGGATAGCTGGTGGCGGAAGTTCCAGCCTGAGTTCGAAGACAGGAGAGTATCAACGTCCCAGTGCGCAGACCATCGGGCAGACAGAGCATTCTCTCTTGCTCAGCCTTTTGTTCTAGTCAGGCCTTTAGTGGATTGGATGAGACCCACCCACATTGAGGAGGACCGTCCATCTGCCCTACTCACTCTGCTGATTCAAATGTTACCCTCATCCAGAAACACCCTCACAAATACACCCAGGATAATGTTTAGTCCAAGTCAAGGTGAGACATAAAAATAACCATCATGTATATTATCCTATAAATAAGTTCTGTTAAAGCCAATTTAGAGCCGGAAAAACTGAGAGTCAGAAGTTTAGGAGCTTTATCCAAGTTTCTACAAGTTAACACTGGACGAGTCAGGACTTGAACTGAGGACTTCTGAATTAAACTCACGTTTCTCAGGACAGATTGTTACCAGCTTCCTTTGTGGTTACCATCAGTAGACTAAAGCTGCCCTTTATTACAACAACCTTGATTTCTTTTTGTGATAATGATGATGATGATGTAGTGTGACGATGAAGGCAGCTAACCGTACTCAAGGACTGTTTACCTTTATTATACTCATTTAATCCTTGTGTTCTACCCCTTTTATGGATAAGGAAACCGAGATGTGGAGAGGATCTCACTGCACGGTGGTAGAGCTAGGACTCGAATACAGAACTTGTCTGATTCCAGAGTTCATTCTCTTCCATGTTCATTCCCCACAGAGATAATAATCAAGTCACTTCTTGGCATAAATGACCCTGATTCCTTATCCTTCCCAAGAAGACCTGTTTTATATCCCCAATTTTTTTTTTACATTTACCTGAAGACTATTCATTTTTTTAATATACTTTAGAAATTTGATCAACATTTATTCAATTTATTATGTCAAATATTGACATTTCAGTGACCAAAAAACAAACATATGTACAAACAAACATATAAAAACCAAAATCCAGAAAGATTACTTCTTGGTCCTGGTGCATGATCAAGTTATTTAAAAGAAATAAATACTTTAGATTTTAAAGCAATAAAACTATATTAAAGAGAAAGAGAGAGAGAGGAGAATAGAGTTGTTACATATCTTAATTCCATGACTAATATCATTTGCTGAATTTCCACTCAATTGTTCATTTATACATACTTTTTTAAAGAAGCCAGGAAGCTCTATGAAGGCAGGGATTATGTGCATTTTGTTCTTCATTGCACTTGGTTCTTACCATAGTATTTGATTTGTGGTAGAAACTCCATGAATATGTTCAAATTAAAGAATCAATCAATGAAGTATAAATATTAGTTTGTGTTTTGCTTTTTCATTTTGTTAATATGTCTACATATTTTAATCTTAATCCTTTTAAATATTGCTTAAAATTAAATCCACAAAGTAATTGATTATTAATGGAGAAATTTGCATCCTAACAAAGAATGAGATTTCCATCTTTGATTGATTCTCTCAAACTGCATCTTGATTGTTTGGATTAACTCAAAGCTGAAGTAATATACTTTCGTACAACCAGAGACTGTTCTCTCTGAGGTCCCTGCATCTACCTTGTATCACTTTTCTGTGAAGTCTGTGCCCAACATGAGAGTATCTATTACCAGTTTCTGATTCGATCAGTGGTAGGGGGTTTGTGCTCATCCCCACTCATTGATTAGCCGTCATTGGGCTGGTGACTTGCATTTGCAAGGCCATCGTTAAGAACTGAACAAGGATGGCCTAACCATGTGTCATTCCTTCATAACTGAGTTAGCTGATCGAACTCATAGCAGCAACCTTGGCTAACACTGGGTTCTGTCTGAGCCATAGGGCAGCAAACCAGATCACACTGAAAATTAACCCACCCTTTCAGCCAAAATGGAAAAAAGAAAATATTTTTTTGTTTATGATTGTTTTCTGGGCTTTATCATAGAGACTCATTATGCTCGATTAAAAATTGTACAAGTCAAGATCCAGAACCTTACATTTTAATAAATAAAAATTACATTTTTTTTGTTTCAAATGCTTTCAACATCACAGAGATGTATGAACAACTCCTTTTAGGGTTCCTCATGAAAAAGAGACCTATAAATCCTTCAGCCCAATTCTACAATTGATCCCCTAAGAAAAGTCAAATATCACCGTTGTTTGTAGATTGCTAGATCACCACAAAGATAATTCTTTTATAAATACAGATGGTGCCCTTATGGAAATTACATGACAGTAAGTAGATGCCAATAGAAAAAATGACACGTCGATTAGCTAATGAAATGGTGTTCAGTAAAATTACGCTTCTTGGTCTAATTCATGGCTTATTTGAACTTGTGATGCCCTGTTTTCATCTTGGTTTTTAATAAGTGTTCCTTTTAAAACTTTAAAAATGTAAAGTAATATGAATTTGATTGTCTTGAGCATAAAATGCTAATCATTGATTAGCAGCGAATCATGCTTATAAAGCTTCCACCTCCTCACCCCCTTCTCACCCCGAGTCATTCTTCGTGATATGAATTGATGAGACCGAAACAATTGCCAGAAAGCTGAAAACATAGCACTGGATTGACAGTTACAGAAAAAATAAGCCAATGGATATGTTATTGGCAAATTATTGATATAAAAATGAATCCTCAGGGTTTCGGCATTCACGGAGAAAGGGGAAGAAACCTGTATTTACTGAGTGGTTAGTGTGTGTCAGGTCATAGAAACAATCTCAGCTTTGGTTCCCTGCTGGGGCTTTTTCCTTTTATTCTCTGTGGGCTATGTTGTACTGAAATAACCATCCATCTCCCTTTTTTAACATCAGTTAAAAAAAAAAAAAAAGAGTGGAGAAGAATTTTATCATGGTATCAGGACATGGAGGGCATTTGAATATTTGCATTGCATTTTCCACTTTCACTACTCTGTTTGTTGATGGGTGGAATGTTGAGAAATGTTGCCCAACCTCTTGGAAATGGCACGTGAATAATCCCGTAATCAGCGTAATGTATTCTGTTATGGGAGTAATCAAGTCATTCAGCTTTGAAGTAAGATCCAATTTTGAGAAAGTGGCTGATGAATGCAGTTTCAGGTATTTAGAGGAGGCTGATGTACCTGGACTATTTGGGTCTTCTGGTTGAACAAGGGAAAAAAGTACTTGAGGAAGCTGAAGTGGACCATTCTAAAAATATCTAAGTTTCGGGATATATTTTCCTAGTGGCATAGTATTCAATTTAAGATTTTAAAATTAAACATATCTGTGTGCTTTTGAATTTAGTATTACGAAGAGCTTAGTTAGTTGGAAGCGAAGGATGGGAGATGGTGGCCGATGTGAAATCTGAGGGTTGCTGTCCGCTCCTCCCCCTGAGATCTTTGCAGGTTGGGGTCCTCCTTGTTATCTAAGTCTTAGCTGAAATGTTCCTGCTTCAGAAACGCCCTCCCTGAGCGCATTTTCCCTGCTCTTGAGCCACAGTCTCCCTCATCCCCGTTTCCTTTTTTACTTTCATCAACACCCAACAGAAATCCTTACTCATTTGCTCACTAACCCTCCCCTGGGAGAATGTAAGCTTCTTGAGAGCAGAGACTTGGTGTTGTTCATCGCAGCATCCACAGGGCCCCAAGCAATTCCAGACGCCTTGGAGGCACTGATGAAAAACCGATGAATGAATGTTTGATTCTAAGCCCTTGGTCCCAAGATCTCAGGGTTCAGAGGGTCACCTCCACCTATATCATTTGCTTTATTAAGTGATTCCACGGAGCAGACATGTTCTCCCTGCTACAGCACAAACGCGCTCTTCCGTGGCATCCGTAAGGGTTAAGGCTCACCTGGTCCGTCTGGTCCCAGGTGGGAGGCTGCAGCTCTCTGGGCAGCTCCGGTTCCCAGCCGGGCCACAAGCGGGCAGTCATGCAAAATGCTACTGAGTGTCCCTGATAGTTAAGCTTCATATTACTTAAGACATCCATTTCAAAAATAACTCTGGCATCTATGGTTATGTTCCGTACTTGATTTGCAGGCTGTAGCAGTCCAAATCCCATTAATAGCAGAGCCCTTGCACAAAGCCTTTTGTATTGACTTGGGTCAATTTAAAGCTGTGTGTTTGTGGACACTGTTCCCCCTGCTCCTTAGGCTTTTCAACAAGTCTAGCTTGCTCTCCCCTCTTTTGTGCTCATGAGCTTTCTCTCCTTTCTCTCTCTTCCTCTCCCTCTTCTTTTGCCTCAGAGAATGTGGGTGAGTCCTGTGGATTTTCTCTTCCTGCCATTGAATTCTCAGCATGTAAGGAGCAATTTTGTCCCTAGTTTTCTCTTTGACTACCTCTTCCACCTCACATGTATCTAGTGTTCTGATATTAAATAAGGTCCTAGAAAGCCCCATAGATACAAATCTTCATGTACAAGTGGGCAGTTTTTGGACTAATCATTAGTGTATCAACACATCCCTATGGAATTTTTCTTTTCTTTTTTTCCTCCAGCATTGATTTTCTGGTTATGAAAGTAATGCATGCTGACTGCAAAGCATTTGGATGTTAAAGAAAACCCAGGCTGACTTTAAGCAGAAGGTTTTCCTGGTGTATCCAGAAGAAGATTTGGCTTTCAAGAGAATAATTAGCAAAACTCATTTTAAGGGCCCATTTATTGCAGAAAATAGGGGAATTACCTGTCCAAGGGAATAGGAAGTGTTTAGGTGTTGCCGACATTTCCCCCAAATGCACTGTGGTCCCAGAATAATGACTTCTTATCAGAAAAGGAGGAGAAGTTGCCATGGTTCAGTGAATACGAAACACCGGTACTAGGCTTTCTGGGTTTGCAGAAAATATGCCCTAGTCTGCCTTTTCAAAGAAAGATCACATCAGAACCGAACTGGGTATATGTTCCTTATCTTTTGATTCATTTGTTCTCGTAACAAACCCACGTTTCCTAAAGTCTGTTCCATAGAATAACTGTCACACAGAATTTTTCCATGCCAAAGGGTTCCATCGTCAAATAAGTTGGGGAAACATACCATTTTTGACATTTTTTGGAGATGTGTGAAGACCATTAGCATGTTCAAGTTTGAGAAGGCCTAAAGTAAAGAGAACTGTGCTACTTCATTTCTTTGTTGTTGCTAAAACTTATTTGACCATGGACTCTTTTTTTTTTTTTTTTTAAAGTAACATTTGCTAATATTCCCCAGATCTATTTGGCCACAAAACCAAAAACAAAACTAATAAGCAAAAGCAATTCTTGTACATCTGCTCTGGGTGTTTGGGGCTTTTGCATTTCCATTGTCTTTTTCTTTTTCCTGGGTAATAAGATGAGTGAGGCAAGGACTCATCTACCTGTTCCTTAGTACGAAGTCCAGTGCTGGGCACTCTCCTTGCACTACTGCATTTGAACCCCACAGCAACCTGGGGTCCTCATGTTGTGCATAAAGACCCTAAATATAGCTCACAGGTGACTTGTAACTTGCCTTGGGCCACTTGATGTGAAGTAAGGGGTGGAGTTGAGCACAGGGTCACTGTGGCTAACCTGCCACGGCTCTCGATGCCTTTCAGCACAGCAAACACAGTCCCCAGTGCACCTTTTCCACTCACATGGGACACTAGTGGTATTCATCGGTCACCCTTTTAAAAAGAAAGTGCATTCAGCAGTGTGGCATCGCACTGAGACCCCTCTTGGTGGAGACGGCACTGCACACCCTTTACATGCAAATAACTGGAAATTAAGCATGTGATGTTTGTGTGTGTACATATGTTAATACAAATACGTATGTGTGTACAGTTGACCCTTGAACAACATGGGGGGTTTAAGAGTGCCAACCTCCTGCACAGTTGAAAATCTGAGCATAACTTTTCCCCCCAAACTCAACTACTAATAGCCTACTGTTAACTGGCAGCTTTACTGATAACATAAATAGCCAATTAACACATATTTTGTATGTTATATGTGGTATATACTGAATTCTTATTAAAAAATAAGCTAGAGAAAAGAAATGTTAAGAAAATCATAAGAAAAAAACATATTTACCACTCACTAAGTGGAAGTGGATCATGATAAAGGTCTTCATCCTTGTCCTCTTCTTGTTGAGTAGGCTGAGCAGGAGGAAGAGGAAGGTTGGTCTTGCTGTCTCAGGGGTGGCAGAGGCAGACAGGTGGAGGAGGTGGAAGGGGAGGCAGCAGAGGCAGGCACACTCGGAGTAACTTGTGTGGAAAAAATCCGTGGATAAATGGACCCGTGCAGTTCAAATCCGTGTTGTTAAACTGCATGTGTGTGTGTGTGTACGTGTGCGCGCGTGTGCGTGTATGTGTGTATATGTGTGCTGTATGCCGGCTTCCCCAGAATCCATAACATAAGAGCTTGGCGATAAATATTTATTGACACGAAATGGGAAAGAAACTTTACATGAACTGTGACAGCTGTCCTGGCACTCTCTCGTCTCGCTGCCTTGCTCTTCTCCATAGCTTTCATCACCATTGGACACAGATTTACTTGTTTATGTGTTTTACGTTTACTTGTTTATTTGCTTACAAGGTGTCTCCCCATATTTAGATGTGAACTCCTGTGGGGAAAGATCTTTAGGTTGCTTTCTCACTACTGTGAACGTGCAGTAGATTCTCAGGAAATGTTTAGTGAAAGAATAAATGGTCAAATACAAGTTTTCTACCATCACTTCTCCTCTCCAAAAACTCCTTGAAATTGCTTTTTTTGTTCATCAACTTCTCTCTCAGGAGTAGTTAAAATCTACTTAGGACTATAAATAAAGGAAGTCTGCATCCTTAGCTATGCCAGGGTAGCAAATACTGAAGGGCTCTGTGTGAACACGCACGGGGCTGTCTGCAAGGCAGGTCCAGCTACAACGTCTGAGGTGTGGGAAGGTGTCCAGCCATAGGGACAGTGCGGAAAGTCACCACTTTATGTTTTCCACCACAGCTCATCACTGGCCCAGCACAGCTCTCTTCTGCGGAAATCCCAAGTTTAAAAAGAGAAATCCAGACAGTATCTACCCTTCCCACCCACTAAAACCACACCCTGCTGGGCTTCTTAACCTGAGATGGAAAGGTATTTCAGTGTAATTAATCTCCCTTGCAATCCTTTATAAACCATTCTTGGAAGGGGTCCATAGATTTCATCAGTTAGCCGAAGGGTCTGGAAAGGTTAAGGATGTGGGAAAAGCCCTGACGAATAAACAGAATATGGAATATTTTGGTTGGTGCCTGGGTAAGGGCAAAGGACTGAAAAATGGGTTTCCTTTAATCTAGGAAGTTAAAAAAAAAATGGGTTTGTCCGATATACGTGTCTGCCTTCCCCACTCCTCTCCTGTTGGGGGTACAGTCAGAATCTCACACATATGGCCCCCATGCCTTCGTGGCAGAAGTGCTTCTGATATCCTGCAGTTTAAGAAGGCAGGTGAGCCTGGCTCCTCGGGCAGGGCCACCTTCCTTCTGCGGAGCCACCAGAATGAGCACGGGACCCTGGAGTGGAATGCAGAGTGTAGCTGAAAGGCATTCTGCCAGAGCGTGTTCTGAGGACTCCAGCTACTGAAGCACGCCAGGCCCTGGTTGGATTACCACAGCCCTGAAGCACTTTAATCTCAACTGCCTACTTGGGGCGGGAGGGGTCCCGGTGATTTGAGTGAGGCGCGTGTGTGTTGGGCGGAGGTCTTGGAGGCTGAGTCTCCCAGCTCCGGGGCCTCCCAGTCTGCTGGGAATGTTAAATTGCTTGTCCCAGAGATAAAGTAAGGGATTCTTAAGTAGGAGTCTGTTGATAACTTTAATTTGGGTCCTGCTGTTAAAAAAAATCTTTGTGAAAACAGGCCTTTAGCGCATGCAGCCTGGTGGTGGCAGACTGGGGACTGGTGGCTGATTGTATTCAGAGAATAAACTGAAACTCGAGGAAGGAACACACTTTCGGAATGGGCGTGTGTTGGGGGTGGGGTGGGGCGGAAGGACAAAAATGAAAAAGCTGGATCTTTCAGAAAGAAGCCATCCTTTAACAGCCAGAAATGGCAAAATAGAATGAAGAAGGAATGGAAGAAAGCAGGAATGAAATAGAATAACCAGAAACACAATCGAAAGAAGTGGTGTTTATTCAACTATATACGCGTGTCTAATGTTAACATGGTTGAAAAAATTAAAAGCCCCTCCTCGGAGCAAATTTATTTTCTGAGGCCACACAGAATAAAGCAAGTCCTAATAGGCTGTGATTAATTACATCTAACGCGAATAATGGAGCAGACCAGGTTCTCTGCTTGCAGGGGGCTGAGAGTCCATAGAGCAAGGGAAGGTGTCCGGTAGCTAGGGATGAGTGCCTTGGTCCTGCGGGAAACCGGACAGCCCAAGAGAAGGGCTGGGAGGGGACCTGAGGATTCAGAGGCGTGCGTGGGTCTGGAAAGGTCAAGGTTGAGCCATTTGCGCCGTAGGCTCAGGGAGGAGGACAGCCAGGGCAGGGATTCAAGAATGTGGCCCAAGAGGAGGGAAAAACAGGTTGGCAATTTTGATGGATTGTAGTGATGAGAGATGAAGGCTGGAAGATGGAAGGCAGGAAGAGGAGCAATGGAACATTCTCCATTACCCAGAGACTCCCAGTAGCGTCAAAGCAGTGGGGGTGGGGGGTGGGACAGTGGTTAGCTGATGTCTGGAGTGATTTTTATGACAACGGGTCAGGAAAACTGACAAGGATGCAAGCATAGAGCTCATCAGAATAAGAATGTCCGTGTCTTTCTATTTACAAGGGATGTATGAACCCAAGTAAGTGGCAAAACTTATTGGGGAAGCGTCAAGGTGGAAATTCATAGCTATTATTTTTGTGGCCTCTAGCTACAAGAGCTAACAGGTGAAGATAGTCTAGAGACCCAGAGTAGGAAAAAATGACACTTTAACATTTTTGTCAGGTAGGCAATTTAAAAATAAACTTGAATTCAATATATACCATTAATGCTAGAGGTTGTGTTATAACGATGCAAAAATGCCTTCTTTTCGATAGCAGTTTTTTTTTTTTTTTTTAAAAAGGTATGTCGTAGTGGATAAGGAACCATATATAGAAGAGGCATTTGTGATTGTGACAGCAGCCCCACAAAGCTGTTGAAAACGTACCATGACTCTGCCCTCCAGAATTAACACCATAACCTATGTCAGGGACTCACTATTATCCTCATATCAGCTTTTGGATTCTGTCCAGTCCCATTAGCAATTCCCATGTTGATTGCTCTGTTACTCGTGAATGTTAATTGCTTCTGAATCTCTTTGGATGTTCAGATGCTTGGGGAAAAACTTCCGACTGGCGAAGGTGCGAGTTTTATTAACGTGCTAGTAAACAAGAAATCTGTTTAGAGACCCGAGTGAAGTGTCTGTGACTCAAGATGGGCTGTAAACAGCTGGTGGGGCATCTTTCTTTGCATGTCTGTCGTATGTTTCTGGTGGGAGTGGGGGGTGGGGGAAGAGGCTTTCGGTGATGCCTGTGGTCTTTGTCCCAAATTGGTACATTTGTAGATACTCAAATCCTTCCCTCCAGGATTCATACTTTGCTTAGTAAGAGATGATGACCTTGCTACTTTTGAGATAAGATTATATTTAGTAAGTACTATTGAATCAGAAGATGTAAAATTATGAAAATGATTTGGCCCATCACCTATATGTTCATCTCCATAGTTTCTGAACTAGAAGGAATCTTGGAAATAAGCTTCTGAAGCTTTCTTATTTCACCCTTGGGAAACAAAGGCCCAGGAGTAGGAAAAGGTAAGGGCTCACAGGTGAGCTGGCCAACGAGCAAGGTCACTTAACTCTTGCTTGAGCAATTAAGAAAGCGAAAATGGTAAAAACTAGTATTTATTATAGTTTTCAGAAACATTTCACTGAGAGTTAGTAGAGGTTTTATTTTTTCCTTTGGGTGGAAAAATCTATTTTGATCCAGTATTGAAATTCATTTATTAGTCATTATAACAGTATCTCAGAAAGAGTAAAAGGAGGCACAGGAGAAAGAAAGAGCACCCAATTGTGAATTGTGCTACTATAAACATTCAAGTGCAGATGTCTTTACTACAGAATGTCTTTTTTTTGTTGGGGTAAATAGTAGTTGGATTGCTGGATCAAATGGTAGATCTACTTTTAGTTCTTTGAGGTGTCTCCATATTACTTTCCGTAGAGGAGGGGATGGGTATATTCACACGTAATGGGTGTGATGCGCACTGTCTGGAGGATGGGCATGCTTGTAGCTCTGATTTGGGTGGTGCAAAGGCAATATATGTAACCAAAGTGTTTGTACCCCTGTAATATTCTAAAATTAAAAGATAAATTAAAAAAAAAGAAAGAGCACCCGTGTGCTCTTTGTGATTCATGGATTCAATCAATATTTATGGCCTGTAATCCCAACACTTTGGGAAGCCAAGGCAGGAGGACTGCTTGAGGCCAGGAGTTCAAGATCAGCCTGGGCAATATAGTGAGACCCCATTTCTTAAAAAAAAAATTATCCAGATGTGGTGGCATGTGCCTGTAGTCCCGACTACTTGGGAGGCTGAGGCAGGAGGATCACTTTAGCCCAGGAGTTTGAGGTTGCAGTGAGCTATGATCATGGCTCTGCATTCTAGCCTGGATGACAGAGCAAAACTTTGTCTCTTAAGAAAAAATCAATATTCATGAGTGCCTTCACTCTAGAATTTAGCAGTTAACAAGAAAGTCCCTGTATAGCCTATTGCTTCTAGACTACAAACCCGTACAGCATGTTCCTGTGCTGAACACTGTAGGCAATTGTGACACAATGGTAAGTATTTGTGTATCTAAACATAGAAAAGGTACAGTATAAATATGGTTCAGTATTATAATCTTGTGGGACCACCATCATATTTGTGATCCAATGTCAATCGAAATGTCGTTATTTGTGGCGCGTGACTGTATTTTAGATAGGTGATCAAGGAGAGCTCAGTGAGCAGGTATTTGAGCAGAGGTCTGATCAAAGGGATGTAGTAAGTCATGGAAGTACTGCAAGATTTTCCCAAGCAAAGGGGACAAACAGAAGGACAAAGTTCCTGAGGTGGGAATATGCTTGGGTACTTGAGGACGAGATCGGTGTGGTTGCAGAGGTGAGTAAGGAGAAGACAGTGGGAGGCCACGATCCTCAAATCGTGGGCTTTGGGAAGACTCCGGGCCTTACATTTTTAAGGAGACCTATCTTTTAGCATTTCTGTAATCCCAAATACGTGGCTCATAAACAGAACCCAAACTCATCGTGAGAATATTTTCTGAAGGTGCCATTCTTCTGGGATTGATGTCTATGACTTACCAGGAATGTCCAGAAACTATTAGATCTTTCTGGAGAGCTTTTGCTTAGAGCGATTGTCCCAGTAATAAAATTATTCGAACCATAGGATTGTTAAGTTTCTTGATGGTAGGACCTGTGTCATACACATTTTTGTGTCCTCCAAGAAACCACGCACAGTGCTAAACTTACACATAGTAAGAACGCAATAAATATTGATTATTTTTTCAATGCATGAATAAGTGGCCTGAGAATGGTAGAAAGGATGGGGTGTCCTAGAAAGGGTTGTTAAAAATACTCCCTTCTAAAAATGTTGTTAGCAAAATTACTTCTGAAGTATTCTGACTTCCCTATTTTTAAAAGACAAGTCCATATGCTGAAATGTGAACATAAGTATATAACAAACTGAACAGTAGTAACATTATTTTCAGGCCAAATTTTAGTTGGATGGTTGCATTTTGTCAATCTGATTTTTTCTCCATGTTTTAAACTGGATATGGGAAGTGTTTCTAACTTTTTCTCTGATATTAAAGAAATATTGGTGTCTGGGCTCTTAAGAATAAGGGGTTACATTCCTCACTGTCTTACCCTAAAACATGTTTAATTACATTGAGATTGTGGTGAAGATGACATGGGAAATGTCAGTCCCCAAGGGAAAGATGGATGCTCAAGATGCATTGTGATGGGGAAGACTGAAGTTGTAATTATTGTTCTGCTATTACTGAGTTCTCACCCTAATGGACCACTAATTTATTATCCTATTGCATTTCAATATCCCCATCTGCAAAGTGGGGGTAACACAAACTTACCCTCTGCCTTTCAGGTTTTTTGCGAAAATCAGTGAACTAATATTGGTAAAATTGGAGCCCCATGGATGAAGGGTACTTTGTAAGTATAACACATTACTGTCATGTTATTGTCTGTTATTCCAAAGTGTAAATACCAGATGTCTGCTCTTGCCGTATCAGGAAATTGGTAACACCATGTTTCACACCCACATATTGATAATCTGACTTCCTTTGAGGAATTGAATATTTCTGAACTCTCTAATGTTTTATCAATACTTTGGATGTATAAAAGCCATCCCAGCCCCCCCCAAATTCAGGCAATGTTTACTAGATAATTTGAAGAATATATGTCTGCATATTATGTAAAAATGTTGTATAAACTCTAAATATAAATACAAGGTGTCTTTTTTTCTCTTCCCCCACCTCTCCCTCTCTTTCTTTTTGAATTGTATTTAACTTGTGTTTTGAGCAGTCAGTTTGTGTCTCAGAGAGGTGGTTGGTTTCAGGGAGAGACTGAATATTTCAATGAGGTGAGCGATGCTTTGTTAACGGCGAAAGTCGATTAGACGGGTTTGCTAAGTATTGTGTTTCCAGATTTAGGCCCTGGGGAGGAAGACGACCAGAATGGCGAGCTAAGTGTGGGTCACCACTCTTCAACTAGGTTGCGGCGCAGGTGTCTTGGAAGTTGCCACCTATCCATGGAATGGCAAAAGCTTCAAACCACAAAGCCAAAGGACAGGGCAGCAACTGGACAGTCCTAAAGCAACTGCTTCAGTTGATTGTGTCCATTGAATGGTGCATCTTTTTATTTTGCTAGGCCAACCAAGGCCCTGGAATTGTGTGTACAGCCATCGATTGGCTGGTTATATGTGCAGTGCTTAACACATGATTTTTATTTTTTTCTTTTAAAGGGTGGCTGCCACCCTTTAAAACCTCCTAACATAGAGAAGTTTAAAAAGGATCGGGCCTGTTATTTGAAGCCCATTTTAGTGAGTAACCTGGGATTCATGGAGCTGTAGGATCTATGTCTGTAAGGGGCCTTACCTGTCTCATCTAGTCCTATTTGTTGGCCACCTTTAAGGGTTCCATCTGCCTGGTGCCTGAGAGCCTCTAGAGGCAGAAAGTCCACAACGTAATGAGGTGACCCTTTGCCAGGTGCAGCATTCTTTCTCTAGTTGAACCCAAATCCACCCTCTACGTATCTCCAGCCTTGGGTCCTAATTTTATTATTCATACTTAAAAAGAATGAGTCTCCCTCCTCCAAAGTGACACCCCTTCAAATATTTGGTGACACCTATTGGGTCCTTCTACAGTGCTCTCTTTGTCAGGTTCAGTTCCCTCGACAACGAGAGCTTGTTGCCATAGTTTCCAAACTCTTTACCCCTCTGGAAAGGTTCTCATTTGTCTGTATCTTTCTTAACAAGCAGCACTGATAATCTACCTTCTCCAGGGCCCATTCTGCATCTCAGAGTCAAGAGATCTAATCAAAGGTACGGAAGAGCATGACCTCCGGAGAAATCGTCTGGAATCCTTCCTGTGCACCCATGGATTGGTTTGAGTAACAAGACAGCAAAGCCCACATCCTTCTGTGAGGTGCAGATGATTGACAGGGAGAAAGTTGATTTGGTTCATAATACAATCTACTTGCCTCCCGTAGACACAGCAGTAGCTTACTAATTTGTTAGAAGTGAATTAAGGTTGTTTACCGATGTTTTAAAGTAACTGTCAGAGTGAAAAAAAATGTTCGAACTAAATGAGACCACTCACCTACTTCAGAGTTGCTGTTTATTTTAAGCTGAGTGCATAAATAATATATTGAGAGACGAAGGGTGATTTCAAGCATTAGAACACGAAGCCTCCTGTTTACTAACTGTCATTGGGCTGAAGAGAGTTTAAACAGTTCTGAACCTTTTTGTCTGTGAATGCAAAGCATGAAATTAACTTTCGTTTCATAGTTAGCAGAAATCATGATTACGGCAGTCTCGTTGACTTGTCTCCTGCCCATCAGGGTCTTTTCTGTTATGCAAGACAAGCCTTGGCAACGGAGTGCTTCCCAGGTCTCCCCTGAAACAAGACATCCTCCCTCCCCTGCAAAATAAGCAGGGAACTATCTGGGCCACTGAGTCAGTTTGTTTTGGATGTAAAGAGGCATAGTGGAAATATATTAGTCTAGGTTCCGGGGGTTCAAATCCTGACTGCTGGTAGCTCTCTTTGAATCTCACTTTCTTCATCTGTAAAATGGGAACAATAGCATCCACTTCCACCACTTTGCAGGAAGGCAATGAGATAGATCCTTGAGGCAATTGTCTGGAAATGATTATCAGGTGTCATATGTGAGCAGGACAAAATAATAACATCTAATCCTATTAAGGCTGTATTCTTAATGATGTGCATGTATTAACTCATTTCATGCACCCAACAACCTTATGGGAGAGGTACTATTATTATTATTTCAATTTTATGCCTTCAAAAACTAAAGCACAGGGAAACTAAGTGACTTGTTCCATCATCTCATAACTAAGAGATTGCAAAACTGAGATCCAAACACTAGGCAATTGGGGTCCAGGGTTCGTGCTCTTAACTATTCCTTATTTGGGAGAATGGGCCAAGTTTCTCCTCTGTCTCTTGGTCATGCACAAGACAATGAAACATATTCCTAGAAGCCTGGACCAAATTTAGGGTGGGAAAATGCAGGTATGGCTTCTCCATCAGCAAGGAGGAGTCCCACTGGGTAGGGATATGGTGGGCTATATGGAGCAATTATATTTTATGTGTAAAAAGCCTGGTAATTCTTAGATGAAAAGCCATAAGTGAAAAAAACCTATAGTCATAATGCTTTCAGAAGCAAGAAACTTGATTCCCTTTTTGTCCCCTTAAACTTGAAAGTGTGATAGCCTATTTTCAGAGTATAGGGAGAGTGTTAGAGAATGAATAGAAAATGTATGGAATGTTTAATTTTGCATGATTACATTTCATATTTGCCGGAGTAACTGAGGCAAATAGAAATGCATAATAGTATCGCGGCATACCTATTTTAGATGTTTTGATGGAGTATTCTGGACTTTACAGTCTGATATATGAACACTTTGGGATAAATCCTTATTAAGCAAATGAACAAAAATGTATTTGTGTTTGCATCATTGAAAATATGTAATTCGTACAAGTGCTTTTTAAATTTATATTTATACTATATTTATTTGAATTTCAAAAGAGAAAAAAAGCCTAAAGTGATTAAAGGAAACAGAAATGATGTGAATTTTCAGACATTTTCCCCCTGAAATATGCTCAGTCTGTACTGGGGTCATACTTCAAAGTTGGAGCACCAGGAGTTGGGGGTCTGACTTGCTTTGAATTTCTGAATGAAGCAGTCCCAAAATAGGATCATTTCCATAATCCCAGAAAAATGGACGGATTTATGAGAAGTAATCAGCTGAGGGAAAGAATAAATTCTGCACTTCCAAATTGTAAAAATCTCAGCAATTGCTGCTGTGCTCTAGCACTTGTTAATACAATAGGATAATTGCATAATTAAATACACTGTGGAATTTCAATAATTGGAAACTTTGTTTTCTCATCACAATGTGCAACTTGCTGATGCTGAGAAGCATCTGCAGTGTTTTCTGGAGCCCAGGCTGGTTCTTTCACATCACACCCTCTGCAGCGTTCTGCAGCTCCTGTCGCGGTTCCGGGACACTTCCCTTTCAGGTTATTTTTAGTTGATTGTATTTAGACAAGGTGAAATTAAGCAGGAAGTCCCCCAATGTCTGAAATGCCTGCCCAGGCCATGGGAGTTGAGGATCATTTTGCTGAATTGTTTCTGGTGCTATCTAGAGCTTTCTACGTAGTAGTTGTTGAAAAGCAACCTGCAGATGGGGCCTGTTTGGAACTGGGCAGCCCCTCTCTGGGTAGCAATTGTGAGACGGCTTCGTGGAGCCTCTGAGAAGACAGGTTCTAGAGCTGAGCTCCTTGGGTTCAAACCGGGTGTGGCCTCTCTCTCTGCGTGACTGGAAAAAGTACTCAATCTCTTATATATTTGCGGACCTGTAAAAGGAGAATCTTAGCACCTACATCTTAGTGTTGGTGCAAGGCTTAATTGAGCTAATATATGGAAAGAGCTTAGAAAATACCTGGCAGGTTGTAAGCATCTAGTAAATGTTAGCAAGTATTATTAAGCAGTCCAGAGGGAAGTTTCATATTCATCTGAATTGTGGCAAATCTTTCAGTAAGAACAAATTAGTAGACTTATGGCTTCCCCCATTCAAGAACTGTTATTGAATGCTTTATGTACCACCATCCCGAGTGTCAAAGACACAAAGATGAATAATTCCCATTTCCTGCCCTCGCATCGTTCAACCGAATTGGGAAAATAGACATGCAAATAGATGACGGTTACAATGATGATATGTGATCATGACAATGACGACAAAAATGTTATTGAAACAGTGTCTGGCAGATACTAAGATATTTTAGCAGGAACTGGTCTGTCATCAATGTCCCCAGCACCCAACACATCCATGAAGACACACAGGGTAGTCACTTAGCATATACATGCTCGGAGAATAAATGAGCGAATGCATGTGTGGATAAAGTTGGCTTTAAGCTTCTTCTCTTTAGGAGTCAAAAGAGTTTACTAGGGTCAGTTTGACACCGCAGATACATTCTCGATTCTCGGCCTGGCTCCAGGCAAGTGAGGTGCGTAAGGGGCTGAATTTAAAGAGGCACTCGCTCTCGGGGTCGTGCAAGCACTTCCTTAGATTTTGTGCCTTAAGGCTTCACTGTTCTCACCCAGGACCAGGCCCTGTTGAATAAATTAATCTTGCATATGTGGCTACGCTTTATCTGTACCTATGTTAGAGCTTTTCCCCCCAAATTTTATTTTGAAAAATTTCAAAGCTACAGAAAAGTTGGAAGACTAGTGTAAGGAACACTCTGCATACCTCTTACTTATGCGTGATTGCTGATATTTTGCCACATTTACTGTATCCCTCTCTGAATCCAGGATTTTGAACCTTGTCCCAATTCACTGTCGAAATCAGACTGTAACTTCCACACAAAATTTCTCACCCCTTTGCCTCTAGTGCACATAATATTAAATTTACTTCCTAAATTCTGAGTCTCGAAACTATACGTTTGGGAAGAAAAAGGCCACAAAAAGAGCATTAAAAGAACTTTGCTTTTATTTATGTATATTTAAGTTTAAAAACTGCTGCATGAACCTTATTTTTAGACAATTAATGTACTAATGTATTTAGAATATGGTCAATATAAGATGCCTAAAATTTTAAAAGTTAGAAAGTTTTTCTGGATGCTCTGACATTCTCTTTCACAGAAGAGAGACTTTTATGAAAAGGCAAATTCCCTTGACCACTTTTTCTGAGAGCCTTTCAAAAGTAGATGGTAGTCTAATTGCTAATGCAATGAGATCATCATTTTCCATGTTAAGAATATTCACTGTAAGGATAACTTTGCAAATATAATATAGAGACTATATTATAAATTTGGTGATATGCTCTCAAATAGAAAGGACTGCACAGTTGATTTTGGACTATACTAACAAATTAAAACCCCCTTTTCTGATAATCTGAATATTTATAAAAAGTAAGGTATCTGTCACTATAAAAATGCAAGAAGATTTGCCAGAAGGTTGTATTATTGAAGGGTATATTATCTCAGTGGTTTTGGGCATGGTCTCTACAGAAGCCTAGGGAATCTGGGGAGAGTTCTCAGGGCCACCCTAGGTGGTGGTGATGGGGAGGGGTTGGGGGCAGGGGTGAGGGGTGAGGGGGAGTGAGACAAGCATTGGGAATCCAGGCCACTCTCTCATGTGCCATCAGAATAGCTCTGATATTATGTGCTTCATATTGGGCATCTAAGGATCAGTTTTCAAGAAAGGTTCTAAAGCTAAAAAGAAATAGTTTAGATACCATAGCATTAGTGGGTGAAGAAGAAAATAGGAAAAATTTATCCAGCAATCTTGGTTGGCAGTGAGAAGTGAAAGCTGTCAACTCCAAGGGTGGGAGAGGTTCATGAGAAGCAGATACAAGAACTAAAAAACTGTCTGAGAGTGGTGAGCAGGGTCAAATGCCCACACGTACCCTAAGGCAGTGGTTCTTAAGCTTGAGTGACTCCTGATCCTTAACCCGGAGATCCTGACTCTGCAGATCTGGGGAGGGGCTCAGGAGTCTGATTTTTTAACAGTCAGTCCATACCACACAGAAAAAAAATTAACCTAAAGTCATGGTTACATCATAAGACATTACAGTGTTTGGTGTTGATGCAGATGACTGTAGGTGTAAAGAAAATGTTAAATTCTGTTCAGTATAATGTAACCCTTTTTCAAATTCAGGGAAATTTTAGAATTATTTCCTTCCCAAATGCTTAAAATAGAAAGGCATATCCTGAATAATGGGGGGAAAAGACAGATGAATAAATTATGTTATATTACAATGTAGCATGTACTAAGTCCAGTGGGAGAGTTGCACACAGTGGGAGAGGAAGGAGAGTCATGTCTAGCTGAATACTGTGATGGGCTCTTGGAAGGGGGAATTTCATGGTGATGCCTCGTGGTTTAATGGGGTATACACAGGCTGCAGAGTCAGATGGTCCTGGGTTCGAATTCTGACTCACCTGGTTACTAGTTGTAGGACCTTAGAAAAATTACCTAATCTCTTTAAGCTGGATCTTCTCCATAGTATCAGAAATAAAGCTTAAATTAGATGATATTTGGAAAGTACTAAGCACAGGGACTGTAGAATAATAGATGCTCAATAAGTGACTGTAATTACTATTATGTTTATTTAAGATGGACCTAAAAGTGGGTAAGCTTTTAAGAGGAATGAGTGTCATTTATGGTTTTGCTTTTGGTTTTGGTTGGGGCAGGGGGAAGGAAGCAAAAGAGTATCCTAAAGAAGAACAGCAGCATAAGCCAACCTTGAGGGAAGGGACGGTGCACGCTGTTGTGCACAGTTCAGTGTTTTCAAAAGTGTTGTTCACATAGAAGGTTTTAGATGGTGCAAACATCTTACAAATATTAAGTAATGTAATCCTTATATTGACTCTGTGAAGTAGGTATCATCTATTTAACAGACCATGAAGCTGGGGCACAGAGAAGTTAAGTAACTTGCCCAAGATCACACAGCTAGTAGTGGCAGAGCCAGGATTTGAACACATTCAGCCTCTGTACTCCTAAGCACAATGCTACACACTTTTAATAATATTGACTTACGCTAATGTGTATTAGGAAAATGTAACTAGCACAGAAACACCATGGTTTTACCAATATATTGTTGCCTAGAACAATAGTAAAGTTTTAAAAAGCAACTTGATTTAAATGAGTTAAACAAAATGAGTAATAGTAAATAGACCATCAAATGTGACAAAAATCCTATCGGTCGTCTCCAGATGACTTTGGCCTGGGAAATTCTGGGGCGGTGGAAGACAGTGGCAAGGATAGATTGGGGCTGCCAGGAGGACTGTTGCCTCCAAATCCTTGTTGTGTGAAACAACAACAAATCCTTTAAATTCTGAGGAGAAGCAAATGGAGTCATTGTAGGGTTGACGGCTCAGTGAAGGAAAGACGTCATGGCTTGCTGAGTTCACTCTATTTCCTGCCTTCCGTCGTGAAGGGGCAACAATCCCACCTGGGCCCTGACTGTCTGTTGAATGGCCAGACTGAGACCTGGGCTATTTTGGAGTTTTTTACTTTCTCCTCCTCCTCTTCCCCCATTCCCTCTCTTTCCTCTTCCTTCTTTTCTCTTCTTTTACCTCTCCCCCCTCTCCTTTTTATTGTGCTTGAGGACAGACTTCAAAGAGGCCATGTCCCAAGAATGCAAATGCCTAAGGCAATTCAATAGGAAAAAGAGTTTCATACTCTGGATGGCATTTTAATTTGCCTCCAGCTTTCTCGGATGGCACCTGTGTCTGCCCCCATATCTCCCTTTTGGATATGGTCAGAAGAATCTAAAAGCTCGGATAAGCCTAAACCAATCCGTGCTTAGGCTTTTATATGTGCAGATTTACCTTTGTAACAACCTGTTTGAGACTAGTATTAAAGTAGGTTTGCATTCTCTGAGCAAATGAGCACAGGTGTTAGTCCATGAATTGCAGGAAACCAGAGTGTAACCAGCCACTACGGGCAAGGAGGGGTGGGATGGTTCCACAGTCCCCCAAACCTGGGTGTGGGGCACCTGCCCTGAAGGCTCCAGATCTGCAGCCTTCCGCCCTTGTGACGCTCGGTTCTCAAGTCTAGAGACAGTCAGTCTCCTTATCTAGTTTGGCCCATTTATTCTGTCTTATCCTGAGGAAGAGCATCATAATCTTTTCTTCTGACCTATCTATTCCCACCATTTAGTGTTCTCCTTGACTATGGTATGCATTTATTAAATGAACTTTTGCCCATTGGTTAATGAATATATGAGTAATTCAGTATTTCTTGATTCAGATTATGTTTTAGCAAATATTTATTGATCGCATACTATGTGCCAGGCATCGTGCTAGGGGTTTTCATACTATCATATTTGATCTCACAACAGCCCTCTTCACATGTTGACAGTGGGGAAACCAAGGCACAGGGAGATGACATGATGTAATCAAAGTCACGCACTCTTGACTCTGCACAGTTCAAGTCCAGCTATCCCAATGTTCGGGCTCGGTCCTATGATTTCTTTATGTTACTTTTTCATGCCTTGCAAACTGAGTGAGTTTCTCCTCCCGCTATTAAAATGGGGCTTCCTCACAACCAGTTCCCGAGGGTCTCACTAATCAACCTGCAAGTAGAAGGAAAGTTCCTCCCTCTCTGACTGTAAATAGAGAATTCTGTCTTCATGGCATGAGATCCTGAATGTCATCAAATGCCACTGCCTGCAGTGAGTCCGGGAACGGAAGCTGCTTTTGGAGTTTCCAGCAGAGGCTGCCTGTGAAAGCACCGTGGATGAGGTCTGTGTGTGTGTCCCGAACGCTGCCTCACAGATTAAAATAGTTGTCACGGTGACTAGAAAATTGAATTGGTTAAACCTTCTGGTTTTAGATTGTTTTTGGAGAGTGAGTAACTCTATGATTTTTTACTTGTCACAGGCTAGAAAGAAAAAAAAAAGTAAGAGTGAAACTTCATAGCTATTTTTCTTTCCTGTATGTTCATAGTGGTTATTTATATCTGGGAAGTTTCCATTGGGATTTAGTTCAGGATATAGACTTGGCAGGGTGGCTTCTGCACTCCCGTGGTGACATTTGACAGACTGCAGGCAGAGCAGGATGGATTTCTAATATCTAGATGGATGGATTTGGGGGTGAAATGTTGGGATTGGACTATATTATAAAATGGATTTATTGACCCAAATCTAAAAGTGGCCCGTTGCCTGCCAATATAAGATCTGTATCAGTAACATTTGATAAATTAGGGCCCTCGACCCTTTTCTTTGTTTGCTTTATCAACTTCACTTGGCAATAACAATAAAAGACTCCAGGTGGTATATTTGGAATGGCTTATTGCACTCATCATGTGCGTTACTGACCTTAGGGCCCAGCTCTGTGAATCTGCACGTGTTATAACCCCCAGAAGGGCACTGCTGTGCCTGACTTCCTCCCCAGAATTAGACGTTCCCCTGCTAAGTTGCATTTCAATATCAGCCTCATGCATTAACCTTGAAATGCTGTGCCCATGATGTAGGTAGCGTCTTCATTTTCCAGATGAAGAAATTAAGACCCTGAGAGATTAAATGAACTGCCCACGGCCATACGGTAAATCTCTAATACAGCTGGGTTCCAGATAGAGGTGTCGTGGTTCCTGAGTGAGGGTGTGACGCTTTCCTTCTCTGTGGTTACAGAGTAAAAGGAGCTGAATTTGCAAAAAGCTTGCCGATAATACACTTTCTTCCCAGGCTTGGCAAGGCTGCCGTCTTATCTCTGAGTCTTTTAGGGGAGGAAGACTATGTCCCTGTGCAAGAAGCTTGAGTTTTGGCAGAACAAATGCTTTTTTTGGTCTTTCTAAAGACTTGAAAGACTAAGGTGAGGACTTTCTTCATCCCATTGGATGACAACCTTCATGGGATGGTTATCATGCCACGGGTATCTTCGTGGGGGTGGGAGAGAAAGGCAGCTGTCTGCCCAGCTGGGCAGATGTCAGGTGGTGTGGAGGGTAGATAGAAACAGGAGACTCAGTTTTTCCCCCTGAGGTGCTTACATTTTAGTTGATAGAAATGGTTGAATGCCAATCTGTATCCCCAAATCCCTTCGTTTGTGGGCTGATGAAAATCTATGGTAGGTGACATGGGCCTGGTGACTACATTCATGGGACCACGGCCACAAACACAACAATAATGAATTATTGCAATGTGCTAAATCAAACTGCATATACTTACTCAGCCAATCCTGGCAACTACCTGGAGTGAAGTTAACAAAGGTATTTGGTGTTGGCAATGCCTGTGTGCCATGTGAGGTGGGGACGTAATTCTGAGTGTATGGCTGATCTCTTTGGTGTAAATTATGTTACTGCTTTACTTTTGAGAATCTTCTGGAATTTTAAATTAAAGTCACTTTACTCTGTCATCATAATGATGATAAGCTAGAATAGAAAACCAAAGGGATAATTATCTAGTGAAATATAACAAAACCTGTATGAACTAGAATGCTTGGGAGGTAAGTGGAGTTTTATCATATTATCTAGAGAAAACTTTTTTAAAAAAACATTTTTGGTTGAAAATTCATTCTAAAGTATATCATGGAAACATACCAATTTCTCTATTTTCCTGTGTAAGTATACAGCATATAATGAGTATAAACACAATTTTTCTTTTTTTAGAGTCTCAGGAAGTTATCATTCTGAAGACCTGTTTTTTTTTTTTTGGTAGGTTGAGATATTAGCCAACTGATGATCTTTAGCTTGGAATTCGTGACATTAGTTCATTTCAAATACAGTGAGTTTAGGAGCACATTTTTCACAATTTTACTTTCTCTCCTCTACACCCGATCCATGTGCCTTAAGACTCAAAGAAGAAAGAAAATTTCACCTGAAAATGTTGTTGGAACTGCTGATTCCCCCGGAGATTCAGATCTAATTTATTTGGAGTGACATCTAGGAATCTTCATGTCTGAGAGCACCGTGTGCTTTCCTAACAAGTACCCGAACAAGGGTATCGGAATCTTCATTTCTAATGAGCCGGTGTTCCATGGCTCACACTTTGAGAAACAGTGTCAGAGGCAGAAGCTTTGGCTCCTAAGCAGGGTCCCGTGGAGCAGGAAAGGGTGTATGGATTTAGAGGAAACCAGCGCCCGGAAGGTGCTTCCATGAGTGATGTGGTGGGGGCTTTTAGTCAATGACCAATTAGTTACACAGTCTCGTAGGAAATTCAGACTCTGTGTCATACCCCTACCCCAAATCGTTTCCTTACATTTATTGAAGACATTTCCTTGGGATCCCAGGGTCAGAATGAGAAGCAGTACAATATGAATCACAGGGAAATGTATTTATTATAGAAGCTGCTTTTTTTTTTAACAGTGGGGGGAATTTATTTTATGCCAAAAATATATTATTTGATTGGTATTATTAGATTATAGGAAATCTGTGAGAAAAAAACAATAACACCAGAAAATTATCATATTAGGTTATTCACCCAGCCATTTGTATACCCCATGAACAAGAGCTCTTTGAAATCTTTGCTTATCCTGTCAAATAGAGAAATTATTCATACAGAACATTTTCATTACTTCCAAAACAACACTGCTGTGACCGAGCATTGAAGTGTGTATGCGTGTGCGCACATGGATACATAACAAACAAGTCATGAACTAATAATAAAACAAGAAATTAGCAACAATTTGATTAAACATAATTTATGTCAAAGCACTGAATGGAGATATGATTACATAATCATATGTAAAAAATTTGAGGCAAAGAAGAGATTCTTTTTTCTTACATTCGACTCCGCATTCTGCCATTGTCCGGCAGCTGGTTTTTTGAGCTGCCAAGCTGTGTCACGACTTGGGCCAAACCTTTTCTGAGAGAATTGTCTATGCGAGCTGGCGGGCTGTCAAGCTGTGTGTGGTCCTCATACCCGCAAATGAGTAAATCAGAGTTATAAGTTGCAAATGTACCTCAAATTAACTTCTGCATGGTGGGGAATGCGCTCGGCATAATTTAAAGTCCGGCCCAGCAGCAGCCTTCTCCGCAGCAGCTGAATTAAGGAGATGACGGAAAATTAAGGCATGGTGGGCCTCGGAGCTTCCACAGGGTATGAACTCATGTACTGTGCTCGAAATGTCACATTCCAAGAGGTCCTGGAATTACCAGGCTCAGTGTCATATCGCACTGTGGGCTCCGTTCACATGATGCAAGCCCTCGCCTGTCTGACCAGGCCTAAAATAAGACTCTCCAATGCTTTATTTATGAGCTTGGGGCCACCCAGGCCCATGATGTACGTAACCTTGGGGTACACGGTATTTGATCACTTCAATTCCCATTAACTACCTGTTTCTAAATGAGGAAAATCATTTACCCAACACATTGTGTTATTCATGGAGACACAAAAGCAGCCTGTTGTGCTGTCACTGGGACTGATTTCCATGTAATGTGATCCAGCTGTTGAATGCTGCAGATTGTCAGTTTCTAATGTTAGTTTTCTCCTTTTCTCTTTCTTTTTTCTTTCCTTTTCTTCTTCCTTTCCTTTCTCTATTCTCCATTCTTAAAAAGAACCTTGGCCAATTCCAGACATTGTTAAGCATGTAACTGTATATTGAGAAGTTATGAGCTGTTCCCTTTTTCAACATAGAAGGTCACAAGTTGGCAGCAGGAGAACCTGTTTTACATAATGCTGGGAGCATGTAGTGCAGAATTTCTCAACTTCAGTGCTATTGCTATTTTGGACTTGATACTTCTGTGTTGTTGGGGCTATCCTGTGAATTGTAGGATGTTTGGGTCATCTCGGCCTCTATTCACTAGATGCCAGCAGCACCTACCCATTTGTGATAACTAAAAATGTCTCCAGACATTCCCAATCTTGCTCTTGGGAGCAAGACTGGCCCTGGTTCATTGAGTGTGACAGCTTACTAGGTCTTTGTTAATGAAAAGTCTCACTGACTCTCTTTGAGACTGTACAGATGTGGTTATTAGATCTGGATTTGTAGGCAGAATACCTGGGTTTGAATCTTGGCTCTAACATTTATCGGTTGTGTGACTTTGAGCAAGATATTTAGCTTTTCTAAGCCTTAACTTCTTCACCTATTAGATAGAGATAATGATACATAACGTACCAGGTAATTAAAAACTAGTGAACTAATATGTACAAAGAGTGTCACATGATACATGTGACATTGGTGACATAATTATATGACCTGATGTATGAAATATTATGATTGCCAGCTTAGATATGCAGAGAAACAAAAGACAGTCCTTTGGGTCCCTCTCATCATGTGTTGCCCATTTCTGGTTTTGTCCTTCTTCTCTTTCCCTCTGCTGTCACTCCCGGCCATTCTTATATTTCAGAACCAGATTAATTACGGGCAAAGCTGTGAGACTGGGAGATTGGAAAGAGAAATGGTGAGGGGCATGGAAGAGAACATCTTGCTGGTGGGATTATTCTATTAGGAAACCCCATGGGAGGTAGGAACAATTCATTTAGTTTCTTGAGTGTGAAAATACAGAGAGATTGTAAAAACAAAGAAACCCTCAACACGTCATTAATCTGAACCCCACTCTTCACTCAACAAATACCAACTCCATCTTGTATCCTTTGCTTTAGGAGAAAGGGAAATCGCTTTCCTTATTCAGGAATGAGGGTGACAAATGTTGAATCTGTTTTCTTAGGAAACAGCTGAAAAAACAGTCAAAATGATTCCATGTGGCTAGCACAATTTTCTGCCTGGCTCGTCAAAGACTGAGTCTCTTTTGAGCTGTATCTAAATCTAGAAATAAGGGCCAAGCTAAGGAGGAAGGAGTAGCCATCAGACAGCTAGTTAAGACTATGATCTTTGATGTTTCTCTTGCAGACATCACACCTATATTTTACAGAGTCTCTCAAGTCTGCTACTTGCCAGCAATTAAGAAAACTTTGGCAAAAAACTTACTCTCCTTATTTGTCCTGAAACTCTCCTTTCTGGGGTGTTGCAGTTTCATTCATTTCTGCAGCTCTTGTTCCCTTATATCCACCCACTTTCTAGTCTTTTCTGGTTGTACTGTAGAATACGAGGGTAGGAAGGATATGAATGGTCATCAAGATGGTTCATTGGTTGAATTACTTCCAGAGCATTCCTGACACGTTCCAGCTGTCTTCTCCTTGAATGACTCCAGAGATGGGGAGCTCACTGTTACCTGAGGCAGGATGCTCAGTGACTGAACCATAATCTCTAATATCTGCAAGTAATATTCCTTCAACGAGTGCATAATGAGGACCCACCTTGTGCCAGGACCCAAGTACAAATAGAATATAGCTTCTGCACTCAGGATGTGAACTATGGTCAAGGTGATATGTTGAATGGATGTCAATCATTCATTTATTCATTCAACAAACGTTTATGAGCAGTTCTGGTGAACCAGGTACCTTGCTATGGGTGAGGATACAGTGAAGCAAGAACACCATTCCTAACTCTCATGGAGGCTGCAGTCTAATGGAAGTGAAAGACGTTAATCAGAAGTTCACCGTAATGAATATGTAGTAAGATTGCAGCAAGGAAAAAGGGCATGGCTTTGAGTACGTATAACCATGGAATTTGGCTCAAATTGGGTGGAAAAGGGGGATCAGGGAAGGTTTCCCCACCAAACAGACTGTTGTCTCTGAGCTGTGAAGGATGAGTGGGGAGTGCTGAGGTTCTAGGGCTTGGGGTGGGGGGAGCTAGCATCCCTGTCAGGAGGATGGAAGGGCTGTGGCAGGAGCACATGTGGGGACTTGGAGAGTGACGTAGGCCAGCAGGACAGGGTCCAGAGAGCAGAGGTGGGAGTCCAGCAGGCCTGCAGGGGCTATAGATTTTGGTCTTTATCTTAATATCAAGGCTGTTGAAGGGATTTTAAGAGCTGTTTAGGGGTAAAATGGACAGACTTGGTCCTGGTTGGCTACAGATCAGATCAGTGGTGGAGAGACACACTGAGATACCTGCCACGAGGACACTGAGGATGGAGCAGCCCACTGCTGGTGAGGTCATAGCAGGTCTTATGGAGACAGTGACATCTGAGTCCTTGTGAAGTGTGTGTGGGTGTCTTCTAAGCCAGCAAGGGAGGGAAAGGGGTTATAGGTAGGAAAACTGTGACTACAGAGAGAGGCAGGCCTGAAGACTCACAGGAATATTCCAGAACACATCAAGTTACCGTTCACGGCCTGGAGCACAGGGCCAGTGTTGGTGGTGAGCGTCAGGGTGTGAACGTGGCCAGCTGACCTAGAGTGCTGGGCTCCATCCTGAGGATGAGGCTTCGGGGGTAGCTTTGAGTGGGAGAACGAGGTCCTCAGTTGGACTTTTCGAACTGTCACTTGGCTGCTGTGTGGAGGTGGAGATTCGAGGCCAGACCATCCAGCATGAGGTCACACAGCAGTTAGCGTGAGGAATAAGGAGAGCTTTCGTCAGGGCAGCAGTAGTGGGCTAGCGTTATCAAAGAGGAAAGAATCAATAGAACTTGGTGTTGGGGCTCTTGCATGGCACAGACACCCTTATTATTGCCTTCCTAGTAGCTGGAGAAATGCTGGCTAAAGTTACCATTAATCTGCACAAAATACGGCTTGGAAGAAAACTTTACAGTGGGGCAAAATGACAGGCATAACATACTCCAGGTATAGAAGTAACAATGAGTTTTTCCCATTTTATATGCTCTTTTGGATTGTTTATGCACCTGTTTTTTTTTTTTTTTTTTTTGTCGAAAGCAAAGTATCATTTATAAAACACAGCTTCCCCTCACCCCCTGGAACATCTGGATGTTTGGAGTTGCGCAGATCAAACATCTGGATTTAGGCCTGAATTTTTGCCTCTTCTCGCAGATGTTTGGTGTCCTGTCGACAAAGCCCGTGGGGTCTTCATGAAGAGCCATTCTCATAAAACTAGGTGCTAAACAAGGCGTGAGCCTGCTGATGCATTTTAAGGGGTATATGAATGAAAAACCCCACACAAAGGTGCTATAAAATAACTGAAGTAATTATGGGTCCAAAGGGATTTTGAGAATTTTTTCTGGTTGACCAAAAGGGAGGTAAAATAGTGTATTTGGGCTTTTATGAAACATTTTTTCAGATGAATATTTGCTTTGAACAACTAGGGACAGGGAACTCAGGGGAGATCAAAATGTTACACCTTGGAGGGGTCCACCAGCTGAGTCAAAGTCTGTCGCTTAACTTGGCTGGCAGACAAGAGCCAGACACCTCGAACGTTGAGTCCATTCTTTCCTAAATAGCACTTTTTTGTTATGAAAGTATTAACTCTTTGTGGCCTTTTGTAGTAGAATAATCCACAAGGGGTTTGGACAATTACTTAAATATAAAAATTATGCCCAAACTTTAGAAAAGTAAAGTTGTTTTCAATCTAGGGCAGGAGAAACATGCTTGAAAGAATACACAAACTGTGTTAATAAATTGAAAGTGAAGTGTTTTGACCGTTCCTGGAACTGGGGGTAGGTTGGTTTGTTTTCTCCATTTCTCTCCCACCCTCACAGCCTAGAGAGCTTTACTTGTATCCTCAAGTATTTTTATCTTTGGATGTGGGGGGACGTGTTGTCACAGGTCCTGCTGCCAGTGGTCCCAGAGTTCCATGGGGCTGCTGGGATGGACTGTGAGATGTTTCCTTCCTCCTTCGCCCCGCGCCCACCCCTTGTGTGTCCCTCCCTAGAAGGAGTCTGTGCTGAAAAACCACTTACCCCCTCCAGAAAGAGAACTGCCTTAGGGCTGAGGGTATATCTGACTAGCTCCATTCCTCTGTGAGAGCAACCTCTGTTTGAACTACTGTCAAGGCAAAATTGCCTTATTTCCTAATTTTGATGATATTAGCAAATACATGTAATGGGAAATAAAATTAATCAGTTTGTGTTTGTGAAATTGCCTTCTGTTTACCTCAGCCTTGTAGCGATTTTTCCCCCTCCTACAGGGGTTATTTTAATTAACAGCGTGAATTTTTGGTAGTTTAATTTATTTTATGATTGTGTAAAAATACTCCTTTGTAAGGGTTTATATATAACTAGCCAGCTAATTAGCAGTAATATTTTAACAACAGCTGTGGAAGCAGGGAGTCCCGTGAAACATGGCTTCTCCCTTCAGACCACCAGGACGTCTATTGGTGCCTTTTCTTATCAGCGCTGGCTGAAGGCAGCGAAGGAGGGCAGTGTGAGCATCAGATAATTAAAAGAGAAGTAAGCATTCAAGTCCTCCTCTCACCTGACAAACAGAACTTGCTGAGGACTTCTGTGTGTCCGAGTCTCTGGTTTAAGACTCCATCTCCTTGGCTTCTTGTTATTCCACAGTCTATCGTACATTCCTTGTGGGCCTCGGTATAAGACATATTTTTGGAAAGTTATGGGTTGTCTTTTAAGGGCATTAACTTGAACTAATAACAGTCACCAGCGTGTGTACTACACTTTCCATTTGTGCAACGCGTTGTTCACACAGAGTGAGTTTCACCTTGTGTTCATTTAAGTTACCTGAATTCACCTATAAAAACTGCAGAGACAGTTCAGATGCAAGGGGAGGGGATGATGCAGAGATGCAGAGACATAGAGATATGACGGATCAGAGAGAGAAAAAGTGAGATGGGCAGAGGGAATCCCTCCGTCTACAGCCAACACAGACCCACCTGCTCCCTTCCAATCCCTCGTCTTCTTCCCTGACCAAGCATCTCTTTTGCTGCTTTGGGTTTGGGTTTGAGAGGGTGCGCGCTCATTGGCCACCCTGAGTGAGATTTTAGAGTTCAAAGAAAAGTGGTTTATTTTTCATACCACAGTTTTTACTCCCGAAGACAAGCCAATTACTTATGCTGGAGCTCAGCGTGAATTCTGCCTACACGCTATTTTCCCCTTACGTGTGTAGATTTCATATTCTAACTCCTACCACCCTACCCAAGTTTGTGCTCCGGGTAACCCTGCAAGAGTGGATATGCTCAGCCCTGTTTTATATCCTTAACTTCATTTTATGGATAAGGACCCAAAGGACTGGAAAAGTCAAGTGACTTGTGCAAGATCACACAGAAAGTTAGTAACAGAGAGGCGACTGGAGCTACACCCAGCCCTTAAATGCCGGCGGTTTGTTTTCTTAGAGCACGCATGGGAGGGAAGCCTCTCATTTTCCAAGAGAGAAGCCCATTCTTTCCTCTGTGCACCCACAGTGCTTCGCCTTGGTTATAGCACGTCCTAATTTTCTCATCCTGGTTCACTTGCATGTTTGTTTCCCTCATGGACTGTCAGCTCCTCGAGAGAGAGCAGACCCTCTTTCTGCCTAGCTAAATAATTACTGGGCGGATGAAAAAAATAATAGAAGTTGAACCTTGAACCTGATTTTCCAGTGCAAACTTCTTTAAAGTAAGGAATATAAATTTCTGCCTAATTGCTTGATATCCAACTTACTGCACTAATAGTTGTGTCCGAAAACACTACATGTGCTGCGGTAGCACAGAGCCTGCAACACGGCAATGTGTTCGCCATCGATATCTCCCCAACTTTAGTCAAGTGTCTATAGAAAATACGATGTAAAAATTTCCAAAGAGTGTTTAAACCAGCAAAATGTGGGGAATCAGTAATCACATATACATTTGTATGTGCATATGGATGCATGTCCGTGTATGCATGTGTGCGTGAACACACACATGCACGCACACACGGAGAACTGTGGTTTGATAGGATCCACTTAAAATATCTTCTGGAGAAGTAAAATGCCCAGTGGAGGGACATGTAGAATGTTCCTAAGAAGCAGAAGCCTTCCTGTACATTTGATAACTCCAATGACCAATGTAATGACTTAAATTTGTGAAGCATTTTTTTTTACATTTCACAAAATGAGCACTACATACAAAGCAGTTGAGGTCATGGGCTTGATTCGCTTGATGCTGCATGCCCAGGACGTTAGCACAATGTATCAGTGCTGACACAGAGTAGGCTGAGGGCTCTTACTTGGCTCTCAGCAAAACCCTGTGAGTATGTACTGTTATTCTCTCTATTTGGCAAATCAGACACTCCGAGAGGTTAATGATCCTGGTAAAAGTTCCCTGGCTAATCAATGCCAGAGCTGGAGTCAAATCCACCAAAGTCTATGCTTTATTTTATTTATAGCATCACCGATGTATTATTTACGTGTGTGGATAGATGATAATAACTAGGTATAAAGGCAGCTCGTGGTAGTATTGAGAGGATGATACTGCATGTAGTGCTTAGAGGTGAGGCTCTGTAATTAGACAGACTTGGGCTCAAATCTTGTCTCTGCCACTCATTATCTGTGTGGCTTTTGTCCAGTTACCTAACCTTTCTGTGCATTGGTTTCCTCATCTGTTAAGTGAAAGCAATATTAGCACCTCCCTCATGATGCTGTCTTGAGGGTTGTGGAAATGATGCCATTTGCTGAGTGCTGGGCACATCATCGGGGCTCAATGATCGCTATCTAAGAAGTGGGGTGTCTGGTCCTGACTTCTGGCCCTAACAGCAGGGTGATCTTCCTGTGTCGCACTATCCTCATTTAGAAAATGACAGGCTGGGAGACGTGATCTATAAGGCCCCTTCCAATTCTATAGTGAGCCATCCTCGCATAGCTTTGTGGTATTTTACATCTAATATGACTCCTCTCAGTATTTCTAAAACGTTTTCATTCTCTGATGAAGACAGAAAATAATAACGTGAAGTGGAGAGAGAGAGGAGAAAAGAGGAATTGTAAGAGCATCTGTAGGGGATGGATGAAGGACTGGGTATCATGTGACAAGTAGCTAAATTGGCCATTATGGGTATTGAACTCCATTTGCTGTGTAATAGTAGGTGAGCATGTGGCCATATGAAACTCACATCTATATATCAGCTTTCCCCAAACACCATCTCAATTAATGAGCACTGAATGAGGAGAGATTTGGTTGGGCAGAGATAACAGTAGAAAATATGAGAAATATAAATATAATACTGTAATTAAAGAAAAACCGATGTGACTTCTGCCCTCCATCTCTATTCCTTTTTCTTTCTTTCCCTGTTAAGCAGCATAAAGCAAGAACTGTTATGGAAAGTAGATAAAGGAAGCAACATTTCTTTAAAAATCTAAGAAAAAAAAAATCCAAACTTGGAATTTCTTTTCATGGGGAAACAATAAAGTGTTAGATAATTCCAAGGTTCTCACTGCAAGAAAACAATAATTATATTTTGTATTTTATTATCATAATAGGTTCCTGGCTGAATGTACAAATCTAATAAAACCATAATACCAAGCTACAATGGGCTTCATGAATTGGAAATGGAGTGAATTTAAATGTTTTTGGCACCTGCCACCCAGTTCTCCAATAATAAGATCCATAATTTCCTGATAAGTGTGTGCACAACTCTTGTAAATTTAGCTCTATAGAAGGGCCAAAGACTATTTTCAGTGTTCACGTTAATTTCTTGGTAGCCTTGCCAGCCCCACTCCTTCATGTCTAACCTTTTTGCCATTTAAAAACATTGAAAGTACGGAGATAGATTTTTGTGACTTTTAAAGGGATTTTTGAGCATGTAATTAGCTGTACAAGACCAGAAAAACGGTGAGTCATCTGGGCTTATTTAAGAGTGTTTCAAAAGCACTGGGTGTCACTTGCACACATTTAGAGAACACTCTGTGTTTGCAAAGGGAGCAGGAAATGTGAGTATGCGTTCGTAAGGCTCAGGGCACTGCAGAAAAATGCTGCCGCTTTGATCGGAGCGTGTGCTGTGAAAGTTTAGTGCGTTTTCTCTGGCGCAGGTTGCAGATAGAACTAGACGGCAATGTTGATGTGGCAAGTGGGGTGGGAGAGACGGGGTTTCATTCTTCTGCTTAGGCTCTTGGTACCTGAAAAGGCCTCTAGGCTAAAAGCAGATGCCTCACTGGGCCCCCCCTCCCAACATGGCATTTCCAGGCGCAAATCAAGGTACTGCACCAGGTCCATGGAAATCCTCTTGTCTTCAGAAAAAGGGGGGTGTCATCATGGGCGGGGGCGATTTCAGATTAGTCCCATTTGATGGCTGTCTTAGTGCCAAGTCCACAAGGGAATCCTTGGAAAGGCCACCAGGAGTGTCTTCTGTGTTTAGGTATATCTTGCTCACCTTTCCAGAGTCCTACACAGTAGAAGATGGGTGGCTGCTGAGGTCATGATCCAAGAGTCGGAACTCTCATTACAAAGCTTCCAGAAACATGGCAAAAGTTTTGACGCGGTTGGCTCACTACTAGAGACTAGTAGTGGATAGAACTTGCCAGTTCTCTTTTCCTCCTCCATTTAGCTGATATTCTACCCATAGCAAGGCTTTTATTCCTTTAGGCTCACAGGGAATCTTTGGATGTTAATGGTAACTTAATTGCTGGTGGTGGGAGTTTGTGATATTTAATCCATACAGTCACAGTAAGTGCAAACATACCTCTGAAAAACTTAGTTTCCCCTTGTGGGTCCTCCGCAGCCCTAGGACACTTTCTGCTCTCCCTTTCTGCTTGGAAAAGGCAGTTCAGTGGAGCTGAGTCACCTGCTCCAATCACTTCCTTATCAGCTGCGGATGAGTCTACCTTACCTTTGCCCCCAGTCTCATTTAATTAGATATAAGCCTACCTCAAAGTCAATTCATTCTGTTTCTTAACATTGACCGCTGTTTCTCTTTTGGCTAACTCCTTGCCTTTCCCTGTGATTGAAGCAGTGGAGGTTGATAATTCATTTTGTTCCGCCATTATTGATTTGGTGGCTCTGGTCCAAAATTTGAAAATTTCTCTCCAGGTTGTTCTTGCCCTTGGTTTTTACAAAGACATTGCGTAAAATGAAGGGTGCAGGTCAGAAATAGAAACATCAGTGCTACTTTAGGGTATGAGGGTCCACTTTCAATTGTGAAAGAGGCTTATTGTTAATTACAGAGATTTCCAAGGGCATCACACACTTCTCATGCGGTGGCTGGGAAAAAATCCTCCTTACAAATGCTTTCTAAACTGAGAATGGATTTGAAAGACCATTGTCTGCCCCAGCTCTGAAATTATTCCCTCATAAAGGACTTGTGTAAAGGTTTTCAAGATACCTTTATGTGAAAGATAAACTATATTAAGGGCCCAAGAGCTGCTCCTCACCGCATTTTTACTGAAGGTTTCCTTTCTTGATTCTTATAAATGTCAGTTCCTTAAAGTCACCACCTTCCTTGGATTAAGGATTCTGAACCCAAAAGTGGATGCTTCTCTGACATTTTTTCTTTTTATTCTGGGTACTGTGATGGGTGGTAAGTGGCCAGTGGGGTTTTTCTTGCTGCTTCATTACTAAAATGAGATTATTGGTGGCATCTTATCTTACCTTAAAAAAATCTTCCCCAAACGAGTATTTCAGAAACCCTTAGAGCCAAGAATTTGTGTTGTGGGGCTCTTGTGGAGGCTAATGTTTCTCCATTATTCCTCTAGAATGTGATGCTTTATTTTCACGTTGCAAATAGCTGTAATCAAGGACCAACCTAAAAAAAAAAAAACAAGCAAGAAAAAGAAAAAGGAAAAAAACCTATCTTACTTTGTTTCATTTTTCCCAATCAGTATGGCAAGCTGAGCCAGTGACCACTAGGGTCTCTTTATTGGATTATATGAACGAACAGCGGAAATGAACAGAATGCATTATTTTCCTCAGGTTACTTTAGGTCTATATGAAGATAGGTCCTTTGAATTAGTGCATAACCTCAGTAGTGTGTAAGCTTCTTACTTTTCTTCTCTGATTTTTCAAAAGACAAAGACAGAATATATGACATTGTCTTATATTTTTAGAGAACTGGTAGTAGACGCCTTCCAGAGACACTTATTCTAATTGGAGCTAAAATCTTCTCTCTCTTCCTTTCCATCTAATTTGATATCACTGGTCTCTATAAATAAAACAAGCCTGTAATGCCAGTTTATCATTGGCTTAGAGATCAACTCAGCATTGACCTCATGCCTGCAATTAACTCAGTTTCCTATGATCAGATAGTGAAACCATAACCTAAAAAAGTATTTTTCCTGAAGCTAAATAGAAAACCCAAAGGTGCAGCCATCATCTAAGGACTTTTAAAGTATTTCCCTTCTGTCAGTCACATCTGTTATAAACAGGTAGTGCAAGATGTTTATAAGCCTCGCTGGCTGTCAGCTAGCAAAGCGTCCAGCCAAAATTGGGGAAAACTCTTACTGCGTTAAGTATTCTGGCTCGATGCAGCAAAATCCAAATCTGCCCATTGTGCTTTCATTTCAATAGGCCCTCTAGATTCTTAATTACAACACAGGCTAATTATGCAGTCAAAGTTCTAAACCGCACTGGATTTGCACAGCACGTCTCTCCTCCCTGGCATTATTGTATTGGTTTTCCCGACCCTGTCAGACGGAGATTTAAATCCTTAACCTGACATTCATTGTGTTCTGTGTATCAGCTTTTCCTGCCTTTCTGAATTACATGCCCAATAAAGTTCTCATTTCTGTCATAGGTCAGGACTTGGTCTTTTATAAATTCTGAAGCTGGGACCATTTAAATTCTGTTTTTGATTTTATCCTGCCTCTTCAAATTATTTGCCTTGTAAGCGCTTTAACTTTTTGGTCTTTAGCCCTAGCTTCTTAGGCTATTAATTTTTTTTTTTTTTAACCTGTGTGACCATTGAAGCAAATTTATAGAAAATCTCATTGACAGTGAAGTAGCTCTATCCCGGAGAAAGAAGAGGAATGTTTGGAAGGTCTTCAAATGGGAGTGTTTGCCAAACCTCGTGTGTGTGTGTGTGTGTGTGTGTGTGTGTTTGTGTGTGTGTGTGTGTGTGTGAGTTTGTGTTCCCTTGATGCAGGTCAATGAGGAAATCTCCAGCTATTAGAGCTTCCAGAGGCTGGTATGTGCAGATGTTCTCCATCCATGCATTTCCTCTGCCACTTCTTTGTTGTTTGGTTGCCATTTCAATGCGACGATGTCTTAGTTTCCTCTAAATCCACATAAGAGAAGGAGAGAGGTAGAGGGAGAAGAACGGGTGTGGAGAGAGAGACAGGGAAAGACAGAAAGAGAGAACTCTTTAGTCCAGTGTGTATATGACCACCTTACGATACATGAACAGGCCAACATATCACATCGTATTTGCTTGGGTATTGGGTGATTTGTTAAAATAATTTTATTTCTTTGTTTTAACTTGGGGAGGAAATTCTCAAATCTAATTTTATTTGCGTATGCCTCTAAGTGAGACTTTTTGAATTGTTCCTACAAATTCCAAAGACACACTGGAGGCATGTTGCATCTGGTCTTTCCCTGAGAATAAAGGGGAACTGAGACAAGCTGGACAAGCAGATGATGCTGGGCTGCTGTGGTCCAGGGCCCTGGTGCAGCCTTGGGCACCCGCTGGGGGGATTCTAGTTGCTACTGGACATTCTTAGTCACCTTCTGCCTGTCCTGAATTCCCCTCCATCCATGTCCTCATCACACTTCTCCGTCTTTGACCCCTTGCCTCGAGGATTTGCTTTCTGCCAGCTCAGTCAATAGACATATTCATGCAGACACGTTAGAAGCTACTAATTAGCCAGAATTTTATCCCTTCTAGATAAAGTGTTCTCATCTTAATGGAATCCTTCTAGCACAATGCACTAAGTCAAAAGGATGGTGCTCCTGGTAAGAATTTCCTTTGATCCTGTGGGTGTCCCCCAGTCAGACCAGGCTGAAGGCCAGATTCTCTGCATTAGCATAAGAACGAAACTCACTCTACTAAGACAGTAGCAGCATGTCTTGGCGATTTTTTTAAAAAAAGCATATTTATGTATTATGTACATATGTATTTCTGCGTGGGCAGTTTATTGATCCCAGCGCTGTTGAATTTTTATATGCCATTTATGATTGTTCCCGTGATAGAGTGAAATATTCAAGGCAAATTTGATCAGTGTTTCTTAAAAAGGTCAAGTACTTCTATACGACATTAGACTGCAGGCTTTGCAAGATGTCCCCTGCCAGTCCAAAGGGAACTGGACAGGTGTATGGAACTAATAGAGTCACGAATTGGAGGCTGGCACAGTGGTGACTCACAGAGGAGTTTAAGCAAACCTGGTTCTGCATCCATAGAACTATTGATGATTTAACAACTGATCTGTGCTCTTGCGGAGAAGGGAACAATGTAATTTCGTGGGGTCACTTCCCTCGTACAAAGAATCAGGTGTGATTCTGTTCCAGGGTTTTCTCTGCCCTCCTCTCAGAAAGTAAAGAACAAGAGTCTGATCATGGTAGCAGTTGGTCAGCCTAATTTGGTCACGTCACATGCTGAACTGCCTGGTAATTTCATTGTCACACTGAAAGACAGATTGAGACATATTTCAAGAAAATGTTTCATGGTGACCTGAAAGGTTATGTATTTGAAAACGGCCACAGAAAAGTAGACAGTGTATACCATTTTGTGTGAATTTGAAAAGTTTTTCTCTTCAATTGAAGGGAAAACGGGAAAAAACAATGACCAAATGCTGGGCTATTTTCTTTGCTGGAATAGTTGTTACTTTTTTCCCCCTGGAAAATAAATAGGTTACTATCTAGATCTTTGTGTTTTCTCTACCTCAACTTTATTGTATGTCTTGTCAGTTTCACTCTGGCAGTATTATATTTGACAAGAAAAGGACTGGAGTTTGAGTTGGCAAAAAAAGAAAAATAAAGCACATGTCCCAAATAAATACACAACTAATGCTCAGTGGCGCCCCATTCTTTGTGTTCCCATAAGGAAATACGGTTTCTTTCTCGATGGATGCTTCTGTAGATATTTGACCTCTACAGACCGCGGCTGGAAAGCTAATTTGGGGAGGATTACGACTGCTCCTTCAGAGAACTTTGTTGCCTGAGTGCCAAAACGTGAACTCCATCTCCTCAGATTTCCGGGATTGAGCCCTTTGGGATGTGTCACTCTGAGTCCTGTGGCAAATTTTCTGTATAGGGAACCCTTAGGAGAGAAACTGGACCAGATTGGAGAGTATCTTATTATATCTGTTTGAAATATTGACTATCTGGGGGCTCTGGATGGTCTAGGATTTTTAGTGGAATTTATGGGTTAAAATCTCAAGAGATAGGGTGTACAGAGAAGTAAAGTATCTAACCTGGTGTTGCAGAATGAGTGGGTGACTGAGCCCAGAGCTGGATTTTAAACCCAGAGACTTCTGCTCCCATCTACCCTCCTCCTCTGCCCCTCATTCTCATAGCGTTTGTAGCTGCAGAGAGAACTCTGATTGTAGAGTTTCAGAACATGAGACTGAGCAGACAGGCAGGGTCTGAATCTCAAAGGGACTTAAGTTTCAGGGTACGGACTTTGAATTTTGTCTTCGAGGCCCTGTGGAGCACTTTTTCCCCTATCGCTTGGTTTGGATCATTCTCTAGTTTTCTCTGTTCCTTTTCCATATCCGATGAGAGCTGTCAGATCAAAAAGTTGTAATGATGTTATCCCTGATCAAACAATAAAAACTTTTCTTCTTTTTAAATAAATTTTATGAGATTTCTGGTTCCCTAGTCCTCCCCAGGGAGGTACAGTCCCTTGTCAACAACCCCCACACTCCTGTTTTCTGTATCATACTTTGAAATCAATACTGAGCCGACTTATTTGACATGTTTGCAGTTATCTTTCTCAAGCCTAACCACGTTTGTCTCAGGTTAACAAGATGCAAGTATCCCTGCTTACTTTCTTCCACTTCTAGATCTTTCCTGACTTCAGCCCCAGTTCCTTCTCTCTTCTCACATTGCTCAGAGATGTTCTACTCTGGAGCCGAGTCTCCCATTCCCAGATTTCCTTCCTTCAAAAGAAGGCATACTCATGGTCCAAATTGGAGACCTAATCTTGGGACAAAGGAAGGTGCTGCATGAGGTGGTTCCAAGGGAACCAGACCGGGATTAAGGAATAGCAGTCTGTGCTCACTGTTCTAGCAGGAACCAGCTGATGATCTCAGGCAAATTAACTCATATCTCTTGTCCTCCCTTCCCTCATCTTTAAAAGGAAGTAGTCCATATAAGATGGGACCTGATCCCTGTGAAACTGGGTCTCAGATCTCTGTCTTACCCTTTCCTTCTTCAGAAGGAAAAATCTAGAAGACCAAGAGAAGAATCCCTGAAGTGGAGGGTTTTCACTATTTTGTGTTCATTTCACGAGCAGGTTAGGGATGTGAAGATGATCTTTCTCACTCCAAAATGTGTGCTAAACTAAATACCAGGGCTTGTTTACATACACGTAGTCATGCAAGAGTGACTAAGGATGATCAAATTGGAAGGTGTTGCTAAGAACAGGGCTGCAATCAACAGGACTGCAATGGTAATAACCCCGATAGTCTAGTTACAGAGATGCGAATTCCACTTCACTTGAAAGCAGGTTAGAACCACAGTGGAGCAGTGTGGGATGAGGAGCTGGGCATCCACAGAGTGGTCATGAGTTTTTTTTTTTTTTTTTTTGAGACAGAGTCTCACTGTGTTGCCTGGGCTAGAGTGCCGTGGCGTCAGCCTAGCTCACAGCAACCTCAAACTCCTGGGCTCAAGCGATCCTCCTGCCTCAGCCTCCCGAGTAGCTAGGACTACAGGCATGTGCCACCATGCCCGGCTAATTTTTTCCATATATTTTTAGTTTTTCCAATTAATGTCTTTCTATTTTTAGTAGAGACGGGGTCTCGCTCTTGCTCAGGCTGGTTTCGAACTTCTGAGCTCAAACAATCCGCCCGCCTCGGCCTCCCAGAGTGCTAGGATTACAGGCGTGAGCCACCGCGCCCAGCTGGTCATGAGTTTTGATGCTGGTGCTGGGACTTTGGGATTCTGGTCTATTTCCAAAAATGCCTTCAGCTACTGTGTTATCCCTTATAGAGAAATGGGAGCTACAGAGACTAGGAGGTATCTAATGAACATAAGGCTTCCCTGTCCTCAACAATAACAAATCATTTAAAGAAAGATTTCTTTTGAGGGGATATATTAGTGGGTCTCACCTAGGCTGAACACTAGAATCACCAGGAGAACTTTTAAAAAGTTCAGATACCGAAGCTTCACCCATGACCAATTCAATCTGAATTTCTGGGAGTGGGGCCCAAGCCTCAGTATTTTTTTAAAGCTTTTCAGGTCATTCCAGTGTGCAGCCAAGATTGAGAACCACTAGTTAAAGCCCTTGCTTCCCCAAATATGGGAATCACTTAGGGCGTTTGTAAAGGATACAATTACTAACTCAGAATCCCAGGGTTGAAGCCTGCATATCTGCATTTTAAACAAATTCCCCAGGCGACCCTGACACCAACGGGAGGAAGAAGATAAATCCACTGGCAAACAAAAGGATGAACTTTGACAGATAAATATCAACTTTTGATAGCATGCAATTTACAGCCTCAATGGGTTTGTGATAGTTCTTACTAATCGTAATGGGTGTAACTAAAAAGCATTAGATCAAAGACCAGGGCTGACCCTCATTGCTGGGGCTTCTGAGGGGTCCTGCCTTTGTTCTCTACCTGGATTTTGAACAAACTGAGAAATGAAAGAGTCCAAATAAAGGCAATATAATCATCTTTATTTCTATTGGAGCTGATAGTAGGTTTGGCCGTAAGAAGCCAATGGCCCATCACTATAATCCCAGGATTAGATAGATTTATCCATCCAGTCATTGCAGGATGTTCTCCCATCTCACGAGCACTTTCTGGAATCACCAGGAATGCCAGCGTACTGAGAGTTGCTCACGCCCAAGATGAGAAGGATGGGGCCTGAACTGAGCTGGGCATGCTCAGTTGTTCTTCCCAGATTCAAGCAAATGAACCACTCCACTCCCTCACCGTATGGAACGTGAAAGGCAGCTGTTTCCCAGGGAAATCCTTTCCCATGGAACCCCTTAGAAGGAAAAACATGTTTCTCTCAATCACTAGAGAGAAATGCTCTCTAGTGCTCCAAGTTATTTTTGCCTCCCATTCCCATTTCGTACCCTCAAAACTCAGGTTCCCAGTGCCCTCCTCTCTTGAATCTGCCCTTGGAGTTTTCGTTAATGTCCAGTTTTCTCTCCCAGGCAATGAGCATCCCTGGAGTCCTAGGCCCAGCTGGATTTGGAGGTCTAGAGCCCAAGCTGAGGTTGGAGGTGAGGGGCTGCTGGGGATGCTTCCATCACCTTGTATTAAATCCTCCTATTTAAAATACCTAGAATGATTTCTGCTTTTCTGACTGGACTGTGGCTGGTAGGGTTGACATTTTACATGTATCATCTTCTTTAACATTCCCAGCAACCTGGATTTCTTTGTATTATCCTATGTCCATTTTGCAGATGAGTCCACCGAAACGTAGGAAGTTTAAGTCATTTGCCCAAGGTTATATTTCTAGAAGTGTCGGAATCAAGAATTCAAACCCAGCTTCGGTTGAATGCAAAGTATGTGCTTTTCCCCATTGTTTCGTGTCTCACTGCTCTGCACAGAATAAAGAGCCAAGATAGGGGTTTTCTGTTTTAGCTGAAGATCCCATAAGAAGTTCCACGTGGAGGGGGAGTGAGAGGGTGACCGAGCTCATCTGTTCCCGGGCACACATCTCCCAGCCCCTGCCCTTGCGCATTTCAACATCTATAAACGTCACACAGTCACAGACCTGAGAGCTGGAAGAGCCGGAGCCAGATCATCTGGCCGGGCATCCTGCCTTCTGGAGAGCAACCGCTAATTATCTCCGTTTTTCCAAATGCAACTGCCCAGTGCTGACAGGGTGTGCGACTCGCCCAAGATGACACAGCCAGTGAGTGGTAGCGCGGGTTCCAGGACTTCTGGGTGACTTCAGCTCCTCTGACTTTGCCGTGGAAACGCAGAGCAAAAGAAATAAACCTAAAAGGAGAGGCTGCCAGATGATAGCTTTCCCAGCATTGTTCCAGAGGAGCTAATTCTTTGCTTTACACCAGCCCTCCCTCCTAACTCTGCAGGCAAGGGCAGGGCGAGCTGCCCACGGGGAATCCCCACCTCTTCCACCCTCCCTTTGTTCACGTCTCCCTAATGCTCCTTGTTACTGGTGCACGGCCTTCCCCCAGCCGGCCCAAGTCAGGAGTGCAGAGGAAAGACCTGGGGACAATTCTTACTCGAGGGCAGGCACACAGCTACCAGAGAGGCCGCAGGCTGGGTCGGCGTGTGATGCAGAAGGCTGGGTGCCTCTGAGCCACTACCAGATTTCCACTTTCCTATGATCCTACAGCCCGGCCGGAATGAGCACGTTGAAGACAAACGTGCGGGAAATCATCATGTCACTGGCACTTAGTGTCAGACGGTGGCCGAGTCAGACACATGCTCTTCTTTTAGCAGGAACGGCAAAAGCAGGGATGGGAGACTCGGGGGTTACCTGACGATGTGGGCACTGGGAACCAGCTCTCACCTTGCCTCCCTCTCATTCTTAATAATTATTAGTGTAATAATAACACTAATAATGAAATAAAAGACAAGGAGGCAGAGGAGACTGTTTCCTCGTTAGCTTCCCTGTCGTTTATTTTGTTATTAGTATTATTATTTTATCTTTCTGACTCTTTCTTTTGATCTCATTCTCAATTTTAGTTTCTCATTTTTTCCGTTCTTTGATCATCGGTTTGGATATTCATTCGACTTAAGCTCCAGTCTACTGGACGACTCGGCTTGAATGTCTAATCATTTCACTAAATTATTATCGCTCCAAAGGAGACGCTTGTTCTTCTCGGTCCAAACCTACTCCTCCTGCAGCCCTGCGCATCTCAGCACCTAGAAGCCCCATTTTCCACTTATTCAAACCAAAAAGCTTGGGATCACGACCTTGACCCTTCTCTTTCTGTCACACACCTCATCCAATCCATTTGTAAATCTCATGGGAACCAGTTTCAAAACATCCCCAGGATCCAGTCACCTTTTAGTACGTTTCAGGTATCACTCTGGTTCCAGTCTCTTAGCCAGATTATTGGGATAGGCTCCAAGCTGGTCTCTCTGATTCTTTCTTTTCTCCTGTGGACTGTTCTCAACAGCTGCAGACCCTGTTAAAACTGGTCAGAGCAGGTCTCTGTCTGCTCAAGGCCCTTCAGTGGCTCCCATGTCACTCAGAATGAAAGCCTTGGTCTTAAAATGGTCTGTGAAGCCCCAACCTCTCCCTCTCTGAACTCATCACTTTGCTCCACCCACACTGGCCTCCTTGCTGATTTTCGAACATGCTTGACACACTCCTACCCCAGGGCCTTTGCACTTGCCATTTCCTCTCCCTTCCTCAGATACTGACATGATTTGCTCTTGTAGTCCCTTCAAGTTTTTTCTCAAAGGTTATCTTTTCAGGGAGTTCTTCCCTAAGCACCCTATTTGGAGTTGCAAGCTTCTCTCTTACACCCAAGTACCTCCATCCCCCTGAACTCTTGCATTTCTTCCACAGCATACGTCATAATCTAATGTTTTGTTTGATATATTTGTGTCTTACAGTCGGTCATCTCCACCTCACCCTTCCGCCTCACCTACGTTTTCATCAGAACGTAAGCTTCTTGAGGACATGGATTTTTGTCTGTTTCGTTCAATGCTTTGTCTACCTTGTCTTGACAATTACCTGTCATGTAACAGATGCTCAGTAAATACTGTAGAATGAATGAATGAATGAAAAAGTGATTGAATGAGTTATTTAGCACCTAGTGTGGGCCAGACACGGTGTTAGCATTTAGGCCTATCTAAGTCATTTCTTCACCTGTTTATTCCTTGAACAAAACCCTATATGATGTGTGCTTTAGGATGTTCTAAGTCATCCTCTCTTTCTTTTGTCAACTCATTTCTCATTTCAGGGCTCTCTTTTTTCCCCCTTCTACTGACCTCTTTTTCATTTTTAAGTGCCTGTCTTGTTCCTAATGTCTTATCCTCGTTCTCCACCTCTTTCTATGGATTGTAGTTCCTCGATGGGGCAGAGAGTGTGCAGTCTGAACAGACCCCCTAATCTTCCTGAGGATTTGGTTTGGCTCTAGGCTTCCTCCCAACCCCCTGCAGCTTTCAGGGTGTCAGGGGTGGATGTCTCAGTAACCACACTGCCACGCTCCTCCCCATCAGTGCCCCTGCTGAATCCTATCAGCCCTTACTGGAGTGGAAGGAGGCAATAAAAATTAAAAAACTCTAGAGTTTTTGGTTCTGTGGTGAATAATGGCATTCAGCTGGCTTTTTACTCCCATCCTATTTATGATATTTCTGCCCAGGGTTTCATGGGAATTGAATCTAAGAGAAGCATATTTTTTTCTTTTTCAAAAAGGGGAAAAAATGTTAACACGTGCATAATATCCTAGTAACACTAATGGAACTCTACATGAAAGGAAGAAAAAATATTACTTTTAAATCAAACTGCATTTGTCTATATTTCCTTTCTACTCTAGCCCCTAATCATACAAAATTCAAAATTCTATATTTTCATGATCCCAAATAACCTCTGTCGTTACTATTTTTAATGATGGTATACTACTGCATTTTCTTGATCATGAAGTGCTACTGATTTTAAGGTGCATCATTGCTTTCAAAGAGTTTTTCAAAGAAGAAACAAAAATCACCATGTTAAATGTATAGATTGAATATAAGATGTAGTCTAATTTCAGAAATGTTAAAAATTTACTCCCCCAAAAGGTATCTTACAATTTAGGAAATAAAGTAGTTCATAGTATGTATATTTCAAAATTTACTTTTACTACAAAAAACCCTGCTGTGAAAGTCTTTGTGCCTATAGCTTTCATCTTTTGAATGGTTTCCTTGGTATAAATTCAGAGGGGTTCAAACGTCTTATGCTTTTTTTGAAGCATATTGCCATGATGTTTTCTAAAAGGGTTAAAGCATTTTACACGGTTACCCAAAATGTGTGCTAGACTATCTGGGCTTAATTGCAACACTGCCAACATTAGGTATTATAATTTTTTGTTTTATAATTATTTTGATTTTTTGGAAGGTGGCAAAAGACACATTAGTAGCAAATCTAGCGATGTGTTTACACTGCTAGTAAAAGGTGTTACTATTGACAAGGTGGTATAAGACTATCTTATTTAGGTGACAAAGACTGGAACTTGTTCTTCAAAGTCCTGGCCTTTGGCTGAGGTAGAGGAGGAGATTCAATTAATAGAATTATTGAAAAAGAAAATCAATTTTTGTTTCTGAGACCAAATCTAATTAGACTTTTGCCATTTCCCAAGGACCTTTAAAAGAAAGTACCACACTACAGGCTAACCTTGGGATTTTCAAGAATTTTTGTTAGGGGCTTTGATGCTGCTTGTTTTTGTTACAGAATATGTAAGGAAGGATTCAGTGTAATCACTCTGAAGACCTGATCATGACGGTAACAGACATTAACATATGGCATTTACCATTTGCTGGTCAACACTGCAAACACTTTGCATATTTTAGTTCATTGAATTCTCACAATAACTCCATAAGTATTATTATTATTGTTGTTTCCCATTGATGGATGAGGAAATTGAGAGACAGAAAAATTGATACATCTAGTAATTTAATAAGTTGGGATACCAAGAGATGCAGTCTGCATTGAGCCTATTTTCTTAACCACCTCAAGGTAGTGTCTTCTACATATGTAATGCACTGCAGTGTGGACAGGAGGTTGATGAAGAGTCCTGAAGGACTTTCTACTCTATGCTAATGAGCTTCCCTTTCCACCTCTAGGATGGGAGGATGAGATTTATTCTCTTGACAGCTGAAAGCACATTTTCCTGTCTGCTTTTTGACTCAAGTCCAGAGCCAAACACCCTGATGACATCTTTTGCCCTTGGAGATGATCCCTGAGTTATACTCTTCTCCTGTACCCTTTATCTTCCCCCCTGTGCTATCAATGGGTATCTCTCAGCGAGGCAGATGTTCTGAACACTGGGACTTGCTAAAATTAACGCAAACATTCCAAATGCTGCAGTAGCTGGGATGTTTCTAGAACATTTTTATTTCTCTGCTGGAAATAATGGTGAACTTTGAGTGAAGAAAGGTCTTATCATTATTGGAACAAACCAAACCTTTCAACTAGCTAATTTAATTATGACTATTCATTGTGCTTCAAAACTTATTACTTTATACATTTCTTCTGTGCTGATATATACATGCAAATGTCTCCTCCATGTTTGGTTGTGAAGAATTAGTAGTATGTTTTATTTATATGAAATTTTTTTCTTGTTTGGAAATTAATTGAACCGAATGATTACGAGCACAGGTTTTAGAGTCAGATAGACCTGGATAAAAACCAAGTTCTGCATTTCTCATTTTGTGACCTTGGATAAGTTGTCTCATTTGCTTGGGTACCAAGTGAGGATAATACCATCATATCTCATATCTTTGCTGTAAAGATTATAAAATTAACAATCTAATTATTATAAAATGCACAGATAGTACATGACACATAGCACATGTTCAATAAATTAGCTAATATTAATATATATGTAATACAAATTTAGGGAAAGTCCAAAATCAGAACTCTTTGGAAAAAAGCAGTTTATTTTTTATTTCTCTTTATCTAAATCAGTGACTCTCAGCTTCATTCACTGTTCAATTTTGTGAGTTCTTGTCCTCTAAAAATTTCTTCTAAAAATAAGAATGAATTAAGATTTATTTTGTCTGCAGAAATTTAAAAAAAATATAATGTCACAGTTTCTTTTGTGAGCATTGGAGACATCCTCATTTCTTTTTTCATCATCTTTGGGGGAGAAGGGAAGTAGGATATGCTATTTCTTTTAGTAATTTCTAGAGTTGTACCAAATGATTGTAAAACAAGTGTACTTATATCCAAGGAGAGAAGTTCTCAAAATTCAAGTCTAAAATTGGTCCAAAGAGAGAAATTACTTCTCCTTAATGATGGGATCCTGTAACTGGGTGTTATCACCAGGAAGGACTCCTCCACAGGGCTTCTCAACGGGAGGGTTGGGCCAGTGGTGCTGTGAGCTCCAGCACATGGACATGGCCTTTGAGTTGGTTCATGTCTGAATGGCCTCCGATACCAGGTCTGAGGTATGACGCAGCGAGCATCACATATCCAAACATCATCCCCACTCCCATATTTGTAACTGGTTCCAGGAGTGTCCCCATTTGGGGGAGGGAAGGATGGACCTCTGGAGTCCAGCCAGTGGCTGCAGGTATTTCATGAAGATAGACAAGAGTTAAAGGAATAACGGGCACAACTCATTGATTGATTGTTAACTGAGCAGGATACATGATAATGATGGTAACAAACATCTATGTAAGGCATTATTTGAGGTGTTATCTTGATGGTGGCTCTCATAGGGTGGAGGCAGTGACGCAGGTGGTCACAGAAAAATGACTGCTTCACTGAAGAATTCAGGGAAAGCAAGAGCCCAGTGTGACGGAGCAGATAACCTGGTTGCAATCCCAGCCTGCAGGCATTGATCTGACAGCTGCTCTCAGCCTTGGAGAGAGATTCTGGTTGCTGCCAGATAACAAGAGTTCAGAGCACACTGCTGGCCCAGGTGTGATACCCCTGGCTGTGTGCTGGCACTTGCAGAAAGGCAGAGCAGTCTCCCTGGCTCCTTTTGCAAGGGTCATGGGGCCATGAAATGTCTCCAAGAGGTTTGGCCTGGTACCAGTTACCCTGTGTGCTCACCTTTCTGCCATCACTACTGAATCAGCTGAAAATTTGAATTCTAAGGGAAATATAAGTACTTCTCTCTCTTCCACCGTTTTAATTGGAAGAGGGTTTTGTGATCCCCATTTTGGACTTGGTGATGGTCCTGGAAAAGGATTGACCTTATGAATGTGCACCCCAGGCAAAGCAGAATCAAGGTCCTTGGAACATAAGTCTCAAAGGGATGTGAAAACATCACTGGGGATGAAAGGAGAGCAATGTGGATTTTCTCCACTCAGGGAAAAGACTAAATGTGGTTGTCTTCTCCAAGATGTACTGCTTGGGTTGGGGAATGATCACCTCAAGGGGCACGTTGGGTAACAATGGATGTTCCCTAAACCACTTCCTGAAGAGGAAGGAAGCTGTTAACGGGTTTGCTCAGTAGGATGTGGAAGTCTGGGCCAGAGCTGAATTGCTGGGAACATTCTAGAAGGGATTGAGTACCGTGACCTCCTGCATTCTTTCTGTCTGAAGCTCTCGGCTACTCTTCTAAATAAATCTTTAACTAATATTTGAATGCCTTTCTGAAAAGGTGCCAGATGGCCAGTCTGCTTGGGGTACCCGCATGACGGGGGACAGCCTTGCATCCCTGCTAGCATTAGCCGATGGGAGCCATCTCCTTTCCTTGCTGACTGCTGGTTTCTCTGCGCCTTCCACAGTGTGGAGAAACCGTGTGGGTTGTTTTGTCCAGGGTTTTCCAAACTCATCATGGAATCTCTTTTTTTTTTCCTGTGACAATCATTCCGTTTTGTCTTTTGTGTATCAGGCTTGGTAGGAGTCTCCTCTAACTGCTTTCTCTGGTACTCCTTAATTTTCAGAGCAGATAGTGTATGCCATTTATTTATTTCTTTGACAAGTATTTCTTGAACACTTGTTGTATGCCAATGGATGCTGTGTGCCCTACCAACATTTTAGATTCAATAGGTCTCTGGGTAAATTCACCACCGTTCTCCAACCTACACTCTGGAAAACTTGTTTATCTTTGTTTTCTAACTTTGTATGAGTGGCACCAGCATTCTCTCCCAGGCACTCAAGATTGAAGGCTTAGCGTAATCACTAATGCCTTCCTTTTTTGAATGTATCATTTACTTTAACAATTTTTAAGAAACTTTTGTTATTTTTGTATAAATGTTACACATGTGTTGTAGAAACATTAGAAGAATGCACGTTAGCTATAAAGGGGTGAAAACAATCACTTGCTATTTCAAATCAGTTGCCACACTGTGAGGCTTCTGCCTTTCCATGTTTTCTCGTTCCCATGGCCACCACCCAGCCCCCTCCCTGCTTTCATGTTCTTGCACCCAAACAATGGCAGTAGCCTTTAATTGGACACTTCCAACTCTCCACATTCTAGTGTCCTTGGGGCCCGTTTCTATGCAGGTGTGGAATAGTCTAGGAAGACCATATGATCAGGAATGAAAGGTAGATTCCTTTACTCAACCAACTGCCTTCACATCGCTAGTAGTTAAAGCAGGGGTGCAGTTCTTTAACCAACTTGGTGATCTACGATTCCTTAAGAATATGGATGTGGTACAAGCCAGATGAAGTTTTTCTTGAGATCTCTGGGAGAAAATACCTAAGGGATGAATAAAGTCTTCATTCCCTTAGATCCTTAGTTTTTGTTTCTCCTTGCTTCAACACATCACACGCATGTATTCACACATTACTTCTATTCCAGAGCCTGCTGAAGGCTGCCCCAGACTCTGTAAGTGAGATCAAGATGTAGCATATTGGGCACCTACTATGTGCCAGGTGCTCTGCATATGTTATCTCTTATGTGGTCTTTACAACAGCGGTGGTTGTATTATGTAGTTCTGTTTTAAGATGAAGTACAGTCACAGGAGCTTAAACTGTGCACCCAAGGTCAGTTTTCAAAACCAGGTCTCAATGCTTGTTATATATTCTCTTCTCAGAAAGAATCTTGGATGATCAGAAAATCTAAGGGTTACTTCCTAACTTAATCCCTTCTTGTGTAAGATTTTCTTCCTATCTATTTTCTCATACTAAGGTTGTTCGTAGGTTCTGGAAACTGTTCCTTTAAATCCAACTCAAATATTTAAATAAAGAAGAGACTGGGGCCCCTGAGATTTATTTATTTATTTTTAAAGCTAGGTTTTGTGGAAGAAACAATTCGGGCTGGAAAAAAAAAATAAAAACCAAAAACTGAAAGGCAAAAAGAATCCTCAGTGGATATTTTCAGCTATCAAAGAATCTCATTTTCTCCTCCCAAAGAAGAGCTGATTTGGGGTAAGTTAGCTCCATAATGCCCCAATTTTTAAGAAGTTAGCTGCCAAATGGATGGGCCTGTCTTGGGAAGTTGTTCCATACAGTAGAGAGGTGTGGTCAGGCTGGATGAATAATACCTGCCTCACATATACCTGGTGAAAATACCTACCTCAGAAATTCTCACACAGATTTAAACAGGAGCTGGGAAAAAGTTGATAGAGTTGCCCTGTTCCCAGCACCTGTCCCCGTGTCTAGGACATTTATTTATGTCACATTTTCTAGTCTGGGGTGGCCGATAAGAACGAATAAGACGTAGGCCGTCCTTACTATAGGAGAGAACATTCTCACAGACATATCCCAAGGAATGGCAATCCAATGTGTTTAGTATGGTAGATGCTCAGCGAATGCTTTCTGCATTAATTCAATGCGGGCACCTCCCCATAACAGTTTTCCAGCAGGAAGGAGAACCATGGATGGTCCCCTGGTGTTCTTTCATTTTCTCTTTCAGCTCCTTTTAAAACATCTTCATTGATGTCTCCCTTTTCTTCCATAATAAGCGTGGCATTATTTCAAAGTTGCGTGTAAACCCCTTTAAGGAAATATCAAACCTCATTGATTAAAAAAGTAAACTCAAGTACAATGTGATTAAGCAACTGGTCATTAATAAAGGCAGGATTCACTACCAGGATTGTTTAATTCCCAAACTCTTTTTTTTCTTTCTCTCAAGAAAGATCTTAGTATTTTGTTTTTTTTTAATAAGCCATTTAATGAGGCCAATAAGTCATCACTTCAATCAGTGAAATTCAGCTCGGGTCTTCCCAAGCTGATCACATGCAGTCCTTCTCCACGTCCCACGCTTGTGTGCACAATCCCATTCTCTCTGCATGTGGACTCTCTTTTGCTGTATAAAGTATGGGCTGACATATGCAGGTGAAATCACAGAAAGGCTATTTGTTTATTTATAGCCTGAGCATATCCTGGGGAGAGAGCCAGGCTGGGAGCAAAGCCTTTGGAAGGAGAGCAGGGTGGTGTTTCCTTGTCCTTTGGCTCTTAGATTAGCTGCTAATGGAAGGTGCACGTAGGGCTCTCTGTAGTGGTGACTGGGATTCGCTTTTTCTGCTAGACCTCTGGGTGGAAGCTGCAGACTTAAAGACCCATGATTTAGAGCCATTTTGTTGGTTACAAAGAGCATGAGGCATGGTGTTTGTATAAATTCCAAGTACCGGTGACTCTCCTGTGCCATTTCTGCCATCCAGATGTTTAGCCTTTTCCCTTTTTTGGTCTCAGCAATTGCTTTGCTTTTCTGCTTTCAGATCTTTACCTTCTTTGGAATGAGCATTTCAGCGACGGAAGGATAATTAAGGATTAGTGTTCCGGTGCTCACACTTTCTCCTTATAACATGCCTGCTTCTTGGCCTATGGCGGACGGAAAGGGCCTCTGTTGTGGGGGCCACCCTCACATCACAGACGGCGGGGAGGATGTGGAGGGCAAGACAGAAGGCACACTCTAGTCACGAGAGCAGTTGCAAAGGTCTCTGGGAATCTCTGTCTCCACCTTTGGGTAGTAGTTGGTGGGACCAAAGCATACCTCTGGTCTCTCACATGGTAATACTACCCATCTCTTAGGTTTTTATGTTTTCTTCCTCTTCCCTGTTGCCGAACTCCTCCCAAGACCTTTTTTAGAGAACCCTACGCTGTAATTCTTTCTGGCTGACATCTATAGAGAGGGCATAGACGTCTATAGAGGGTTTTCGAGGTGTGGGTAAAACCACTTCACTCACTCCGGCTTTCCTAAATCCTTAGGAAAAGAATGCGAAATAATGCTGTTGTTTTCGGGGAAGCATGTCATTTGTTTTACCGGTCTGTAGTTGATTAATTTGCAAATGATATTCCCAATAAAGTGCTTAGAAGTAGATAATTACAACTATATTAACAGTTCCCGGGGAAGCAGATGGTACTCTGAGGAGCTGCCATGTAGCATTAGTGCTGATGCTCCACTGTAATGTACCATCTACCCCCGAAAACCACACACAACAAGCGCAAATCCTGCTGATATTCCAGATTGGGAGGAAATTGTGCTTTTGCCTCCCATTCCAGTCTTATCGGAATTTTTATGTGTGTTTTCCCCATCGCCACAGTGCTCGGTGAACTGGTACGTTTTATGCAACTCTCATAACTCTCCAACTCTGTAATTCTGAATTAGCCCCATATTAAGCCTGCATGAAGCAAGTTTTAAAACTGTTCATCAGTGTTCCTCCTACCATGCCAGATATTTTTAAGCGTAGATTATCTCTGTACAAACATATAATTTCAATTTCCTAAATTACCTGAGCCAACATGCCATGTTGGATAATCGATAAAGAAGTTTCGGAGGCAGAGCAAGCTCTTCCTCTTTTTCCCTCTTTCTGCGTCATACACATGCAAGTGCGTGCACACACGCGCACACACACACACACGCACACGGATACACACTCACCCACATACCTGCACATGTGACTTTGTATGTGTGCACATCCACATATTCTTTTCTAGTTAGCATCCATATTTTATTAAGTGGCTTAATAAAAGGGGATTGTTTTTCAACTTCCAGCTCTCAGGAGAGGAGCCACAATGTGATGTCATTCCTGTCTGAACAGCTAAACATCAGGGGTTGTCCCTCTGAAGCAGGCTGGAGTTACATAAGTGTTCACACAACAGAGCGTGGGAGTCAGAGTAGCATATTCGGCTGACCATTGGCGCTTTGGTTGCTGAAGACTGTTGGGCCCTGGAGTAGAGTCTGTGGATTACCAAGCGCCGATTGGAAGTGTGGAATGAAGCCTGTTTGGCGGCTGCTGCTGGAACTTTGCTGTGCGTCAGGCCGGCAGGCAGCCTCAGCAAGGGCTAGCCTTGTCATGTCAGGGGTCCACCTTCAGCTGCTGTCATCTCCGACTCACTGCTGGCCCGGAGGGGCTGTGCACAGGTCATTGTGGTAGATCCGGAAATGACCACTCTCCTACTTGCCTAAGTCCACGGTCATTTTTAGTTTTGCTAAGAGAGTAGGAAAGGACAGTGCCTATTGTTGTCTCAGCTTTCCTTGAGTACAAACGGGCTAGGAGAATATGCGTGGGCTGCGGAGTGCTTAGGGCTTATTTAAAGCTGTCTCACAGCATATGCTTGCTGGCTTTTCTAGAAACAGGCCTTGTGGTTCTTGCTGGGGGCTTACGCATTAGGGGGCTTAGTTCGATATGCAAGTTGGCTCTGGGATTCCCAACAAGTTGTGCAATTATCACCCTAAGCCTTTTTACTGTTGATGTACACTAGACATTTTTAGTTTTAGTTGCCATTTCTTGAGATTGTACCAGGCACCAGGCACCAGGCATTGCGAGAAATATTTTGAATAAATATATCATTCCATTTAATTTTCACAACATTCTGTAAAATAGAGAATATCTGCATTTTATAAGTGAAGAAATAGAGACTCAGAGAGGTTAAGTACCTTGTTCGAGGTCACACAGCTAATAAATGTCGGGGTTTAGACTGAAACTCTAATCTGCCTGTCACCAAAGCCCAGGCTCTTAACTGTGATGTTATTCAATATTCGGTTATGTTATGAAGTTAATTCAATGAACATTTTTTTTAGCACCTAGAATGTTTTTAGAGGATGGTGCAGGTATCAGAGGTGCATGATAAGTAAACAATGCACATCCTTGATTTTACATGAGTTGTGCTCAAAGATCAAGGAAGTAAAGTTTGGGAAAAGCACAGGAGATGGAGCTAGAACGAGAGGTTGGAATTAGATGGAGAAAGGCCTCGATAGCCATATGAAAGAGTCTGGACAGCATCCTACAGGCTGCGGGAAGCCATGAGTGTTGAGGCAAATGAGTTACCTGATCAGATGGGAGTTTTAGAAAGGATGTAGAAAGAGATGCTTCAGGGAAAGGTGAGCCAGTGGACGGGCAACCTGGTTAGGAAGCCTTTGGAACAATCCAGAGAGGGATGATAAGATGCTGGCCAGCTTGGGTGATGAAAGAGTAGGAAATAGCGTCATGGAGGTAGAATATGCCAGGACAAGAGTAGTGACAGCTAATATTTATTAGTACACTATGACTATATACCTGTCGCTGTTTTAGTCATTTAAAAATGGATGAACTCATTTAATCCTTACGACATCCCTATGAAGGAAGCCATATTAATTTCCCCATTTTACACATGAGGAGATGGTGGGACAAAGAGATTAAGAAACTTGCCCAACGAACATGAGTTTGTGAGTGGCCGAGCCTGGATTCCATCCTAGTCTGTCTCGCTTCAGATCTTGAGACCTGGCTAGCATGGTATCAGACCCCGGATCCCAGTGGAACGTCAGGGTCCAACTTATCTCGACACTCCAGCAATGCACGCACATAGGGGCATATACACCTGTCTACCTAGGACACGATGTGCTGGGGCACAAGGGAAGAGAATTTGTGTTAGTAGATGTGAACTTGACGGTTCTGTGTGTGCCCCCTTCTATATCCTGATAGCTCTTTCACAGCTGGACTCAGGGAAGTGACATTAAAGCTTTCTTTCTATTTACCTCACTTAGGTAAAAAATACCTTCCATGTTGGAGTCTCTAAAGAAGCTGAGATCAGAAGACCTGAGTTCAGAACTGTCTTTGTAACTTATAAAAGCATGTTTTAGGCTACGTGGCTTAACATCCTTGAGTTTCAGGCTTCTCATCGTTCAGGAGAGGATGATCATATTTATTTATCCAGTCACGAGTTTAAGGAATGAATATTGAGCACCTATTGTGAGCCAAGACCATCCCGGGGAGGCACTGGGGATACCAAGACACGAAAACGTCCCTGTGTGTGCCCTTAAGAAGTTCAGTGTCTAGTGGCTGATACAAGTAAGTAAATAAGCAATTGCAACTGAAAGAATCAAGGAGATAATATTCATTACAGCTTTTAAAAATCTGAAGTGCTTTAAAATGGTGAGCTATTATTGTTATTAACTCTATTAGGGAGAGTGGGGGGAGAGAGTCAGAAAATGCCAGAGAAATCTGGGTTGGTTGAGCTCCCTGCGTCTCCTAGGCTCCCACTGGGAGAGGTTCCAAGAGTACAGGCCCCTCCGATGAAGGCACCATGGCTTCTGCCTGCTTTTGACCTTTCTGGAGAGTGCTTGCATGAACACACTTCATTTTCAAAAGTTTAAAAATACGCACTTGGAATTGTAGATGATCGAGCATGAATCCCAGGCCACGGTGGGTAGGAGAATTGTGCTGATCTGGGAGTGCATGGGGCCACATGCCCCTGCAATTTGACGTCAGCGCAGTCCAGGAGGTGCACGCAGTCTGTGCCCCTTTGCGTGGTCAGTTTGTGACGCAATGTGTTTTCACAACCTGTGAATCAATTCCCTCTAGGAAAGAAAAAAAAATCACACCATGCTGATTAGCTGTATATCCCACTGTTGAAATTCCTGATTTTGCAATATTTAAGCACTTTCTCAGCTAAGACGGTGAAATGGGGTAAGCAGAAAATAAAAGCCACGCATATTTACTTGAATCAAGCTCTTTCCTTTTTGAATGTTGACCTTTGAGTTTCCAAATTGGGTAAAGGAGTAATTATCAGGAATATCTTGATAAAAGGTTGTATGATTGTGATTTAAGAAAACAACTTTATATTTATAAATCCTTTGTATTTTTGGTAGCACTTTAATATCAGTTATCAAATTTAATGCCTCATGCCAACTCTGTAAAGTTGGTGGAATATTCATAATTAGATTGTAAATGATGGCACTCAGGACAAAGAATTTTTGACTTGTCCAAAGTCCTTAAACCTAGGAGAAGGGGGAAGGAAGAGAAGGGGAGGGAAATGAATATTTGCTGAGCAATGATTATGTCCTAGGTGTTTAGTACATTATTGAATGTAATCTGTCACACAGTTCTGGGGGATGAGTGTTCTTATTCCCATTTTACAGATGGTTAAACCAAGGTCATATAGTTAATGAGAGTTAATAAGAGGCTAAATTGGGGGCTTGATCTTACATCTCCTTGACTCCAATCTATAGCTCTTTCTCTAATCTGATGGTTTCTAGCATTCTCTGATTATGTGCTCCCATCAGTAAGCTTTTCTGAGCACGTACCTCCAATAAATGTGTAGTTGTTTATGTACAAATTATACGCATGTGCTATTGTACTACTACTTTATGAGCATTATAGAACATGCACAGGAAACAAAACCTTGAAGATGCAGAGGTATGAATAGAAGACACAGGGTTATCTTCCTGCCCCCCATTTTGAAGACTACAATCTAGGCTATGCTCCTTTTTTGGCAAGTTAGGAGTACAAATTCATGTCTATGGCTCTTAGAAAAATCCACTCGACAGCACAGGAATGCCTTAGGGCAGGGTTTCTAAGCAGTAGCACTATTGGCATTTTGGACCAGATAATTATTTATTGTGAGGGGCTATGGTTTGCATTGTAGGATGTTTAGTGGCATCTCTGGCCTCTACCTCCTGGATGCCAGTAGCACCCTTTCCATTTGTGACAACCAAAAATGTCCCCAGATATTGCCAAATGTTTCCTGTTGAGGGAGCCTCCAGCTGGGAACAACTGCTTTAGGGTAATCAATAGGAGTATCCTCCTCCTCCTTGCTTCTGCCCAAAGAAGAAGGTGTCATGTGGCTCCTGTTTGGATGAAATTTTATCTTACCCATTTTAGATTCTTCCAGAGGACCCTTGGGCTCAGGTCCAACCTGTGCCCATCAGCTCCTGAGGCTGGCCTGGCGGAACGGAGGTCCAGCTATTTAGTGATGACTTGTATCGTAGGGTTTCAGTATTTAGCACAATGATTGTTCTTAGCTCTTAGTAGTAGCTATTATTTCGATGATGATGATGATTATATAAAACAGACTCTTATCTGGCACATAGTAAGCACTTGATGAATTATACATATTATCATAATGTATAATATAAATATATGTATTTCTTGGTTTGGTGAGTTTGATAGCAGATTCCACGAAGTAGGGACCAGAACTGTCTTATTTGACACTTGAACTTCATTGCCTAGGTCAGCCTGACATTTGATAGGTGCTCAATAGTTGTTCGTTATGAGTCCATGAATGGGTGCGTTCTTCCTTGTAAGCCATCAAGAATGTGTGATCTCTATCCTTTTTGGTCTGTTTTAATATCACACATGATGGCCCTGGCTAAGTAATGCCCACAGAAGTTCTCTTGCCCACTTCACCCTGTGCAGCTAAGGGAATGAATATATTCACCTCGACCATGGAAGGAAGGGAGAGAAGGCAGCTCAAATTTTTCCTTCTGATGATTTGAAGCTCAAGAAGAGAATTCTTTATCATTTTATCTAGTCAATAGAAATGCAGAAACTTAATCATCAGGATTGTCTAATTGTTCTCTTGGATTTGACTACGATGCTTACTGTCATGGCATTTTCCTGAACTCCATTTCATAATATAACTTGGCTTATCTGGTTTCAGGTTTTTGATTTATTCTTTGTTTCCTCTGGCTAGTTTTAGAAAAATTAGAACTCTTTTGTGGCTTTACATAAAAAAAAAAATAACTTACGAGGTTGAGGAAATTTTTTTTTTTTATTGGGAATACATCAAAAACCATCAATAAATCAAGCATAACAATGCTTGATAAATTTAGGGGAAAATTGATTGCAGTAGCAATAGCTGATTTAAACTAATGCCTAGTTGCGTCATTACTCAAACAAACACAGGAGCAACATCAGTTTTAATTTCTGTCTTGTTTAAAAATGAGCAAGTTTCTTTTCAGCGACTGACTGTTGATGATCTGCAGCTTTACATTAAAAAGGGGGAAATTTTCCACCATTTTTTGACTCGTGGATGTTGTATGTTCTTCAAATTTTCAGCACTTGAACCTGTAATTTTCAAAATATGTCTTATAAAAGTGAAATTAGTAGTTTGAGCTTGTTTTTGTGTTTGTATAGGTATTGGGAATGTGTTAGAAAGGTGGGTACATAAGTGTGTGTGTTGTTTTTGTCGTTTAACCTAAATGAGATATGCAAGCGGAATGTTCCTTTTGTTCGAAAAGCATGTATTCAGAAATCATATTGCCTCTCCACTTCATTGAGTAACCTCTCCTTAGGTATTAATGGAATAAGTGAATAGGATCTTCCATTTTGCCTTGTCTGGTATCACTCAAAGGCTGATTTTATGTTAAATTATACGTAATTGCCTAGCCACATCAAAATATTTAGAAAAATTTGAGAGCAAGGCTAGTCCCATTATTCCTGCTGTGTCTCGGAAAGGACATTGTGATGATTCAAAGAAAGTAAACAACTGAGAGACTGAGGGTTTCCAGTTTCTTTTTCCCCCATGAATTATAAAAATATGTGAAAAACATAGAAAAATTCTTAAAAAGTCAAAAGAAAAGAATTTAAAAGTTATACATAAAGTTCTGCAATATCATTGTAACAATTGTTAGCAATTTTTATGTGGTCTCAGGCTTTTTTCTACAGATAGTTCAAATAAAAGAGTTGACATAATACAGCACAAACATTTTTGCATCTTGATTTTTCTGTCATGTTTTTGTGTTATTGCAAATTTAGAGCAGTTTAATATCTTCATTGATTAAAAAAGCATTCTTCTATCATGAGAACTTTAGGTTGCTGTCATAATTTTTGTGAAACACAATTGCAGACTTTTTAGTTTAGGTGAGAGTATTCTGGCCCAGGTACTTATTCTGGGTCTCATATTTTTGTGATTCACCTACCCTTCCTTCTGTGGTATCTTAACTAACTTCTTCACTAAGCAAAATGGCCTGGGTGGGCTATTTGGCCCTATATCTTTTTATTAAAATGTCTATATCTTTAGCAAGGGCTGGTCTCAGGCATAAGGAACCCAGGTGATTTACTGCAATTCACCTTCAACTGTTGACCCTGACATGGAGACATCATTGCCCTCCACCCAAAGAATGGAGATATAGCTGCCTTCAGCCAAGAGAGGAATCGTGACTGGATTTTGCCTTGCCTTTTGGAGCTGAGTTTTAATAATTCAAGGTTTGCTTCCCCTCAAACCTACCTGAAATCTTGCATTATCAGAGTTTCTTATGTTTAGCCATATATAGTGCTTACAGCATATGGGTTATTTTATACAGAAAATGTATGGTTTAACCATAGTCATGGATTTCCCAATATGAACCTGCAGCAGAATGAATCCTAAATGTCCTGACTCTGACTTTAGTGTTTTGTACATGGGTCTTGTATTTAGAGCAAAAACTGCCCCATACGCGGATCATATTCTGGTCAAGAAAAACCACGGTTGCTGTCATTCAGGTGGGAAGGTTAAGATGAGGGCACATGGGTGTGTGCAGGGCTCCTTTGTGGCGAGGCGAGGGGTGCATATTTTGAACATCTGCTGCCTTAAGTTACGCCTTCTCCTAATTTCACATTATAATTTTCAAACAGACACGATCTGTTAAATGTTATGTATTATGTTATATTACCGTGTATCTAGATACCCAAAGTCTCTCTTTTTGCTTGGGGCTCTAGTTTTTCAGCCAGCAGTTGTCTGGCTGGTTATGTCTTCCTTCTGTCTCTGCTCTCTGGATCACACTGGCGGTGACCACTGCTAGTCTGGTCTGAAAGGAAGTTCTTCATTCATTTAAAATAAAAATGGTCTAAAACTGAGTTGTAGTGATGGTTGCACAACTCTGTAAGTTTACTAAAATCATTGAATTTTAAGGATGAATCTTATGGGATATAAATTATACTTCCATAAAGCTGCTCAAAGTTGAAAAAAATTAAAAAAATATGCAAATAGTTCCTTTCACAAAAAAAGTGCTTTGTTCTAAGATTGATAAAATAACTTCACTTAATATGAGATATGAAGGGCTAGATGATTTCTTTATGATGCTGCAGGATCAAAATCACTCTAGATGTACAGGGGGCCTGCCTTATCAAAACACAAGAGGACAGCATGGGTTCCATTGCATGCAGTTTTCCTGCTTTTAATACTCGGTTCTGATCGTGCATGGCCCCTACATATGTGTGTGTTAGGCCCCCTGTCTCAATGAGCAGTCTCAGGTAAACAAACCGTAGACAGCTAATATGGTCCAGAGTAGCAAGTGCAATAGAGGGAACAGGTGTTACGGCATCGCAAAGGAAGGGTGAAGTGTTTGGCACTTACCGCGACATCCACAGCTCTCCCGCCAGCTCACATTCTCTGCCTCCACCTTTTGGGATGTTCAGAGGTATATGGATATGGGCAGGATTAACTTCCAGGAAAATTATTCTAGAAAGATCCTTCTTCTCTCCCTTCCTCCTTCCCTCCTCCCCTTCCTCCCTCCCTCTTTTCCTTTCTCCTTTCATTCCTCCCTCTCATTCTTTCATTTATTATTTAATTTATTCAAGAAATACTTATTAAGCAGCTATGATTTACCAGGCTGGAAACAATGGTGACAAATATAGATGAGGTTCTTGTCCTCAGAGAGCTTATACACCAGTGGATCAGCCCATTGGCACTGATTAAAGGACCAAATTCCAATACTCAATATGCAAATGTTCCAGCTGCAGTCCAACACTGCTGCTGCTGCTGTCTTAGCAGAGAAGCCCTTTGTGGCCCCTCGTAAGCCTTTTAACTCTTTGCTGGCCCAGTGTGTTTAATTAACACCATGCTGCATTCTTCTTGGTCAGTTGGCTGATTCTGCAAGTTTCCTAACAGAAATTCTACTTTTCCTTTAGAATTTGGTGTTCTACATCTTGACTTTTATCTCATTTTCAGGAAGGGGTTCCACAGAAATTGACTCAGTGGTGGTTTCAGTTCAATATCTGTGATAAGCAAATTCCTTAAACATTTATTTCTAGAGGTTATGTTCTACTCTAGCAACTCAATTTCATAGTAACAATGAACTGTACATTTTCAAATGAACACTTCAAAGCACCTATAGGCATAGAGTTGAGACCACTGCATTCGAGTAATCCACAGTTTACACCACTCTAAGGAAGTTTCTTGGCACATTCCTTTTCTCTCAAAGAGCACAGAGCAACTTGTATGTTTTATCGCCTTGATCCTCACATTTTGCGTCAGATGTGCACAATGGGCTCTCATCATTGCCTCTTCCTCTGTGATTCTGCAGGCCAAATGATGGATTTTTATATTCAAAGATGTTTTATACTTTTGGATTTTAAAGATGAGCTTGTAAATACTTATTCTTTCTTCATTTTCTCTTTCGTTTTCTTTCTTGCGTCTGTCTTTCTCTTTAGTTTCCTTTTCTTCCCTTCACTTTCTTCCAATAGTTTGTTGTTTCTGGATTGAAAGAATGGATCTCAAGTTTTGCTCATTCTTAGCGAAACAACCACGGGAGGGGTTTCTGTGTCCCCCTTGCCTGGCAATTCATTACCTCCCATCAGGAAGTCTTTTTCCCCAACACTCCTCACCTTCCCATCTGTGGACCACAGGTTGGATTTTAAAAGCCATACTCTGTTAAATTGATAATGATTCATTTTCAGAGCTGTCTCTCTGGTTATGGATTCTCAATCGCTCTTGTAAGCCTCTTCCGGGCCCACAAACCTTTCTGGAGAAAGAGCTTCCTCCTGGCCAGTGGGCAGACACCTCCTAGATCTCATTCCCACTGATTTGATGACTTGCCCTCTGAAAAGGTCACGGGCACTGTGGACTCTTTAAAGCTCGTTTATGCAGGAAAGGGCTTTAGAGGGGAGACTGAATCCCTGCTGTCAGTGACTCTTTCTGAAACAAGGCCCGGGAGATAAGGAGAGCTCCTGTTGCCAGGTAATGACCTTGCTTGGACTCAGTTGAGAGAGACAGTGGCAAGAGGAGCCTGGCAGGTATCTTGCTTGGAGGGGCTTGGCAGAATGATGAATAGGCTGCCCTTCTGCCCCAAGAAAGGAGGGCGCTGTCCCCTGTGGCCCCAAAGGGCAAACGAAGAAGAGAGTTCATTCACATGGACAATTTGCAACTGTTTGGCACAATGCTTCGATCTCCTCAAGTTGGTGGGGTCATTTAATATTGATTATCATGCCTGCTCTGTATGAGATGCCACTTGTGAGCTTTCACCCACTCATCAGAAGACCAGAGACAATGGGAGTACCTAGGCCACAAATGCACTCAATTCACGAGCATCTCTTAAGCACTTTGCATGTGTCTGGCTCTGTGTTAGGTTCAGTGAAACCACAAGAAAAAAGTATATGACATAACCATTCCATCCCGAGTGTTGCTTGATTCATCTTGAGGCCTGATGCAGAGATACACGAAGCAGCTAGAAAACAGTGCCTGGTTGTGTAGAAGTGGGCTTCACAGGGAAATGAATTTGCAACATTATTTAAAATCGCAATAACATTGGCAATACTCTTGATGTCCATCACATTGGGAATGCTTAAAAATGATGATTTAACCAAATTGTAGAATATTCTGCACCTGTTAAAAAGAATGCTATAAATAGAACTATAGGCAATGACATTGAAGGATTGACAAGACTATTTGTTAGGTGGAAAAAAAAATAGAATCTTACTTTCACCATGAGCCGTTTATTTAAAATACTTACGTATGTTCATGAAGGTAGATAAATGCATTGAAAAGAGACTTCCATAATTTCTATATGTGTACTTTTGTGTTTCTGTTTCATAAGGATAATGTGTTTATGTATTACTTATGTAATCTAAAAAATGAATAAGGAAGTAAGTGCCAGATGATATGTGATCAGAAGAGAGGAGGGACAGAGCTGAGGGAAGGAGTGAATATGTCCTTCTTGACTCTGGATTTTGAGCCACTGTCTCGCTTGAGCGAAAGACCAGGAACTTGGCTGGAGTGTTTCTTCTCAGGCCCAGGCCTGGGGAGTCGCCGCAATAATCAATATGACTTTAAAAATGGCTGACTCTGCTTGTGAACAACACCCGGGTGGAGGGATCCACCATTCATCTTCATTTTCTCCTTCTCTCCAAAGTGTTTGTGTTAATGGGGGTGAGGGTTGGCAATGTAACTTCTGGCTCCTTGTCCTCAGGAAAGTCGTAACATGACTGTTTAAGGTCCTTTTCTGCAGTTACACTTTTAGACCTTGACAACTGCTGAGATATGAAAGAGTTGATATTGTATTTATGGCTCCAATTTTATTTTACAGTGATACCAGCCACATACTAATAAAAAATAGGGTGCATTATGGTGATGTAGTTTTATGGCATATAATTTCTAAATACTTAAGTGCTCAGGAGCTATTTGAATGTACATGTTCTTTCTTTCTTAACAGATTATGTACTCACTGATGTCGGGGATCTTATCTTTTTAGATCGTAGGTATCCCCTATCGTTATGTAGAATGGTACCCTTTTACCTAGTGGACACTTAATAAATGCTTGTTGAATGAATAAATGATTGGATTAATGAAAGGAGTAAATAGTCTCTGACTTATGGCTTTAATAAGGAACATACAGAAAACAGAGTCTACTCAATATAAATGAGGCCATGAATTGAAAACCGTATATTAATACAGTATGGCTGTCTTTCTTTCAAAATTTCTTGGGTCATTTTTAAAAATATGAAATCTTTCTGAAAAGTAAGAAAAACACAGAGATTAATATAACAAATGCAAATGCCTAAGAAACACACACGTGTCTGTTATCCATTTTTGACAAATGCTAAGAGTTTGTCATGTTTGCATCTGACTGTTTTTCTTGCTTAAGAAATAAAACATTGCTGTTACATTAAAGCTCTGTTTGTACGTTTTCTAATCTCATTTCCCTGTCTTATGTCTCAGAGGTAACTGCTACTCTATAGGAAGCTGTAAGAGTCTTGTGAGTTTTAAAATTTGCATAATGCCATCACGCTGCATGTCCCCCCCTGTGACTAGCTTTCTTCTGTCAATATTAGTATTTATTATTTATCTATATTTTAAATATCATTTATCTCAATATATTTTCTGCTATCGATACTGTAGATATTGTTCATTCATTTTAATTGCTCTATAGTGTCCCATTATTTATTTATTGCCTATTAATAGATACCGCTTCTCCTATCAATGGATACCTAGATTTTCCCTCCGTCTTTCACATGCTAACAGGGCTGTCAACAACATCCACGTCGGTATCTCCTTTTGCTTGTGAGAGTGTTTCTCTTGAGCATGTACCTAGAAGTAAAATGGCTCAACTGTGGGGGAATTATATTTTCAACTTTACTAGATATTGATAAATTATCCTCCAGGAAGGTTGTACTAATCGACATTCCCAACGAACAGAGTGGAGAACAACTGCTTCTGTATATTCTCACTAGCACTTGGTGTCATCAGAGTTGTTCACTTTTGATTTTTCTAATGGGAATTTATTTCTGGCTGTAATGGCTGTTACAAAGTTCAACTCTTGCCAGTGTGCCTTATGCTCCAGATTTGTGTGATATCACACAGCCATCCTACCATGCTAACACCATTCCCTTGGCTGGAATGCATTTCGTGCCTGTGCCTGGCAGACTCCTACTCATTCTACTCATTCTTCAAATCTCAATTACAACGTTCTCTGTGGTACTTTCTCTGAGTCCCCTAGATCATTTGTGGTTCCCTCTTCTTGCTCTCAGAGCTCCCCGTGTAGATGTCATTTGTTGCACTTCTCATGTTACATTATTATTACTTTCTGTGGCTGTTTCCATCACTGGATTGTGAGGTTCTCCAGGCCACGGACAATATGCACCATGTTCACTTTTGACACCCTTGCATTTAGCCCAGATGCAGCTCAGTAAATGTTTGTTATAGAAATACATGAGTAAATAAATTAATAAGTTAACCCAACAAAACCTGCTAAGCCCTTTTCTAGGTGTTGGAGATGTAGCAGAGAAGCAACCTGTTAACTTTCTGTTCTCCTTGAGCTTAACATGTACGTGTTTATTGGGGTAGGAGTGGAGAGGGAAAAGGAATAGACAATACATCAGTCATCAAATCAACACACAGCTATGTCAGGGGGTGAAAATGGCAGAGAAAGAAGGCAGAACAGGGTGGCAAAGAGGGCAGCAGATGCTGTCCTGCACCATGTCCCTTCAGCCCACCTTGACTTCAGCTGCAGCTGAGGAAGATGTCCTTTGCTTAGGACTCCTTCCACCTCTGGCACTTTCTGCTCCCACGCTGAGGCACTGTCTTGTCCCAAGAGGAGCAGCCTGTCAGTGCACACCTTCCCTCTGGCAGGCTGAGTTCCAGTGGCCCACAGCAATCGCCAGCTCAATCTCCTGCCCTTTCTTGGTTTTCTCTCCTACCATTTCACCTCCCCATTCCCTCACTCCAGCTTCCTAGAACCGCCCATCAAATAAGCATTCTGCTCCCAAATACGGGCCTGAGGCCGGAGGAACCCAAGCTAAGACAGAGAATGCTAATTGCTAAAGGGGTCATTAGGAAAGGAAGCTTTGACTGGGGGACCTGAATGTAAAGAGAGTGAGCTTGTGGACCCCCATAGGAAAGGGATCTCAGAGGGAGCGACAAGTCTAACCCGAACCTGGCCCCTGAGGTGGCATATGCTTGAGAAACAGCTGGAGCAGAGGTGAGCAAGAGAGAGAATTGGAGATGAGACTGGAGCAGGAGCAGGGACCCCATAAGCCAAGGTAGGGGATTTACAATTCATTCCAAATGAATGAATTGGATGGATCTGAACAGAGGAGAGGCAGGACACAACTGAGATTTGAAATGAATGAATGTGTGCATGCATACTTATGACCGAAACAGGTCTAACTAAATAATTTTGTTATTCAGAGGCTCCAATTCATGCAGATCTGATGGGCAATTGTATTTCGTGAGACAGTGCTGAATCAACCAACTATTCTGGTCAGGACCAATTTGATTCCACACTTAGATAGCCCTGAAGTTAGCTGCTCTCAAACATTGCACTGCTCTGGTCAGACTGTAAGAAAGGGAGAAGTAGGAAGTAGGGGACAGCAATAAGAATTTGAGGACAGGTGGAATTTCAGCAGGTACTAAGGAGTTTGAAAATGATATTTGAGGCTGCAAAGAGGTCATAGACTACTTCTTGCTTTGTGATGGGTTGATTTGAGCCTGAGTGTCCACTACTTAGCGATGTTTTCTAGCAAGTGAACTGCAAGTAAAGGTAAGCTTTCTCCACAAAAGCAAACCCCACAGCTAAAGTGGATGTTAGCTAATTCATCAGGTTTGTAAGAAGCTGTCAACCGGCAGCCCAATTACTTTTGTGTTCCCTGTGGTGAAGCTATGCACGACTGTTGGGTTCCCTAGCACTTTCTCCTTTGCAAGACGGCGTCTTCTTCCTTTATTGCTGGGATTTTTCAAAGAAGCATTTAGGGTATTTATTTATTGCTTTGTGGGAATACGAGTACCGTGATCAGATTGTAGAATGGGATGATTCATAGAAATGATTTCCCTTCCTCCTTAGGTCTTAGGAGCAAAAGAGCCCCGTGATACAGGGATGCAGAGAGTCCGCATGTGCAATCACTCAGGCCGGGTGGCCAAGCTGTGGACACCAGGGTGGAAGCCGGAGGAAGGGAGATGATAATAGTTCAAAGGAGGGAGATGCCCTTTTCCCTTGTGGAAATTCGGGAATGAATAATCCCACACTAATCTGAGTTTCTCTGGGCCTCCTGTTCATTTGCTCTGTGTGCATTAAATTTATCATCACTGGCGTAGCTGGAAAATGGAGGTCAAATTTCGTTTTGGCCTGCAATGTGATAAAAATGACCTGCAAAAGGTAGATGACAGGTTGTTATTTTATGCCCTGGAAAATAGCAAAGATCAGATAGTGCTTCCTCTGCGTCCTCCTTCCCTCCACCCCTTCTTGGATGGCTGATACTAACTTTCCTCAGTAATGCATCAAGAATGCACATCCTGATCTGTTAGAAGGGTGGTCAAGGTTTAAGGCAAGAACGATCTATTTCTAAGTGGCAATTTCCATCAGTACAGGTTGACTAGGCACCTTTCGTGGTGTGAGTTCTTTACGGAACCACCGACAAGTCATAAAAATACCCAGTGCATAAGCATGACATTCAAACACACTGTCTCTTCTGCTTATAGTTCATTGACTCCCAGAAGTCATCTATTTATAGCAATTAATGATTTCTAAGCAATTAGATCCCCCTGTTTTAACAACTACCGTGTCGTAGGATAAATCCTTCCCCACAGAAAGGCATGTGGCAGGCAGTTTCAGATATGAGAATAGAGGCCAAAAGTGGGCTGCACAAGGCAGGGAAAGAAATCTTTTCTTCTAGCATTTGAGGTGGGCCAAGACTCCCATCAAATAAAGACTGTCAGGAATTGTCTCTACATCAAGAATTATTTAAATTTAAGGTGCTTAACCTCCATGGAGCGTCTCCAAGGGTGAGAGTGAGAACACCTGCCTGTCTCTGTTCCAGGGACAGCCTGGTACTGCATTGCAGCCCTCTCCACCGGAGGTCCTTCATGAGTCAGTACTACTTTTGCTTTGCTTTGCTTCGTAAAGATCATTGCAAGGGCTTATCTTGGGTAATTGTTATTACTACCATCTGCATTACGGTATAATTACCTTCCCAAAATGCTAGATCTCTTTAGCTGATGTTTAAAGATAAGTAATAGCCAAATAATTGCAAAGCCTTTTGGATACAGAACAGGAGCTCTGCAATAAAAGGTGGGCTGTGTTTATAGCACACATTTCTTTCTCCTGTTTTCATTTTTCCTTCTTTCTCTGGGAGTGGTGAGGGGGTGACTGATTTTCCTCCGTAGCTCTCCCTTTATTTTTACACAGACTGATGACTCAGTCAACGTTGTAGAATTTGTCCTTATCCTGGTCTGATATCCATCCTACACAACTGGCAGGATAAGGATGGAGGCATTCGACAAAGCTAACTTGTGTTAATCACAAGTCATGGTGGGGAAATTCTCTCCCTATTCCTGAAGACCAAAAGTGAGAAAGCAGATGACATGGATTAGAGAGAATCTCTATGGTCCCTTTTGGATGAAGCAGGGAGATTTAGTGTGGTCTCATTCCTCCTGACTTCTCAACTTTTAAATAAGCTGTTGATTGGAACTTCTTTCCTTATGGGCCTTAATGCTCTGAGGTTCAAGCTACAGTTTGGTGATTAAAGCTTGAGCTTATTTCTTTTTCTTTTTTTTTTTTTTTTGAGACAGAGTCTCACTGTGTTGCCCAGGCTAGAGTGCCGTGGCATCATCCTAGCTCACAGCAACCTCAAACTCCTGGGCTCAAGCGATCCTCCTGCCTCAGCCTCCCGAGTAGCTGGGACTACAGGCATGTGCCACCATGCCCGGCTAACTTTTTCTATATATTTTTAGTTGTCCAATTAATTTCTTTCTAATTTTAGTAGAGACGGGGTCTCGCTCTTGCTCAGGCTGGTCTCGAACTCCTGAGCTCAAACAATCCGCCTGCCTCGGCCTCCCAGAGAGCTAGGAGCTTATTTCTTTATTAACATAATCAATCAGGAGAACCTTAGCCACATGTGAACCTGGTGCTTTTGCTATAAATCCTGGAGTATCTATGCAAAAATATGGATGGCGGGGCATAAAAATGAAGAGAATGGCAAATACTGAAGAAAACGGGGAGAAAAATATGGATTAATTGATAATACAGAGAAAAAAGCATGACCACATCATGATGACTTGCATAATGAACACGTATTGAATTTATGGTCTTAAAATTGCTATTTAAAATCCTGCTTGCAGTTTGATGTTCTCATTTCTCTGGAAATGCATTTGATTAAGTAAATCTGGCCCAAGTATTTACCCTCCCTAAATTGTTAAACAAGTCAGGCAGATGAATTACTTAGAGCAGTAGAGGAGGAACAGTACGCCCACAAAAAATCTGAGGTACGTGTTAGCTTGTAAAATGTCATCAGTCCACAAACTCACCTTTGCAATGAAAACTTCTGGCAGACGTAGTAATTAGTATTATGAAGATATTTAAAAATTGCAACCATTTGAGGGTTACTTTGTGTCACCAACTATACTAGGCTTTTTATTAGAATTATCTTATTTAATCTCCACCATAGCCCTATGGGTAAAATTATTATCCTTTCAATTTTACATATAAGGAAACTAAGGCTTAGAGAATTTAAATAAGTTTTCTAAAATGATATTAGTTAGCAGAGCCAGGATTTTAACCCAGGTCTATGTAAGGCAAGTGTAAGAGTCTGTGCTCTTAACTATTTGCATATAATGTGCTTTACTCATTGGCAAGAGTAGGCAAGATAGCTCTATCTATATCCATAACTATATCTGTATACACATACATATAGATAGATTTAGATTTACTTGTGATTGTGTAGTTTGACCATTGGATACCTTAGCTATTTCTATTATAAGCCAGGATTTATATTGGAAAAACCAGGAAAATGCTAGTTTTCAATCTCAACAGCTGATCATATTCTCTACTTCAGGGGAGAAAGTATCCTGGAAAAGATTTTGGTTGGTTGGTATTTATTTGCAAGGCTGCAGATTAGCCTCTTTCCAGCTGAAATAACAATCTCTGTCTTGCTCCATTCCCACCACGAATAAAATGGTCATTTTAAAAGCATTTCATTATAGCCTTATTTTAAGAAATATCTGCACCCATCAGAGCCAACATTCAAAGATGAAAAGTGAATAGTTTTCCTGATGGGGTGTGTGTGTGTGTGTGTGTGTGTGTGTGTGTGTGTGTGTGTATGCGAGCACATGTGTTTTAAGGGAGAGTAGAAATGAGCCTTATCCCCTAAAATGCATTACTGGGCCACTGGTGTCTGAAATTCCTCTGTTTGATCTCCGTTCTTTTGGCAAACCATTTTATTCCATGTTCAAAGACGAAACTGCTGCGAGGGGTGCTAGGGTAAACCCTGACACTGTGAACAATCTTATCAGATGTTTTCTAGAGAAGTAGATTGGGAAGAGGGCAGGTAGGCAAAGCATGACAGTGAAGATCTTGTAGGAACTGGGGAGGGGCAGCGGGTTGGAGAACAGAAAGGGGATGCTAAGGTGAGAAGGTAAACACCTTCTTCCCCATTTTTCATTTAACCAGCTCTGACTCTGGTCATTTAATCGGATTAACCGAGAATCCCGTTGAATCAGCACCGGCTGCTTTAATGGAAGTTCCCATACTTAGCACTAAGAAAATACATTCTTCCTTGGAACGAGTTGCTGCTTCTCCCAAGCTATCACAGTTCTTCCTTCTTCTTGTTTGTTGCTGCACTCTTGACTGAGTCTCTGCTTTGTAGGAGGCAATGTGCTTGACTTTGGCACATGCACAGAGAAAAGGCACAGAGCCCGTCCTAACAGAGCTCCCAGCCTGGGGGGACATATAAGTAGTCAAAAGGTCTTGGGCTTCATGAAGCTCAGGCAGGGATTGACTTGGCGTGGAGTCTTTCGGATAGATTTTAAAAACTTGCCATTGAACTCTTGGCCCTGAAGCATGAATGGCATCACCATGTGTGGAAAGGACAGGGAGCAAAAATTTAGGAAAGTATCTTTCTGGAGTCAGAATTTTCAAGTCCTGATGAAGTGTCGTATAGCTTGCAATTAGTGAGAATAAAAGAGTTCCCAGGGGTCTCATTGCGGAACATTCCCTACCATGATGCGCTTCTGGGGAAGGCCAGGGAGAGGTGAGCTGCTGCTGATCTGAGTCATGTGTCCCTCTTTCTTGCATTTTCTGGCATCTCTAGAATTAATGCAAATTGAATTTCAAAGCAGAGGTACCACTCCTTGTTACTGTGGTGAATATTTGAGTCATTGAAAACTGGCATCACCTTATACATTTCCAGCCTGGCCTCCTGCTGTTTGCGAGTTACAGCTAGGGGACAGCTTAGGTAAAGGTGAATCCATCCCAAACAGATAGATTAATGCATTTTAATCAAAGAAAACTAGAAGGCCTCCAAAAAATTAAAACGCCAGGTAGTTTGATATTTGTGAGAAAAGTTACGAAACATCCTTAAATTTGCATTACAACTTAAATACTCTAACACTTTTGCATTTAGAGACTCAGTAATTGATCTAGATATCTCTTCTTGCTTTCTCTTTTCTAACGTTCTGGTGCTGAGAAAAACAACATTTCTAATTTACATGTCCAAATTAGTTTCAACTTACTTATATTGAATAATAATAGATTTCTTTTTCTTATAATTAATGTTGTCTGAAAACATAATACAGATTTAACTTATCATTGTAAAGATCTTAAGATTTTAATATTTTTGCAGAGGCATAAATACAGTGTAGCTATAATTATTTCATTATGTATGTATAAAAATAGGATATGGCAAAAAGTACATGCTTTCCCTCACTGATTACTCTTAATGTCTCCCAAATTTCCTGATTTACAATATTCTCTAAGGATGTAGATTTTTCTAATTGAAGTACAGTAATTTGCATATTTTTAGACCTTGTTGACACAGTTAATTGATATGTCATTACTTATATCATGCTGAATATAATTTACACTCTTTATTCATGGCAGACTTACAATGCTGTCCTTTTGGGGAGGAATTCACAAAGTAGTGTTCTTTGTCTTGCTTTTCCTTTTTGCTTAGCCAACTTTGCCCAAGGAAAACCAAAAGGAATAATGGTCAATTGGCAGGGTTTTCTGTTCAGCTACATATTAACTATTAACACAGTAATCTGATAACGCTTAGCACTCATGGTAACATGCACATTTTTCCAGCCGTTGACTGTTTTCAGTGGACTTTCACATATTATTGCTTCAATTAATCATCATGTAACCCCTGAGACAGGGATTGTTACACTCCTTTTACCAGTGAGCAATTGGTGGCTCATGGAAGCCTGAAGACTGGTCCAAGGTCACATACCTGGAGGTCTGCAGAACTGGGATGGGGCATAGTTCTTTTGTCTCCAGGACAATGTTTTTTCTACTCTGCTGCATATTCTACCAGAAAGTAAAGAAATAGGATGAGAAGAGTAGGAAAGAGCAAACAGGAAAATTAGGAGGAAATACTAGTGGGGCCATGGTTCAAACATACAAGCTCAGAGACGGGGGTGACAGTCCATGCCAGTGGTGTCTATGCAGGTGTGGCTGAAAAATTCCATATCCTCAGCACAGCTGCACACTTCGCTCTCTCTCAGAACTCTGAATGGGGTGTTGTGTACTTCCTAAGGGTTGGGCCCGAGCTTTTTGCTCTTGTTTCTCTCCCACAGTACTTTTCTATGTTCAAATAAGGCACTAAAAAAAAAAAAAAATGTTGAATGAATGAGTGGCATTCCTCAGAAGTTGGAATTATGGTCTTATTGTTCTCACGATGGGCTGTGATTATATCTGTGCCAGCTGCGGCCACCCACACCCATCCTAATCACACAGGCCTCCTCTACAAGGTGAAATTACTTTTTGCCTTTCTGCTTTTCTTTCTTTCTTTTGTTTAAAGCCCCATTACCCAAGCAGGAGAAGTCTCTTGTTAAAAAGGTGGTTGGAATTTGGCCTAGTGTTTATGTGGACTGCTAAAGATGTAAGACCTGCTTTGGGGGAGGTCCAAGTGTGCAATCCATCCAAGCAGCTGAAAATCACAACAAATGGAGTCCAGAAAACATGCGAAAGTGAGACATTATCGTATAATGGAGAAAGCATTGGCCTGGGAGCAACACAGACCTGGGCATGGCTCCAAAGGCTGTCATTTTCTAGCCATATAATCCTTTGCAAATCCCCTCCCCGAGCCTCAGTTTACCTTTCCACACAGAAGACTCTAGTTAATGCATCCCTCTGAAGGGATGTGAAATCAGGCATGTATTAATAAAATACCTAGCTTGCTATCTGGCTCCTACTGGACTTTCTCTTCCTGCATTTGTGTATAAGCTGACACTGACCTCATTTAGCTGAGTTGTAACTTCTGCTCAGAGAACACATACAACTCAATTCTTCACGGATGTGGGATCGTATAACTTTTTAATGTCTTGTTAATGTCACTGGTTTGTCCTGAGAACCGTTGAGTGCTGACTGTTGTCCGGGTTGAGCACAAATAGAGGGGCCCTGCTTCTTCACCCAGCTGCTGGGTGGTTTCAGCTTATGGGATCAGGGGAACCACTGAGCTGGCCTGTTTCACAGAAGTGGGCCGTCTTCAGGAGCCATGCGGAGCCTTCTCTCTCTTCATTTGAAACTTTTTCTAATGAAGGACAGGCTGATCTTCCTCCTGAGGGAGCTGTAGCTGCCGCTCACTTTCCACCGGCCGTGGGAGATGTGCTGAGCTTGAGAACACAATGAGAGCTGAGCACTGGCCGGAGCTTGCCTTTATTTCTGGAGGAACGTGGCGGTAGAGATGTAAGAGTCCAGACCACAGAGACCTGCGGCCGAATCCTGCCTTTGGTACCGACAATAAATAACTGTCTGGCATGGGGGAAGTCACTTCATCTCTTTGAGGCTAAGTTTCCCTCTTTGTAAAGTGAGGCTAATAAAAACCTAGTTTACAGGGTTTCAATACTAGAACCTGAGAGTTCTTAGGGACAGAGGAAATAATGCAGATAATTATTTTTATTGTTTTCTTTAGGTTACTTACAGGCCTGTTGTACCCATGGGTAGAGTTGGTAGCCACCCATGTGTTGTGATTTTACCAAAGACTGGCTGGCAGCAAAGTCTGACCAGAGGGTCACGATTCTTAGAGATCTTTTGGAACTCTGGGCATTTCACTTGGGTTACAGCATCATGGTACCTGGGAGAGAACCTTCTTAGCTAGGCACCACGTTATCAAGAATTCGTTTATTGGATCAAACAATTCTCATCCTTGTAACCTAGCAGGAAGTGGCAGGGTCTTGCAGAAATGGGATACAGACCGGGTGTGCTTGGGATGAGGATGCCGGGACATGGCGGAAGGCTCAGTGCTGCCAGGTGAAATCCTTTGGTGGGGAGCTCAGGGCAGTCTTGCAGGGACACAGAGGGGTGCAGTAGGTGGTGAAAGAGAGTTAGGGCTGCCCATGATTAAGTCCATTAAACTAAATACTTGAAAAGTGAAGGTGCCAAGTGCTTAGACCTTAGAGTAAAGTTGGTCTGTGTTCTCAAGGTGCTTCCAACCTCATGGACAAACTGTGAATGCAGGTCAGGGTAAGAGAACAACCTGTGCTAGGAATGATGCAAGAGCTGTAGGTGGCCAAAGGGGGAAGTTCTCACTTGTAGCGGAGGCAAGTAGGGAAGGCTTCATGGAAGAGGTGATTATTAGAAAGGCCTGAAAGTTCGAAGAGGACAATTGCAAAGTGCTTCCTATTTCATAATCTTGCCAGAGTGTGAGCTAAAGCACTTACTTAGAGCTTTCCAAGGGATGGAGTGGAACTTCTTGCTGGGTTTATGGTTCTGCCTACACGTGCAAAGTGAAATGGAGAATGCAGATATCTCTTTCAGGATCATTTGGAATCATTCAGATCACGTCCCCGTCTCAATTTTTTTTATTGTGATAAAATACATATAACACAAAAAGTTACCATCCCAACCATTTTTGAGTGTATAGTTTAGTGGTTTTAAATATATTCATAATTTTATACAACCATCACCACCATCTATCTCCAGAACACTTTTCATCTTGTAAAACTAAAAGTCTATGTCCAATAAAAGAGATCTCCCATTCCCCACTCCCCAGCCCCTAGCAACCATCATTCTACTTTCTGTCTCTATGATTTTGACTACTCTAAGTGGCTCACAAAGCAGAATCATACAATATTTGTCTTTTTGTGACTGGCTTATTCACTTAGCATAATGTCATCTAAGTTCATCCATGTCTTGGCGTATGTCAGAATTCTCTTTCTTTTTTAAAGCTGGACAATATTCTGTTGTATGGACACACATCATTTTGATTATTCATTCATAAACCCAAGTTGATGGACACTTGGGTTGCATTCACATTTTAGTTATTGCAAATAATGCTGTCACAAACATGGGTGTAAAAATATATTTTTAAGACCCTGCTTTCAATTCTTTTGGGTATATACCCGGAAGTAGAGTTGCTGGATCATATGGTGATTCTACTTTTAATATTTTGAAGAACTGCCATACTTTTTTTCCAGCACTACTGCACCATTTTACATTCCCATCAGCAGTGCACAAGGGTTCCAATTTCTCCGCAACTTAACCAACAGTTGTTATTTTCTGTTTTTTTGGTACTAGCCATCCTCGTGGGTGTGAGGTGGTTAGATCAGTTTTTAAGATCACGTTGGAGCCTTTACTTGAATTAGCCAGGTGGGTGTCTAATGTTTTCCTTCTTTACCCTGTACTTCCCCTAGGACTGTCTTGTGGATGAGGAGAATGATCTAGGTAAATGTTTTCAAAGCACTAATATTTTAGTGCTGTTATGTATTAATACATTCATAATGTGCCTGGGGGTTCCTTAAGAGTTAGTGCCTTTGCCTGATCTCCAAAATCACCTTCCATTTCTTTGTGGAAAACCTGATGATGAGTTGGAGGCCTTGGGGATGGGAAGAGGGAAGGCTTCTCTACTGTACAGATCAATAGAATTCTAAGGTAGCCTTAGGATACAGGACATGGATGGACAGACACGAATGATCTGGCATGTGTCTGCCTCTCAGCTCTGCCTGGGACCACTTTTCTTCCCTGCTCACAGTGTCTTAGCTACATTGCTTTTTGTCAGTTCCCGGAATACACCATGTTCTTTCCCATCTCAGGCCTTCACATGTGCTGTTCCCTCAACCTGGAATACCTTTTCTTGTATACCTTAACTAGCCAACTTCTACTCACTGCAGACCTTATTTTAAATATCCCACCCTTGAAAGTTCTCCAATATAAATCAGAACCTTCATGTTATTTGCTTTCAAGGGACCCTGCCACTTGTTCTTTAGGGCTGCAGTTCCCAACCCCTGGGCCATGGACTGGTACCGCTCCTTGGCCTGTTAGGGACCAGGCCGCAGAGTGCCGCCAACACCCACCCCACCATCTCGGACCGTGGAAAAATTGTCTGCCATGAAACCAGTCCCTGGTGCCAAAAATGTTGGGGACTGCTGCTTTAGGACATTTATTAAATATTTTTTATTACGTATTTACTGGTATGTGTACCTAACGTTATCTCCTCTGCTAGACTATGAGCTAGCTCCATGAAGGCAGGGAACATATGCTGTATTTTTTTTATCTCTGTTGCATATGGACCATTATAGTGCCTATATTATAGCAGATGCTTAATCCTCAATTATTTTTGCTAGATGAATTAATAAATAAATAAATCGTACAACTGTTGATCTGGAAGGAACCTTATCAAACCTCTAATGTAAAAGCTTCTCTTGGTTAGAAAAAGATATTGAAACCAAAGATGTGAAGCAACCTAAGCCAGGTCAGGTTAAATAGATAAAAAGGTAGTTGGTGGTAGAACCAGGACCAGAAAATGGGGCTCCTGAAATTCAAACCAGTGATTTTACTGTTAGATAATTTTATAGACAGCTTAACGTGGTGCTTAAGAGTGAAGATTCTAGAGTCAGCACTTACTAGCTGCGTGACTGGGCAAATTACCTAATTCCTAAGCACCTCAATTTCCTCATCTATATAATGGGCACAAAAAAGACTGCCCATCTCAGCAAGTGGCGATGAGAAGTCAATGAGATGACCTGGGTAAAGCACTCAGAGACATGCCATCATCACTACATCGCCAGCACCACTGCCAAGGAGGGCATTTGCAGATGACAAGGGACACCATCTTAAGGTGCATAGCCAAAGGGGACTAGTACTCATGGCATCGAATTGCCTTAAAAGCCAAAAGTCCCTAAAGAGGCAATGAGAGCTGCAGTTGCATGGTCTTCTCTGTAGGAAGTACAATGTCTGGCAATTTTAAAAAGCATATTTAAAAAATAAATAAAAAAATGTATTTAAAGAAAAGGTACATAAAGTTTTTCTACAAATAGATGGTCATCTGGGAAGTACCTCTGGCTGGGAGTGTGGAAGCAGTCTCAGTGGTCACAGCAGGAATACAATTGCTCCCTGGCAATTAGCTGTTCTCTTCGGCAGCCCAGCCCCTGGTTCTGGCAACCAGTGGCACTGAATGGGTTAAAAGAGCCATCATGTCCCCAGGCCAAGGAACCCTGTCCTCCAGGGTACTCACCTCTTTGCAACCTACTTTCAGAGACTATAATGCCATAAAAAAGTGTGAGTAATAGCAGCAGGATGTTTATTGAACCCTTCTTACCACCTGCCAGCCCCTGCTTTGAGTCCTTTACCTGCATTTGTACTCAATTAATCATCCCAACAACCTGTTAGGTAGGCTCGATTTGCAGAGAAGGGCTCTGAGACTCAGAGAGTGTGAACGAACTGCCCAGGGTCACACAGTGAGGATGTTGCATGTTATGGATTTGAACCCGGGGTGGTCCGATCCAGAAGAGCCCATGTTCTTAATGACTGGGTGGCCCTGCCTCATGGGAGGTGCAGCTGTGGTAGGTGGGGTTATTTGAAGTGCAAATACCTGTTCCAGGGTTGCTTGACTCTAACTTAGCAGATTCATGGAGGGGTCCTTTTTGCATTCTGTGACATTTGGGACACTTGGCACTGTGCCTCTGTCTCTATGTGTCTCTCTGCCTTGATCTGTGTGTCTCTTGCCTCTCTCTTGCTCTCTTTCACTATGTCTTCCTCCCTCCTCGTTTCCCCGCCCTCTTTCTGCCTCACACAAGGCTAAACTTTTCCATCAGCACACGGTCTGTATGGCTGATAATTGACACGCTCGGTGGAGGTATCAACAAGCCACAAAGTCATGAACATTGAAATTGAACTTGCTGTACATGAGTATCCAAAGATTAATTTAAGAATTTTTTTTCTTCCTCCTCCTTCTCTAACTTCTATAAATAGAATCGGACCCAGGGATGATTCTTCCTACCTGTAATGCTTTTAGGAGAGGAAACAGGTAAAAATTCCAAAGCCCTGAAAGAAAGCAATATTCTCGACTAAAAAAAAAAAAATCTGTTCTCTCCAGCTATAAACATGCAATAAATCACCCATACAAAGAGCCTAATCTTTAAACCGAAAGTTGGCGGCTGCTCTGACTTGCTTCTGGGATTGGTGAGGGGAAGAAATACAAGGCCGGCGTCTCTCCCCTCGAGAAGGAACTGTGGCTACATATTGACTGTGCGTGTTCAGAATACTGCGATCTCACAGATGAGCATTTCTGGGGTACAGGAGGCTGCTCATCTCAGCTCTTATGGAAAATTCTAGGGTTTGCTTTGTAAATATGAGCCTGATTTAGTCTTCAGTTTTAAGATGGGAAAAACCATCCACCTCTCTGTTTCTTAGGTATGACTTGAGAATTTTAATGATTTTGGAATTACATTGTGACAGGTTGTTTTTCTTTTTAATTTTTTTTTTCTTGTGGAGGGTGGTGAAGGACATAATTACCCAAGTTTCAGGAAAGATCTGGTATTTCATGAAGGAAAATGTCAACATTTGGTACATCTGATGATTTCATTTTATATGTGTGAAAACAGAGGCAAGTGCCTGTATTTGAGGAGAGTAATTGTATAGATCAGTGTCTGTGCTGTTCTCCAGCACACTGTTAAAATAATAATTAAGCCTCTACACCTGTTAGACTGTGAACGAAATCCTCTTCTCAGAAAACGGTGCCTTTCGCCAAGCTCGCAATACCACCGAGCCGGGATAAGAGTAATGCGCAGTTCTCCTGTTTCTTTCTGGTTCTTCTTTTCCATACATCCTTCTGTCTATTTTGTTTTCCTTCTTTTTCTGCCTCTTCTCATCACTCTGTCCTTCCTCTTTGTCATTTCTCTTCTGGGGAAAGCTATTTCTTGACCCTAGAGAATAATTTTAGCTGCGCTGTCTTTAAGCCACATTGGGATTTAGTAACTCACTCTATGTTTTTTGAGCTGAGTGGAATTTCAAGTTGGTTCTGAAGGACAAAGAAGAGGCTGCAAATGAGGACGGGGAACAGTCACCAGCACCAAGAACAGCATCATCACTTTCATCTGCCCAGGGTGAGGCTGGGTGCGGAGGATGGATGCCAGTCAACCAGCTGGCATTAATTGAGCACCTGCTATGTGTAAGGCACTCAGCTAGGTCCTGGGGGGCACCCTCTTTGCTTTTGGGGACCTGAAGGGATTGGTTGTTGCAAAACTAAGGTACCTCCCACTGTACCAGGTATGGATTAAGTACCTGGTAAAGATTAGTGGATTGATTTCTTAAATACCTCTTCAACATTGGTTTGAGAGGTCTTAAAAAAATCATGGGCGGGGGGAAGAGAAAAAATAGTTTAATGCTCACCACTGGACCATCTGTTGTTTCACCAGAAAATAGAATATTCTTTTTTTTTTCAGTAGATTTACATATTTTCCTTAAGAAGTCAGTTTCCTAATTTTCAAATTTGGGATGATAAAAGTACCAAACTCCAGGTGGAATACTTGGAACAGTTCCAAACATATTATTATGTTCAATAATTGTTAGCTACCATTATTATTGTTGTTTTTGGCTTCAAGTTCATTGTCTTTCTAGAATTTTTATCCCCAATTCCAGGTAGCTCAGCAATTCTTTTACAACATTGCACTTCACCTAACGATATCAGAGAACGGAAGGGCAACTAAGAGAGCTGAACTGAACTTTTTCAAGAAATGTAGCAAAGGAAGATCCAAGAGGATTGTGTGTGTGTGTGTGTGTGTGTGTGTGTGTATGTTTCATAAGCAAGTATTTTTCTCACCTTGTGTACATGAAGTTTTATATCTTTTCTTCAACTTGCAAAGTGATCATTTCCCAGAAGCTAGACTCCCATAACATTTCAATAACAAAACTTTTCTGCAAGACAAGGCGCTAAGTTGAATCTTGCATTTTTCCTTTATCACATGTAGATCCTTTTCAAGATCAGATGTTCCCGATAGAGGTAACAAGGTCATTGAAGGGAGAATGAAAGAGCGGAGTAAGGAGTGAAAACCAGTGCACAGGATAAGATTATTTTATATCTCCGGAATGCTGTCCCATTTGCTGCAAGTCTGTTCTGAATATCAACCTGGTTTTTGACATAATCTCGTGCCCAGCAGGGTGCAGGAAACATTCCATGTGTCCAATGACCATCACAAAGCTCTTTTCAGGATCTTAAAGAAACTTCCCAACTTTGATTCTATTTCTGCCCTCTGGCCCATCTCAGAACACAGGCATTTCCTTTCGATGAGATGAGATGACCCTTCAGTAGTTGGAAGGCAGAGTGGCCGAGAGCTCAGGCTTTGGGGCCAGGCTGCCTGGTCCAGAGACTGAATCTTACAAGTTTATAACTAGTGTGATCCTAAGCAACTTACTAAGTACCTTGCACCTCAGTGTCCTCACCTGTAAAATGGGATAATAAGGATTCCTATATGAGAGGGATGAAAATATATGCAGAGTGCTTAAAGCAGTGTCTGGCCCTTAGAAGTTCTGTAGAAGTATTTGCTTGTGTTGTTGTCCTGACCACCAGCTATCAAGACTTTTACTATGTGCCAGGCACTCTGATAAATGCTTCGCATCAAACATGTCCTTATTTCCATCTGGTCCTGTTTACGTCATTTCCACTTGGGGTTGCCTCCTTAGAAAGGCATCACATAAGCTATTTTATCTTCCTCATAGGACCTTTCAGGGCCAGAAGTCATTTATGGTGTGGTGTTTGCCGTGTCGCTCCCACACTGGGATGTAAGCCTACTGGGAGCAGAGGTGTCCGTCTTGTCCACCGTGTTACTCCTGGTGCCCGGGACAGCCGGTGCATCGCAGATGTTCACAAACATTGATCAACTTGCTTCTGTTGTTCAGCAGAGTTCTCCTGAACATCTTGCACCATTTCTCAGGTGACTTGGTTTCCGCATTTTCTCCAGCCTGCTATTAATCTTATTCTCCTTAAACGTGGGACCAAGCCTAGCACTCTGGGAGGCCAAGGCAGAAGGATCACTAGAGGTCAGGAGTTCCAGACCAGCCGGAGCAAAAGCAAGACCCTGTCTCTACAAAAAAATAGAAAAATTAGCTGGGCATGGTGGTGGACAACTGTAGTCCCAGATATTCTAGAGGCTGAGGCAGGAGGATCGCTTGAGCCCAGAAGTTTGAGGTTGCAGTGAGCTATGATCACACCACTGCACTCTACCTCTCACAACAGAGTGAGACCCTGTCTCAAAAAAAAAAAAAAAAAAAAAAAAAAGGCGGTACCAAGAACTGAGGGCCATAAACCAGATGTGATTTTGTCAGCCCAGAGGAGTGTGGATCCATTCCTTCACAGGAAAAGAGACCTTCATCTTGTTTTCCCGGGGTGAGATTTTGGTGTCTTTTTCACTGTTCTTTCAGCCAAGTAGCACACATTAGGAACTAGTAGGCCAACCAGACCCTGAGAAGCAAGATTTTCCTTGCACAGTTGTGGTTCACCATGCAGGACTTTACTTCTGCCCTTGTTAAATAAAATTTTCTTGGCTCTGTGCCCAAGTTTCTGTTTGTTAAAGTACCTCGGAACGTTCCTTCTGAAGTCTATTGTATGAGCTCTCTCTTATCTTCATTTCACCAATATCTAGTTAAGTTGTGTGATTTATACACCTTCCTTCAAGGAATGGGCAAACCTGTGGATCTGGGTAAAGTCTGTGGCATCCAATGTAGACTTCTTATATTAATGTTTACCAGAAAAAATTATTAGAATTACCTACAATAGTAATAGCTGGTGTTAAGTACTTCGGACACGTGAGATCTTGCTCTAAGAGTTTCGAATGAATTAGCTGAGTTAATCCTCACAAATCCCTACAAGGTAACCACCAATATTACCCCATATATACCTGGAGAAACTAAATAAGTGATGAAATGAAAGAAACTAAACAATTTACCCAAGCGCTTAGGCAGAGTTGGGATTCAATCAGGGGAAGATTTGCACTTGTGTTTTTCACGCCAACACAACTGGGCTATGATCATTCTTGTACATACTGACGCCTTAGTCAATACTTCTTGGCTACAGTGATTTTTAGTTATCAGTGATTCACCTAAGTGTAGCATCGTAACTTCAAAGAAATCACAGAGCATTTTATCCAATGTTGTGACCAAGTTAAGATTTACTCCGTTTATAGCATTTTCTTGATATTGTTTGTGGGCAATAATTGAAAGGGCAAAAATATGTTTCCAAAGCTGGAAGCTGGTTTGTTGTGGACTGGCAGCTACCTACTTAGATAAGGTAAACTTCTTTGTCCCAGAGGGGCCATGTTTTGAGTCTTGATTTTGTGAATGACACAGGAGCATGGCTTTAAATCCTCCTACTTAAAAGCTTATGTCGAGGATCAAAAGTATTCAGAAATGCTGTGGGGCATTGGAAATAGTCTAACCCCTTCTGCACATTTATCTTCTAGTCCACATGGATGAGAATGACCAGTTTTACAGCCTAAAGCATCTAAGGGGCTGGCGGTATTTACCATGCCCAACCTCAAGTTGCTTATTCAAATCAGGAGTGCTGACAAGAGTCAAAAACTCAGTGGGGACAAATAAAATAGTATCTGCCTGTTGTGCCCAGGTTAGAACTCTTGCACTTGATTCTCCGGATGGCAGGGTATTGCTAAAGTAAGTGACCAGTGGAGTTGTCCCCACCGTGAGAGTTCCCTTTGCCCTTTCTGTGCAGCTGATATTCAAAGGTAAAGAGTTGAAGGTGATCAGATATGGATAAAGCAATGTTTCTCAGAGTGTAGCAAGAAGGATGATTTTAAATGGTACACAGATGAATACATACATTTTTAGTTTAAGTTATATAGAAAAAATATAGTTACTTTATAAAACAAATGATCTCGTGGTCATTATCACTTAGGATTATGCAATATAAAAAATGTGAGTCAATCTGAACTTCATTTAAAGAGAAATATTCAGTAAATAACAATATAGGTAGTTTGCAGATTAGCAAAGATTGTGAAAGGGATATGTAAATGAATAGGGTTTGGAGAATATTGGGCTAATGCAATGTTAATTAAAAATGTTCTGTATGTAAATGACACTGAAAGTTGTTCATGCTCATTATATTTTTAGAGCTCAGCTCTGACATGTATTCAGAGTGGGTGCAGTCGTTCTTTGTAGGAGGAAGGGTCGATAGGTAGAAGAGAGGCAATGGTGATGGTAAATCCTAGAGAGACATCACTCCTTGGGCAAATGGTGGGTAGGAACTGAGAGTAAAACACCCACACACGAATAATTAATACCCACTGATGGTTTAAATCAAATAATTCCATGTTTTTGTCTTTTAGTGTTACTTTAACCCTTCCACCCTCAGCTTCTGTTTTTTAATTACAAAGTAATTCTAGTTTTTCAGTAACAAAAAAAATGTTAGTTAAGACAGCCTCGCCTATCTGAACTCTGTTTTTAGCAATGGCAACTATATAGACCAGCTCTTGCTGTGTAAAAAACCACCCTTATTTGGCTTATGATTCTGTGGTTCTGCAGTTTGGGCCTGTCTCCTCTGGGTTCATGCATGCTTAGCAGTGAGCTGATGGTTAGCCTGGCAGCTTTGCACTGGGGGCTTGGCAGGCCGTCACTTGGGTTGATGGGGGTGGCTGGGCCACATGTCTGCTGCCACCCAGCTGTCTAGCATGGGCTTGTTCTCCTGGCAGAGACAGGATCCTAAGAGAGAGAGCACAGAAGAGCACAAGACCTCTTGAGCCTCAGAACTGGCACAATAATGCTTCTGACACCTTGGATCGGTCAAAGCAAGTCCCAAGGCCAGCTCAAATGCAAGGCAAAAGTGACTCTACCTTCAGAGGAGACGAGCTGCACAGTTACACAATGAAAGGGAATTGCTGCAGTGGAGGGAAGTGTTATGGCCATTTTTTGCAATCCGTTATAACCACTTGGCAAATACGTCACCTTGAACAAGTCTCTTCACTTCTGTAGGTCTCGGTGTCCTGTGCAAAAAGGAGATAATACACTAGCCCCTCAGCTCTCACAGTTGCAACCATGCCACGCAAATCAGACCAGCCACTGATCACGCTATCGAACAGGACATAATGACAGAACTTACCTCACAAAGAGATGTGAAGAGTCAATAAGACGATGAGTGCAAACTACTTAGCCCAGTCCTGGAACAAAGAGAGATCCCATAAACAGCACTTGCTCTTTTATTATTAATAAAAAAAAAATGAAGATAAGCTATAGGTGGAGAATACTGAGTAGGTTGTGATTAGAAAAGAAACAAAAACAAAAGACAAAACAAACCTATTGTAGTGATATATGAGTGTACCCAAAAATCTACAACTGCTTTGCTATAAAATATATTTGTTCATCACCCTTTGATGGCTTTCGAAATCAATTATTTTTATTGTCTAACAAAGGGCACTTTGTTGAGTGCTTCATTATCTGTAGAAATGCTTTAGCATTCGCACCAAAACTCTGTGCTCAAACGCTGGCACTGGTAGTACCTCTTAGTGATAATTTTCGAGTTAAGTATTATGCATCAGGTAAATGAGTGTGCATATAAATGGTCATTTTAGATGGTGCATTAGCAGGTAGAAATGGACAATCTTTTCCAAGAAATATTCAACTTATTTTCCCCCTACAGTTAACTGCTTCATGTAAGATTATACAGCATACTGTGATGTAGAAAATCGGATTAAAAAGAATAATAATAAAGATCTTCAAACTGTTAGCTTTCCCAGGAAAGAACTCAGTACATTTTCGCTTACTTTTTTCTGCTGTACAGCCCTACATATGTTTATGGTGTTATTTGAGTAATGATAATAAAAAACACCAACAGTAGTGTGCCATTTAGAACTTGTGGCTTCTCCTCATTGTAGGCATTGCTGCAAAGTACACACCTAGATATCATAATAGCCTGTATCCCCCTCTAGCAAAAGAGTTTCTTTGCTTGCTGTTTCCTGCATGAAGCTCTGGCAGGCACAGATTAGGTTTTACTTAAATCTCTGTGAGTTGCAAACAGTAGGTGCTTAATAAATGCATATTATAATGAAGAATGAAGGAAGGGTGGCTTATGCAGAACAGTTGTGTCTTATTTATATAATATTCTCAAAGGCCATCTTTTAACCCAAGTCTTCCTACCAAGGGTATTTCCAGTTGTACTGTCTTCCCACTGAGGCAATTATGCATGCTGTTTGCAGTAGTATAGTAGTGTGAGATAACCAGTGTATGACGTACAGAGAAACCAATTCCCTTACAAGGTGACCTTCAAAACTGCAGATGACTTCCTGGAAACAGAAACTGCATAACTCCACATAAGTGGTAGCTCACTTATTCTATCCTTCTATCCTAAGACATCTCAGATGTAATTAAAATGACCACTGTCATTGGCCAATGACTTCCTGTTGGTCTCCTCTCTTCTAACTCCTTGAAGACATAGTAACTGTGACTTGTCACTTGTATGCTTATCACCACCTAGAATGCCCGGTATCTACTAGGCACTAAGAAGTCCAAGAATTCTTCAATGGATTGAAGACACTGCCCAAGTCCTGCCCTCGGGGAGCTTATCATCCAGTGTTGAGGCAGCAGAGAATTGTAAAGGTTGAGTTATGAGACCCGTTTCCTAAAACCATGAGAGCCTTTAACTGGCTTCTGTGCAGAATGTGCAAAACAGGGCAAATTGGCATCGTGCTGGTGTCTCGAGGTGTGTTGCGTGTACTCCTGCCCCTTGGGCTTTTCTCTCCAGGTTCTGCATCCTTGTCCCCAGTCCTGTAATTTTCCTCTGAGTTGTCATTATTAGTAGTATTATTTTTCTTAATCTGGGGTTATGCTTTTCTGAGGAAGTTGACTACAGTGTGTGAGTCCTTGGCTAAGAAGTGATAGCTCTTCCCCAGGCCTCACAGAGGTTTGTCCAACACAGGGCTTTGCACACTCCAAGTGTCCAGGAAATATATTTTTAAATGAATAGATTCTATCTTTTGTTTTTAGCTGTTTATTAGTTCCTTACTGCCCCTCCTTATTGTAATTTTCATGACCCTCTTCTGCCTTTGAACAACATCTCATGGCCCTCCTTCACCCAATTCTACATTCCAGCATGGTTTTTGTGTTACGGCCCTTCCGCCCTCCTCTCATTTCGCATTTTTTGTTGTGTGGCAGGACTATGGGGCACTGTGGAGGGTTAAGAGGTAAAGGCCATGTAATAAATCAGTTGAGGCATGTTGCAAAAAGGAAAAAAAAATCACGAGCTGAAAAGGCAGTTCTCTCCTGTGTCAGCACTGTTCTAGAGGCTGGGGGCAAAGCAGTGAATAATACTGACTGAGTTATAGAACGTTAGAGCTGGAAGCAGAGACCTTCTTTAGGGAGCACACATGAATTGCATATCTTCAGAATGCCAGGAACTATGGTAGGTCCTGGAGATATAGCCATACTCCAGTCTTAAGGCTCCGAGAGGTCGATTTTTTGGGAGAGAGGCAAAGTCCCAGCCCAGTGGTTCTCAAGACCTGTGATGGCTAGAGTGGAGGTCAAGTCCTTGATATTCGTTGTGTTTCTAGTCGGGATCCCCAGAGTGGCTGCATTTGAGGATGGGTCAGTTGACTTTGTGCCCGTGGCTTCTCAGCGTCAAGGGCCCTGTGAGATGAGAGCATGCCATATGCTGCCTGTGTCATCGTAAAATAAATGAGATTCCAGAGGATTTTTTGCTCTTTTCTGAGAAGTAAAGCTATGACTGGAGATGAAAATGAATTTAAAAATATTTTATTATTTGTGGTTAGCCTAGAGCCATTAGACATATATAAAATAAGAGAAAAGCAATAAAACGATTAAAAAAATTCCCAACCAGAAATCAGGCTAAGCTCAATGGTTATTATCACAAAATGGGACCATCTCTTTATCACGGAGAGGAGGAATGGGACTTCACGCCTCCCAGGGTGGCATTCCATTTTCTCCAGTAAATAATACAAGGTTTCCCCCATAATTACCTGATAGACTAGAATAGCTCCTTGGGATCCATTTCAGTCTATTGGGTAAATGATATGTTTTCTAATGGCATTTTTACCCAACAGTGAAGCTTGTGAACTAATGATATATACAGTGAGGCCTCTGTAGGGGGCCGTGTGGAGGCAGTAGTTACTTACCTATAGTTATACGCTAGGCCCCAAGCTACAGGATTCCAGGGAGACAACATTTGTATTTAATATTACCAGAGAAAATAAACACTTTGCAAGAGCATTCTTAGGGCATTTTCACAAGATGCCTAAAGAGGCCATGTGTTGGGCAGGGTGCCATTTCCGGCCAGTGACATTCCACTGGAAATTCAGCTGCTCTTTGTTGCTGTGAAAGACATGTTCAAATTAGTCTGGGAAGTTCCCATGACTAGTCCCATATGGCTGCCTGGATCATCGGCCTTGGAGTTGTTGATGGAGGAGTGATTTAGATTACCGAGGCAACCATGAGATCATGGAAAAACGCCCTGAGCAGCCGTCACAAGACATGGGTTGGAACCCAGCTCTGACACTTAGGGGCAAGTAAGCCACTTACCTCACTGAGCTTCAGTGTCTATCTTTAAAAGGGTGATAACCATGTCCACGTCACACAGAGATTGGAAGGATTAAGAGGGAAGGTTCCTGGCATATACTGAGTCCTCAATGAGTGCTTGTTAAGAAACCAAATCCATAGTAAATGGTTTGGCCACAATTCAAGTGTTCTCTGAACTTGCCTGCTCCCATGAATCACCAGGGATGCTTGTAAAAATGCAGATTCCCAGGCCTCTTAACTGACTGTTGACTGAGATGTTTCAGAAAAGGGGCCTGGGAGCGTCTCTTACATCTCTGGGTATTTAATAAGCATCTCAGACAATTCTATGATCAGACTAGATTGGAAAATAGTAGTGAAGACAAAGAAAGTGCCAAGGATTCATTTGATGGTTTTTTTGTCATCTGTAATGCTGAGCCAGGTGTGTGATTGATTCTGTTATCCATCCCATTCACATGGCCCTTGATTTCTGCAATTAGCAATATAATCAAACCATTATGGGTACTTATATGTTGGTTCAGGTGTCTGGTGCAGATGTGCCCTGTGACTCTATCATGACCATCTCAGAGTAGCTTGGCCGTATTTCTTTGACAGATTGAATTTTTTTTTGTTGCTGATATAACTCCAAATTGCAAAGCACTCCAATGTAGTCTACTCTTAAATGAATGTCAGTCCAAGAATCATGGTTCCCCAAAGAGATAGAAACTGAGGTGAGAAAGCCTGCTCTGCACAAGATCAATGCTGGCCCTCGGATGGCACGGAGCTACCATTAAAATGCTGTAGTGGTGATGAGTGGTGACAGCTTTTCAAATGTTTTCCCATTTAATGTTCGTAACAACTCCCTGAGTTATTATTCCCATTTTTCAGATGAGGAAACTGAGTTTGGAAAGAAGTTTTATAACTTGCACATGACTGCTGAGTTACTACGATAGTGAGTAGCAGAAACATTACTGGAACCCTCACCACCGTGCTGCGACGTTCTCCTCACAGTGTGCCCTGATGTTTCAGACATTTCCAGGGGCTGAGTTCAGATGTAGTCCTGTTCCTATCAGTGCACCCGGGCTCCATCTTCTTGACTTCAGTTTGTCGGATTTTGATGATCTGCCTTCTCCATATGTTTCTGACAATTTCTGCAGGGAGGAGGCTTCTTGTTCAGGCTGATACTGGCCACTGCTATTTTGTTTTAATAATATCTTATGGATTTATCACCTCCGTTTAGAATCTCAGAATTAGCAGGGGCTTTAACGGCCATTTAGACCAACCGTTAGACAACGTTAGAATCTCGACTCTACTAGGACACATCGTCACCCCTCTGTCTGAACGCCTCCAGGGACAGAGAACTTGCTGCCGTCGTAGGCTGTGACACCTGTGGAAGGCAACACAACCTGGCCACGTTTACTTCCGCATACAGTCTTCTCTCGTTGGTCTAATGCTGAAGCTCAAAGGTCCTCAAGTACAATGCTCCACAAGTAATTGCTGGTTGAATCCAGTGCATGGGATCCCTGGTTCGGGAAGGACGGTTTCCCTGGATAAATGCCAAAGCAAGTGCACATGCGAGCCAAGGAGAATGGTGAGACGGCGAGAACTGAAGAGGCCTTTGAGTCACCAAGGGGGCTGATGTGAAGGAAACTCTGTGGTGTTTTCAGGATTGAAGGGAGAGAGTCTAAACCAGCAAGGGTAAAGTGCCATGTTTGCATTTTATTGATTCCCCACCTATTGATTTCAACGGACGAACTGTCTGCCAGAGAGAAAAGAGACTGACGGCGCAGGCGAAACCCAGACCGGAGCCTCCGAGGGAGGGAGGGGATTACACATAAAACACCCCAGGCGTTCAATTCTTTCACGTTCAAGCCCTGGGTGCATTCCAGGGCTTTTAATCCTTCTCTTGGAATCCTGGAGGGAGACAGATTTGTGGGCTTGCCTGAGTCTCCTCCACTCTCCTCTTAGGAAATCCTGGCTGTGGGGAGAGAGGGTTGGGCTCTCATTTTGATCTTGCTGAGCCATTGAGTGACAGTACCAGGACTATTCTGAGCTTCACTGCGTCTGATGCATCTCTGTGTCCCCAACATCTAATATATAGTTACCCAAAGTAGATGCTCAATAAATGTTTTTTAAAAAACAAATGAATGAATGCCTGATGAATTGTTCTTTTTCTTTGGGGGCTCAGGCAGTAACATATTCTTGAGTTGGGAGTTTATCTGAACATCTCATTTCCTTCCAGAAATACTCAGAGTGGCAGAGACCGCTCTTAAACTTCTTTTTCAGTGCCTTGCTGTGATATTGTAATACATCTTGGGAGGCCTCAGGGTTTGGTCTCAGTCTTTTTCTCCCTTGATAATACTAGAGGGTAGTTTTCACCCTAGTAGATGAGTGCTGTTGGAGGCTGTTCTCCTGCCTCTGTCTTCTGTAGTGATTCAGAACTCAGTGGGAAGATAGCACCTGACTGGCTCCGGTACACTTGCAATATGGAAAGCAGTGTGCTGGGCTTGAAGTAGGACAGAGAGGGCAGAGATAAATGAGAAATGAATTTCACATGTGTTTGTGAAGTTTCCTACGTGGTACCTAAATAAGAAATAAAAGAAACCTGTGATATTAGCATCAATTTCGGCATGTAAGGCGATTATATTTTCCACACCAAAAGTCAGTACCATAAAGGTGGCATGCCATATATACACTTATCATGAATTAATGTTTTTTTAGGGGTGGGCTATGTGTTTTCTGCAAATATGATCTGCTCATCAAATAGAAAGTTTTTCTACCAGTTAAGACTTCATTCATCCATGAATTTATATTTAGTGACACATGCTAGTCACTTTTCTGAGTACTAGGGGACAATAGTGAACAAAGAGCCCTGATCTCATGGAGTCTGTTCTCTAGAGGGAAGACTAAGACAATAAAACAAATCAGTAAAATAGGTGGTAATAAACTCTGTAGAGAAAAATTAAGCAGCTAAGGAGGACAGACTATTGGGGTTGGAGGTGGGAACAGGACAATTTAAATAAGGTGGTCAGGGTAAGCTCCACTGAGAAGATAACATTTGGGAAAAACATGAAGAAGGTGAGGGAGCAAGTTATGTGAGTATATGGGGGAAGCACATTTCCAGAAGAAAATGCAAGTTCAAAGGCCCTGAGGCAGGAGTGTGCATGGCGTGCACAAGCAACAGTGAGGAGCTCAGATGGATGAAGTAGAAGCAGAAAGAGTAAGAGATGATCTCAGAGAAAGGGGATAGGGCAGGGACAATGTTGCTTTCAGAGCCTTGCAAGATAGTGAAGTCCTTAGTCCAGAAACCCTTGGCAGGGATCTTGTGGTGATGGATCCGGTGTCAAATGACCAGCTGGGTACAGCAGCTTTTCAGATCTCTTGTAAAACTGAGGCGTCACCATGATTCTATGAGACAGAAAATGACTATTCTGTACCAAATGGTTGGGGTGTCTGAGAGAATGAAATCTGAGCAGAGGGCTCTGCTCCGTGACAAGCTGATGGAATAGCGCCCTGGCACTTGCTGTAGGCGCGTGATGGGAAGCGAGCAGGCTCCGAGAAGCTCAGCACGTTTCATTTCACCAACAAGAATCCTCCTTGGGCTCCCTCCCTGCCATGGCATTGCAATTTAGCTCAATTTAAAAATCAAGAATTCCTTTTTTCCCCTCAGTAGATTATACCCTCTTGGTGTATAGGTAGGAGGGAAAATAATTTAGTTTGTGAGGCTCCAACAGGTATTTTATAGTACATTAATGTCCACTTAGCTGCCACATGGATTGCTATGTCAATACCCAAGACATTTAAGGTTGCAATTTTAGGATCTCTGTCACACTGGACACAGACACACTCAGGCTGAAGTTGTTGCCTCGTGCACCCCCAACTGTGAGAGACTGACTGATTTTTCACCCTTCACTACCACCTGGTCGAGGGCTGTTGGGTAGAATCAGATAGCACGCGTGGCACCACTTGCCATCCTTTTCTTTTTATATATCTTTCCTTTTTTCTCTAGCAGCTATTGCCTCTGCTCTTTTTCCGGTTTGCTCAGTGGTGAGGAAGGATGGGCACCGATTATGGATGGTCTTATGAGTTTTTAAATATTCACCGTAAAACATTTAGGTGACGGAGCATTCGGATTGCCATGATGACCAGTGCATGGAAATCAAAATTAAGTTGCTTTCTTTACCCTGAATTAAGGACCATTCTATGGATCATGTAGAATAGTTTATGTGCCATGTGTATGGCTTTGGTGCAGAGAGGTTATTTTTTTTTAAATAAACTTTTAATTTTAAAACAGTTTTAGATTTACCAACAAATTACGAAGACAGTATAGAATTCCATATACCCTACACCCAATTTTCCCTATTATTAACATCTCACATAAGTAGGGTACATTTGTTACAATTAATGAACCAATATTGATATACTTAACTATTAACTAATGTCCATACTTAATTCAGATTTTCTTCTTATTTTTTTACCTAATATACTTTTTCTGTTCCAGGATCCCATCCGGGATACCGTATTACACTTGGTTGTCATGTTTCCTTAAGCTCTTCTTGTCTGTGACAGTATGTCAGACTTGTTTTTCATAGCCTTGAGAGTTTTGAGGAGGACTGGTCAGGCATCTTGTAGAACACCCCTCAACTGAGATTCATTGGGTGTTTTTCTCACGGTTAGTTTGGGCTCATGGGTTTTTTGGGAGGAAGACCACAGAGGTAAAGTGCCATTTTCCTCACATCCTACTGAGGGCGCATACATAGTATCAACATGACGAATCGCTGTTGGTGTTGAACTTGATCATATGGCTGAAGTAGTGTTGGTCAGGTTTCTCCACTATACAGTTGTTCTCTTATCCTCCCTTTTTTCATGCCGTACTCGTTGGAAGGAAGTCACTATGCACAGCTCTCACTTAAAAAGCTGTAGTTACACTCTACCTCCTTGAGGGTGGCATGTATATAGAAATTATTTGGAATTTTGATGCATGGGAGTTTTGTCTCTTCTCCCTCATTTATTTATTTATTCAATCATGGATTTATATAATGTGGGATCATGATATTTATTTTATACTCTGAGTCATTATACAATACTGTGTTATTTGTCTTGTTCTGACTTTGGCCATTGGGAGAGTTCTTTCAGTGGGCTCTTGGGGCCCTGTGACATGTCCAGTTATTCCATGTGTGTGTGTGTGCGTGTGTGTGTGCGTGTGTGTGCGTGTTTGAGCATCTCTTTTCTTCCTGGCACCACAAGACGCTCTGGGGTCATTTTTGTATATTTCCTGCCACAGTCCAAGCAACCATTTCTCTAAGAAGCCCTGGTAACTTTATTGAAGAATGGTATTAGAAAACAAGAACTGGGCCCTAGGAGTGCTCATTGTTATGGGGGGTTACTTTTAGGCCCACAGGAGTTATCTTTAACACAAACATTTATTGAGGAGACAAAGTTGAGATATGGAAGAAGAAGCTCTGAACTTGAAGCTGGTATTTGGGGAACTAGCCTCCACTTGTTCATGCAAATGTACATGTCCCTGTGAACCTCAGTTTCCTCTGTGATACATAGGCGTACCTTGGAGATATCGCGGGTTTGGTTTCAGACCATTGCAGTACAGTGAATATGGCAATAAAGCGAGTCACGTGAATTTTTGATTTCTCAGTGCATACAGAAGTTATGTTTACACTATATTATAGTCTGTGAAGTGTGATATATCATTATGTCTAGAAAAATATACATACCTTAATTTAAAAATTATTTATTGTTAAAAAATGCTAAGGATCTTCTGAGCCTGCAGCGAGTCATAATCTTTTTGCCGGTGGAGCGTCTGGCCTCAATGTGAATGGCTGCAGACTGATCAGGGTGGTGGTTGCTGAAGTCTGGGGTGGCTGTCGCAGTTTCTTAAAATAAGACTCCAATGAATTTTTCTGCGTCAGTTGACTCTTCCTTTCATGAAAGATTTCCCTGTAGCATGTGATGCTGTTTGATAGCATTTTACCCACAGTGGAACTTCATTCAAAATTGGAGTCAGTCCTCTCAAACCCTCCGTCTGCTTTATCAACTCAGTTTATGGAATATTCTAAATCCTTTGTGGTCATTTCAACAGTGTTCACAGAATCTTCACTGGGAGTAGATTTCCTGTCAAGAAACCGCTTTCTTTGCTCATCCTTAAGAAGCAATGCCTCATTCTTTGAAGTTTCATCATGAGATTGCAGCAATTCTGTCCCATCCTCAGGTTCTACATCTAGTTCTAGTTCTCTTGTTATTTCCACATCTGCAGTTGGTACCTGCACTGAAGTCTTGAACCCCTCGGAGGCATCTATGAAGGTGAGAATCAGCTTCTTTCAAACTCCTGTTGATATTGATATTTTGACCTCCTCCCAGGAATCACAAATGTTCTTAATGGCATCTGCAATGATAACTCATTTTCAGAAGATTTTCAATTTACTTTGCCCAGATCCATCAGAGGAATCACTATCTATGGCAGCTTTAGCTTTATAAAATGTATTTATTGCATAATAAGATTTGAAAGTCGAAATTACTCCTTGATCCATGGGATGCAGAATGGATGTTGTATTAGCGGGCATGAACACCACATTAATCTATACATCTCCCGCAGAGCTCTTGGGTGATCAGGGAGCAGTGATATTTTGAAAGGAATCTTTTCTTTTTTTCCTTCTGAGCAATAAGTCTCAACAGTGGGCTTAAAATATTCAGTGAACCATGTCGTAAACAGACATGCTGTCGTCCAGGCTTTGTTGCTCCATTTATAGAGCATAGGCACAGTAGATTTAGTCTAATTCTTAAGGGCTGTATGGTTTTCAGAATGGTAAATGAGCATTGGCTTCGACTTAAAGCCACCAGCTGCTTTAACGTCTAATAAGAGAGTCAGCCTGTCCTTTGAAGTTTTGAAACTGGGCATTGACTTCTCCTCTCTAGCTATGAGAGTCCTAGATGGAATCTTCTTCCCATAGAAGGCTGCTTTTTCTACACCGAAAATCTTATGTTTAGTGCAGCCAACTTCATTAATGATCTTAGATCTTAGATAACTTACTGCAGCTTCTCCATCAGCATTTGATTCTTCACCTTGTACTTTCATGTTATGGAGATGGCTTCTTTCCTTAAAACTCATGAAGCAGCTTCTACTAGCTTTCAACTTTTCTTCTACACCTTCCCCACCTCTCTCAGCCTTCATAGAGTTGAAGAGAGTTAGGGCCTTGTTGCTCTGGATTAGACTTTGGCTTAACGGAATATTGTGGCTGGTTTGGTCTTCTATCTAGATCACTAAATTTACTCCATAAGAGCAATAAGACAGTTCCACTTTCTTATCATCCATGTGTTCACTGGACTAACACTTTTAATTTACTTCAAGAACTTTTCCTTTGCATTCAAAACTTGGCTAACTATTTGGCACAATGGGTCTAGCTTTTGGCCTATCTCTGCTTTGGACATGCCTTCCTCAGTAAGCTAAATAATTTCTATCTTTTGATTTTAAGTGAGAGACATGTGCCTCTTCCTTTCACTTGAACACTTAGAGGCTATTGAAGGATTTATAATTGGCCTAATTTCAATAGTGTGTCTCAGGGAATAGGGAGGCCCAAGGAGAGGAAGAGAGATGGGAAACAGCTGGTGAGTGGAGCAGTCAGAACACACATTTATTGATGAAGTTCACCATTTTTATGTGTGTGGTTCATGACTCTCTAAAATAATTATGATAGTACCATCAAAGATCAGTGATCACAGACCACCGTAACAGATATGATAGTAATAATGAAAAAATTTGAAATAATGCTAGACTTGCCAAAATGTGACAGGGGGACAAAAAATAAGCACATACTATCGGAAAAAATGGTGTGGATAGATTTTCTTGACACGGGGTTGCCACAAACCTTCAATTTGTACAAAATGCAGTGTCTGCCAAGTGTGATAAAGCAAAGCGCAGTAAAACCAGGTATTTCTGTAGAAAATGAGGACAATCGTATCTTGCTTATCTCATTAAGAGGGTTGCAACAAAGATCCAGAGAGTTTATATTGTATCATTTGAAAAAGTTTTGCAAATTAAAAAAAATTCTATACTAAGATTTGTTTTATTTTCATTATCCTGATACTTT